>NC_067151.1:52597484-52909984 GCF_903995435.1 Acomys russatus
TTATATAATACTCGGGCTAACTTTCAAATTATTAAAAGATATAATACAAGCTTTAAATATATTTAATAATTGACTATAAATATATTAAATTACTAGCCCTTATATACATCCTTTATACATATTTTTTGTGGAAAGGTCTAAAACAAAAACCATGATTAGGTTTTATACTATAGTACACTATGAAAACATTTTCACATAAAAAAGGATCTATATACCAGTATGCTCTTGTTAAGATTTATAATAATAATTTATAATGGTGATGCTGGAGCACACCTTTAGTCCCAGCACTCAGGAGGCAGAGGCAAGCAGATCTCTGACTTTGGGCCAGCCTTGTCTACAGAGTGATTTCCAGGACAGCCCCAAACCCAAAATATATACATATACATACATATACATATATACATAATTTGTACACATATATATTTATGCTATATATGTTTATATGTGTTATAACTGCTGTCATATGTATGTAGGTGTCCAGAGAGGTCAGAAAAGATGTTTAGGATCCCCTGGTGCTAAAGTTACAGGAAGTCCCAGGCTTCCTGATGTGGATTCCCGGAACCAAACTCAGGTCCTCTGGAAGAGTAGCAGGTGCTCCTAACTGCTGAGCTTCCTCTCCAGCTCCTACACTAATGCTGTAGCCATGGCTTTTATCTAGATAGTGGGACTGGTATTCTTTCCATACTTGTCTTTATCTGTTTTCTATATTTTCTTCAACGCACAGATACTAAATGTGTCTTTTTCTTTTCACATGTGTGTGTTTGTCTGCATCAGGTGGGAAGGCTGGTGTCAGGTAGGAATCCTCAACTGCTCTTCCACCTTATTCTCTGAGGCAGGGTTGCATTCAAAGCCAGAGCTTGCTGAGAGATTTCTGTGTCTACACTTTCTGAAGCTAGGATTAGAGAGGGCACCTAAACAGCCTCTGAGGCACTTAAGTAGGTTTCTGGAGATATAAACCCTGGCCTTCTTAATTGTGCAGCAAGAGCTTTAAGCACTGAGCAATATCACCCAGCCCTATTTTTTAAATTAGAAATTATGGACAGGGATACCAATGGATAGGCTCACTGAGCTAAATGCTGCCTAAGAATAACAACGCAACTCCAACACAAGTAAGCCAGCTTAGCTATTCCAGCTTTATCTCTTGCAAATAAGAACGGCTTGGTGGGCCAGTGTGATGGTTCCATGGGTAACGGCACGTGCCATCAAGCCTGATGACCTGAGTTGGATCTCTGGACCCCACATGGTAAAGGAGAGAACTGACCCCTGTATCTTGTCCTCTGATTTCCCTATATATGGTTCATAAGCACACATAAATAAGTAAACGTAAAGCAATAAAAATATTAATTGGTTTTGGCAAGTGTGACTTATAAAGTAGTATAATTTTATATTTCCAAAAATGCTGCTAACTTCAACATGAAGCCTCATACATTTGTTTTTTAGATAATATTAGAAGAATCAAAGGTGTCCTTAAAGGAAAAGCATAAAGTCATTAGACATATAAAAACCGTCATTTCGTCCTTCACGTTCTTACTAACCGGAAACATGGGTATGACCTGTGCTCATTTCTCTGCTTCTGCTAACCCGGTCTCCAAAGCCACCAGCCCCAAGCTCTACAGCCAGAGACCCCGACTTTAAGAATCTTCCTTTTCACTGTTACCAAAGGCACAGAACTCTCACCCTACAACACCCACAAAACCTGTATGCCACAACATTCACACTAACTTCAGTGTAGATGAATAGCTGAGAAAAACCAAAAAGAACACTTTCATGTGTGGCAGATATTGAAATCAAAGGTTTAAAATGACTGGTTCACTTTTCTTTCTGGGGCAGAGGTAACCATAAGGCAACTCCGCAGGCCCCACCCCCGCCACGTTACATTGCCTTCCTTTACTATGAAAAGCATGATGCCGTGTCTGGCATTTTCATAACACTCAGTGAAATGTTAGCCTACTGAAAATGATCCATAATACGGTGCCACTGTAATGTGTATTTTTAAGACTTCATAAAAACAGAAAATAAAGACAGTTATCCGAAGAGTTAGTGTGTTTCCCATCCCCTACAAATTACAGTTACTAAATATAAGTGATTACTTCTATACAATCTTAGCAAACTTTTAGCTTTTACTAAATATCAAAATTATTGAGATTATGAGTTACTTATATTTACAAAAACACGTATCTCCTAGTATATGAAATATGAACATATGTATAGACATATAGTGGGTTATGCTTCATTCTATCATAAAGCCAAGTCTATATAAACAATAATGCATCTATGTTTCTCCACAAAAGAATATAATCTTATTAATAAAATTTTCACCTTATCACTTTCTTAATCAATAAAACAAAGGACTGACTTATGCCCCCCCATGTTTTTGTAGTCAGTTTCTCTAATGAACAGGAGTATCTGGTGCATTCATCTGGCATGAAGTCATCTGAAACATGCACAGAGTGTTTGTGTAACTACTGAAGAGTGAAAAAAGAACAGAGAGGAACACAGTATACACTGTAGGCTCAAGTAAGACTATATATCATCTACCTAATCTACATATCCTCTCCCCTCTGCCTGTCTGTCTGTCTGTCTCTCTCTCTGTGTGTCTCTTTCTCTCTGTCTCTGACACACACACACACATGCGCACATACACACAAAAGAAAGAAAGAAAATGACATGACTGCATGTAAGTCTTATGATTTGAAGTTCATTTTAATTCACAGAAATGGCACAGTGTGAAATAGTCCAGTTCTTGTTTTACTGCCAACAAGAAACTCTGTGGGCAAAGGCTATGAGCTCATAGGAATGCCCTGTCTGGTGCAGAAAGCCACTTTTGTGAGTACTCTGTTATATCGCACATTTATGTGCATTAGAATGGCAAATGTACATTCATATTAGCCTCAATTTGCACATTAACTTAATAGTCTATATTCTGAGAACCAGGCACTATTCTTTTTAACCTCTCTGTACAACACTCAAGCCACTATTAAGCGCTGCTATTGTAGTACTGAAAATATAAATAATCACAAACATGTGTCATGTTTCCACAAATAAAGACCATTTCTTAATGAAGAAATGAGTCAGGAATGGTAGTGCAAGCCTTTAATGCCAACAGGAAGGAGGCCAAGACAGGTGCATCTCTCTGAGTTCAAGGCCAGCCTGATATACATAATGGGTCCCAGGACAGCCAGGGCTACGTAAAGAGACTTTTGTCTAAAAAAATAAAATAAAATAAACAAACACCAAACAAACAAAAGGACAGGACCAAACAAAGATCTTAGAACTAGGACTGTAGAACCTTAAAGACACATTTACAACAGTTCACTTAAATTACACGTATATAGAATTCTTTGTATGCATGTACACGGCATATCTACAGAGTATATAACTTATTTTATTTTTAAATCACTTTTTGCGTTCATAACCAAACCAAAATCCAAATGAAATCTGCAGGCAATGACTACTGATCTGAACAGGAAAGCTGTAAAAGCACAAAGACGGCTACAGACAACAGCAGCAAGCTGTTCTCTTTTCAAGCAAGCTGGAGACCAAGCATGGCCTCATCCATGCTAAGCACAGTTATTCTACTGAGCTAGACCCTCAGAAGAATCTTAACAGTTTACCTGAATAAAACAGTCAAGACTGTAGTCTAAAACAACATGGAAGACTATATTTAACAAATAAATATACCTCTAGTACCAAACGTCCAGAGCATTTAATTTGGAGCAAATTATGTATCGGTACTTCAAAGACCTAAGTAAGATGAGACACTGAAATGATCAATGAAATGTTTAAGTGTAATAGTTAAACAGTTAAATCATGGAGGGGGAAAAAATACTTGAGTTTCTAATAATGTACTTCAAGCATTCTCTATTTCACTAATCAATTGATGTTATTCTGAGGTACTTTCAAATGGATCATTGCTGAACAATATTTAAAAGCAAGGCTATGAGGCATGCTGCTTCCATTGGCTAATGGCAGAGCTTTTACCGTATGTGCACTACAATGAAAAAGACCTTTTTCAGAACTGCACACACGTACGCAGCCCATGTAATGCCTTGGCAAGTTTCTAAATATATTTCTTCCCTTCTAACAGGGCTAAAAAGATCTAATTTGTTGCCAGGGTTTCTTGGCCCGAATCCAAGGCAAGATGACCTTGTCCTTGAACAATACAATAGGATCTCACTTCCTCTGGGCCTCTCTGCGAGCAAGCACTGAGGAAAACCTTCCCAAGAGATAAGTTTATTTCATCTCAAGAAACAGATCTGTCATAATAGAGAAAATAGGAATCAGATAAGAGGAGAAGGGGTTTTAACCTCTGAGAAAGAGTCTTAACTAACTGTCTATAATTAGTGCTAGAGCTGTTTTCCATTGTGAAGGGCAATGAATCAATCAAATGATGTTAAAAGAGACAACCCTAACCTACGCAAACAGATAAGGTCAAACGGATGCCCTGGGAGCTTGTTCTTATTTTATCAATTAAGTTTTCTTAAACCTGGTCTGGTTAATATATATCACACTTGTGCTAGGCCACAGGCAAACAGACCTAGCACTGCTCTCTAACACAGGCCAGGCCAACAGTGATGAGTCTGCTGTCCTTGCATTCTTCTGTACCCTCACTCTGTACAGCCCCTGCTTTGGGGCCCACGTGGTTCTCCGCCAGCCTTGAAAAGCCTTCTTTATTCTGCATTAAGAGCAGATATATGGGGCCAGAAGGCTGAAGAAGATCCTCCAACATTATAGAGAGTTTTGGGTGACTATTCAGGTATCAAACTGTCTCTGTCATCTTTTCATTTGGAAAGCAACTAACCTGCCCTCCCGGCATACTCAAGTAATCAAGTCTCTGAGGGAGTTGAAGACCAGGTAGCTTAGTTTTACAATGAAGCTTAGTTGTTTAGGGGTGAAGATGTTTTTAGGTCTAGATAGGTGTTCTAAGTTGATAATGACAATATATGATGGAGACTGATTTACATTCAGAAATTTAGATGCACCAGGATAGGAAAGACGTCTTCTTCAAGGCTGTCAAATACAAATAGCCAAAACATTAAGAGTGTAACATCTGTATAATTCCTGATTGTGTCATGGTTCTTGCTATAGGTAATATACTGTATATATGTTTAATAATATAAATGTATATGTAAAAACATTTAAAAAGAAAGAAAACAGAAAAAAAAAAAAAAAAAAGAGCTGACAAACAGTTTTAAATTCCAACCATACTCATAACATGGTACACAGAGGGGGAAGATCTCATTCAAGGTGGGGTTTTTCATGTCTCCATAAGGCCAAGCCTGTTTCGAAGGACCAATTAGAAGAAATAACAAGATTAAATGTTACGTACTTTTGCTCCTGAATCCTTACTACCCAGACAGAGTACCAACAAAGTTGGAGATGGAATGAGCCAGGTCAAGCAAAGTGCAGTGAATGCAAACTGAGAAACTAGAAAGAAGAGGAGCCAACTGTTCAAAATCAGACCAGCTTGCCTGAAACTTAAAAAGCAGAGAAGAAAATCATCCATACAAGTAAACAAACAACAAACAAAAAAAAAAACAAAAAAAAAAACTTTTTAGAGGGCCTTAGGAATTTAGACAATGTAAGCTAAGTGGTCTTTTATCTTTTTGGCCAAGAAACGTATAAAATGTGAATGTAATTCAAATATTTGGTAGGATAAGGATTGAGGATCTCCACCCCACCCCCAATAAAGGAAGAGGAAAAGGAGAAACCTAACTATGAGATGAGGTTTGGGTGGTAAAGTGTTTGCCTAGAATGCATGAAGCTCCAGGACCTCTCTCCAGTAGAACATAGACTAGCTGTGGTGGTACATGCCTATAAATCCAGCACACAGGACGATCAGAAGTTCAAAATTGTCTTCTGTCAGGCTGAGAAATAGGAGACCCTGATTCAAAGTAAGAAGAAAGGAAAGAAGAGGGGAAGGGGGGAGGGGAGGGGAGGGGAGGGGAGGGGAGGGAAGGGAAGGGAAGGGAAGGGAAGGGAAGGGAAGGGAAGGGAAGGGAAGGGAAGGGAAGGGAAGGGAAGGGAAGGGAAGGGAAGGGAAGGGAAGGGAAGGGAAGGGAAGGGAAGGGAAATGACAAAATGTATCTATGTATCTAATGGTTTATCTAAGTCACAGCTAGCATAGATGGAGGGAGGTGGTTACGTGGTAAAGCTAGTGGCAAATACAAGGCTCTCTTTGCCACTAACAAGAGGTAAGAAGGCTTTCACTGGGGCCAGGTGACTATGATAAGTTAATCCGAAGTTACAGAGGAACAGCTAAGGAAAACTAAGACATGAACTATATTGTTTCAAGTGTTAAGCAGCAAAGTGAGGAGAGGTGGCTCCTACTTCCTGCTCAGGTACTCAGGATCCTGAGGCAGGAGGATCACTTCAGTGTTAGCTGGGCCACACAGCAAGGTCCACGCAACCTCCAAATGAAAATAAATATTTATTTTTCTGTTTCCCACCTGCGGCTTAAACCAATGGTGGTCAACTGTGTTAAAAAGCTGGGGGCTGGGAGCGGGAAGAAGGACACAGACGTCCAGGAGGAAGAAATGGGGCTAAATAACATCCTTTCCAGGCCATCCCACTCCAGCTTCAAGATTAATTTATCTTGCAATCTTGAGTACGCCAAGTAATATACCGATGTTTTAAATACTTTGCATCACAATATCATTACTTTTATAATAATGATCATAATGTCATATGTGCCAAGAATAAAAGAGCAGGGGGAAGGCCAGCACTTTTAAAGTTTTGTGGTCCATCACCAATACTGCTGCCAAGTTATAATATAGTTTACAGTATATATAGTCCTGTGTAAATTACAGGATATCTGGCCTAATGAGTGACGTGCTCTTAGGTGCTGGTAAACTTAGACCTAGGTTTAACACCAGATAACAGCCTGGGCTGCAAATGATAGCCAAGGTACACTGTTGGGTACTGTGTTCTGTTTTATTTTCTTTTTCGAGACAAGATTTCTCTGTGTAGCCCTGGCTGTCCTGGACTCACTTCGTAGACCAGGTTGGCCTCCAATTCACAGTGATCCACCTGCCTCTGCCTCCTGAGTGCTGGGATTAAAGGGGTGCACCATCATACCAACCTCAGTTTCTTTATTTCTAAAGGCAAGCCCTACATCTCTCTTCAGAGCTTTGTTGTAGGAATTTAGTAAGACATTGTAAAATGTGGTGCCTGGTGTATAGCAAATGCTCAATAGTGACAGCTCGGGCAGTCATTCCTTCCACCTAGGCAGGCACGCCACTCTGTATACCACCTTGCCCTAGTAGCTAATCATAACTTGAAGTATTATCTCAGGTAAAAAAACAAAATCAATTATTTTCTGTAAACTTTTAAAAAAGGAAAACAGGTTATGAGTTTGACAGTTCCAAGTCCATTATGTTAAAGTGGCCAATCTGAAGGATTTACACAGTTTCAGAGTTGCCTCAAATTGTAGGTTTTTTTTTTTTTTTTTTTTTTTTTTTTTAAAGCTGATGTATTGAGTAAAGAAGACATTTACTATGCAGCCAAGCTGGCCTTGACCTTGCAACCCTCTAGGCTCAGCATCCCAGCACTGCCACAGGTGTGCACCACCAACCTGGCCTGAGGAAAGACTTTTAATGCTATCCCACATTTTCTCTAATTTCCAGATGCCATGAAAGCTTTTCCTACACAACAATGATTTGCGACTAGTGTCAACCATGTTGTTTGTTTGGTTTTTTTGTTTTGTTTTTGAAATGCAGCTTTATAACACATCTCTGAAATGTAAACACTGTTTTATTTTCAAGCTCTCACAAAGTATCTATATTTAAAAAATGGCAGCATTCCTCCAATGGCCAACTAAAAAGCACCATATAAATTTAAAGCAGTCTTGTGCTGATGGATTTCTGTAATTATCTTCTTATTGTCAATGGGCCCCAAAGAAAGGGGATGGGGATGAGAAAATACACAAAATTCAAATGTTTTGAAAGCTCAAAAGGTTAAATAAGATCTCGCTAATCCAAAATGCCAATTAAATGAGAACACTAAGAGTATTTACTATGCATCTGCTTTGTGGCAAGCAACAGAGATGTCCACTTCGTGAGGCAGAAAACACAATATAAAATCTGTACGATGTGAAAGATCCTTACAAAACATGATAACTGAATCCCTCAAACAAGTTTTCGTTGTCTTAGCACCATACTTCCTTCCACAATCCCAGGCACGGAGGAGCCATTTAAAAAGCCACAAACTGTGTATTTAGTAAAAGTGACCATAGAGAAGCAACACCTGAGGTATTTTTTAATTTTAGTGGAAGTGACTCAACTAAAGTCAGCTAAAATAAAGCGCCTTCTTATCCATCCTGGTCATCACTGTGGACGGAACCACCACTGCTTGAGGACCAGAGTTGTTCCTCTTATCCAGCTCCTCGTGCAGCGTTCTGAATCCTGACAACATGTCCATCAGAATGAACTAAACCATGGCCAGCAGGACCTCAGAATCACAAGCTGCCAGCACCCTGCACTCTGTGCTTTGGGTGCAAATCCCAGCATTTCATTTGTTGAGTGAGATACAAAGTGCTTGTTGGGAAACACGTCTGAGAGTGGAAGGAAGCACAGTGTCACTGTCAGTGAGCTGCTTTGTAACATATTCTCTATTCCAACAGCTCTGGTTTTCACAGAATTAAGAGGTTTTGCTTCCTTTACCAATCAAAGGTTCTTTAATAATTTCCTTGTTAAATATTAGGAATTTAAATGCTGCCCCTTCCTATTGGGAAAGGCTGCATGAGGAAGGTCACAATGAGCCTACGATCCAACTATGCTGAGGTGCCTCAAGTGCAGACTGATAGGTATTCTTTATCGGGAAGCTATAACTACAAGGCACTGGGTGCCAAAGCCCTGGACTACAATCAAACTCCAGTGGAAGTTCTCTTTAACAGCCTTTCTTCCATGCAATGAGGTAAATGGTTGCTCTTCTCTAGGTTACGTCTGAAGAGATTTAATCAGGGAAACATGCCTAGAGCCCCACCAGGACAGGGTGGGGACAAGACGAGGAAGTGAAGTTTGCCAGCAAGCAGCTCCAAGGGAAGAAGTGGAGGCTCATCACAGGCGAGGCACCACCTCAGGGTCACTACACATAAGGCACGCTCCTACATCCAACTAAAGTGCTCTCATTTAGTGATGACAAAACCAAATTACATTCACATAAGTACACCTACTTACTCTAATCCATGGCATCTTATTTACTAATTTTCAAGATTTTAGTGGTTTATATGTATTTTTTTTAGAGTTTGACACTATCGCATCACTTCTTAGAATACATTAACGCTAATTCCTATATCATAATGTACAGGTCTAGGATATATAAGGAGACAGTTATAAAAATGCTTATATAGCTGCCTAAAATTGAACACTTTAATTGGAGAATTATAGACATATGTAATATATATATATATATGATATGTGCACCCACACGTGCGTGCACACACACACACACACACACACACACACACACACACACACACAAATCAATGTTGTGAACTGGCAAAATGGCAAAAAAAAACTTGTGGCATGGTGACACAAAAGTAGCACCACAGGAGTGCACATACTCCTGGAACAGGAGGCTCTGACCTGGAGTCAGACACAGAAATACGTTTCTCACAAACAGCAGTTGCCGCCTGTGGGATTTCAACAAGACAATCACAGAGCTGACTCATGGGACCAATTACAAAGAAGCAGTAATTTTTTTTCTGTGGCATTAAAACAATACAGTGTACGTTCATCACCAATTAACAAATGGTAGGAAGTCAGAAGTGTACCACCATGGATTTTATTACCAAATCAATAGCGAAAGCCCTCCACCCTCCCACCCACCTTCATGTGAATTCTCTGCCAGATTCCCACGGGCCAGAACCTCTCATAATGTTTCACTAAATTCAACCCAAAAAAAAAAAAAAAAAAAAAAAGGGAAGGGGGTGTTTCTCAAACGGCTTGGGCATTTAATGAGAACTACATTATTTTCTAATGACAAAAATCTGCTGTCCAGCATTTCTCAATGCTAGTGGTCTTGCTTAAGATTTTTAGAAATCACAGCAAAATCGGAAGAGCAAGTGAGCTGTAAGTCACCCTCCCTCCCTCCTCTGAGCAGACTATCACTACCCTCCAAAGCGCAGCTTCTCCCTGGAGAAGAGCAACTGGCTCCATGGAAAAGAGCTCCCGCCTGCTCCCCACACTGCCTGCCCCCCAGCCAGGCAGCCCATGATGCCGGCGGCGGAAGGCGGCAGCCAGCGCCTGGATACTTACGGACTGCTTCTCCTGCTGGCCCAGAACTCCATGGCTAGCAGGCGCGGCCAGCGGTTTCATAATGAAGGAACATATGCTGAACTGAATTTACACATCATGTACCAACCTCTCACGATGGCAAGTCACCCTCTACAGCATGAAATTAAAAGAAAAGGGGAGCGAGAGAGAGGGGGGAAAAAAGAGGGAGGAGGGAAACCAGGCTGCAGCTTAAAGTGTCACTACTGGTGAGCCTAAAAACCCTTCACACTTGTAGACGGAAAAGGAATCCGAACGACAGCGCTCGGCTCCATTTTTAACACACTGAAACTCTAACCCTCTGAGGCTCTGACAAGGCCGAAGGAACCTCACCCAGCCTTCAGGCGTCTGAGAGAACGAGATCATTTCTAAAGCTAAAGAACAAGAGGCAAAAGAAAAGGGGGGAAAAGAGCTAAAATGGCTGACTGCACACAGACTCCCCTCCAAAAGGCTTAATACAGAATTATATTAGCCAGGGTAGTGAAAAGCCAGTCTCTAGCATTCAGCCGAGCATTGTTAACACTCTTGTTTCATTTGCAATCACACGTACAGACCCCTCCGAGAGAGAGAGAGAGAGAGAGAGAGAGAGAGAGAGAGAGAGAGAGAGAGAGAGAGAGAGAGAGAGAGAGAGAGAAATCAGGGCAGAGTGTGTGAATCAGGACCTCCTCCCTAGCTGCTAATGATGCTGACAGTGGTGACCAGTGATCTCTGTCCCACTCCACTAACCAAGTTTGCACAATTAATCTCAGCACTATGACACTGATGGACATTTAATTTAATGATGTCTGTCCCGCACACTCGACATAAGCATGCCTGATAGCCGGAGTCACTGACAGAAACACAGCACATGCACACACACACACACACACACACACACACACACACACACAATCTCAAGAATCATGAGTCTGAATGCAACACACCAATATAATTACATTATTGTGCTTACTTTGGAGGACCATGGCTGCAGGCAGTTGGCATAGCAACGCACAAGGAAAGCCATTTCCTGGGTAGAGAAAGCTTCCTTTTCTAAATAAAAAAAATCCCTCTTAGGAAACAAACGGCATTGCTGCTTCCCGCAGAAAGCAAGACACTGTAGTCTGTCTCTTAACCTGCAAGCCTCACACTCGATGTGGTTCTAGTGATGTAAGTGGGTTTCTCTCTCTCCCTCCCTCTCCCCATATACGCTGAAATATTCAGCTCAAACGGCACACACATTCCTTAAGGCTCGCCCCCTCCTCTTCTTAACCATTTCACTCATTAAGGTAGCGATGGACAATTCAGATAAAGTAACAAGCTCTTGCCTGTATTATATCAGCGGCTGTAGGTTAAGCAAGTCTCAGAGGGATGGAATCCATTGATTGCTGACTCCAAATAATATCACTGAAGACAGGGTGGGAAAACGGAGCAAGGACTTACTTGAACAGCTTTGAACTAAAATATGATTTTTTTTTTCCCACCAAGGTGGGGAGAAAGGAATCGATGTGACCTCTACCCCACCCTCAAGTATTATTATGCCACAGTAAATAAGAATGTCTTTAAAAATTTATAAAATGCATGCTTAGCAAGCTTTGTTAAAATTAGAAGATGAGCCCTTCATCACACACACACACACACACACACACACACACACACACACACACACACACATGCACATATGGTCTTGTCAATAATATTATAATAAACCACCTGGTTTTTGTTTTAACAAACCAAACTTCTATAGGGGGAGCTAAAATTAAGTGAAAATGCTTTTATTCTCCCACAAACTCTTATTTCACCTGTGCAAACAGGGTTACCTGAGAGGCTGCATTGCAGCTGGTGAGGAATAAAGACACTCCCATCAGCTCTCACAATCAGCTCTACTGTGGAAAATATGGCATCTCTACCAGTGGCCTTTGACACTGGGGCTTCCTACTGGGCCTCCTGTCTGTCTGAAGACTGCATCCATCCTGCTGTTCATAACAAAAGGCAATTCTTCTTTCCAACAGTGATGGTAGGTTCTTCTCCCTTCCTCCTGCCCCCTTCCTAGAGTCCTTATATTACTCACCATCATTTCTACAAATGTGAACATACTGCTCCCAACCAAAGGTCGGCCACATCAACTTTTTACGTCCATGTCTCTCCTACCTCAAACACAAAGTTCAACCAGACTCTTCCTTAGACATATTTTCCTGTCTAGTCTTAATCTCTTCCCACTCTTCACAACCAAGTCTTGCAAGAATTCCCCATTTCAGGCTTTCACTGTTTTTCTATCTCATATTTTATGCAGATAAAAGGCTACTTTGGTCTGATACAGGTTTATATATTATGGAGTTATCTTCAACACCCATTCCACATAACACCCATCATATCTAATTTTTAAAAATGAAACTTAACTCGAGAAAAGTAGTTTTTTTTTTTTTAATCTTCATCTCTGCTGCTATCCTCCGAACCCAGAAATTATTGTTTTACCTTCATAACTACAAAAATCAACAGTCTGGACTCATTGTACATGCTACCCGTTTGCCACATCCTTTCCAAGCTCTTTGAAAACTAAAGCCTCGTCATTTCACATCTATCTTCCATCTTCTATGTTCCTCATACAGGTTAAAATGTGCCACTGTAGCAAACAAAAAGAAAGAAAACTGTCGTCACAGCTTCCAAGATGTGTACACTTTGGACTGGTGAAACAGCTCAGTGGGCACGATGCTTGCTGCCGAGTCTGACAACCTGGGTCTGGGTCCCAGAGCGGCAGGGTGGAAGAAGAGAACAAGCCCTCTTCTCACCTCCATCTGTGAGCTGTGGCACGTGCATGCAAATAAACGCATGCATACTTTAAGAAAGATTTATATGCTCACACTCACTCTAGATCTCCTGAGTTTCTCTTGCTTCCCGGACAGGCCGAGAGGTCTTTGTAGGTTCTTTCCTCCACCTAAGCACTCTCATTTTGTTTCTCATTCCATCTCACAATGCATGCTGCTAAAACACCATCCCAGGGTTAGCACAGCATTGCTGATAGTAATACAGCTGTGGTGTAACAGTTTTTCACAATACTATTTAAGCAGTTACTCTACCTCCCCACATACACTCTAAGTCCATAATGGCCACCACCATGTATGACTGACTGTACACCCGAAGCACAGTGCACAGCGTGGTTACCCACAATTGTGTTGAACAGGCACATCTAATTTTTATTGACTAGAAAAGGACACTGAGCAAGGCTACATTTTATCCTTGAGACTACATCCTGTCAAAATTTCAAATAACATTCTGTAATGTATAACTCAAATGCAAAAGGTACTAAGAATAAGGAATTTGACCAAAATCAACATACAAATGCACAGATTAAAAGTGGCATCTATATCCAACGGGACATGATTCAGCCTTCAAAGGTAGTACGCACTATAGCAGAGTACACCTGGAAGACAATGAGCTAAGTGGAGTAAGTCAGTTATGAAAAAAGAAACGCTTTAAGCCACTCAGTTCTGGGTGTCTAAGCTGGCCAAGTTTTTAGGGACAGCCAGCGGTAGGTGTCTGCCAGGAGTGTGCACAGGGGAGGGAGGTATTTATTGATTATTGATTAGTCTGAGACTGGAAGATGCAAAGTACTGAAGGTGGATGGTGGTTATGCTAAATAACAATGCTAAATAACTGACCTGTATATTTAATGTAAACTCAATTGTCATATATATTTGTCACAATATGGAAGTGACTGAGTCAAGGCCTAGACAATCAAACTCCACATTTGTCACCTAGCCCATGTCCTAACACATCTATGTGCCAACAATTCCTCAATTTTCAGTAGCTTCATAACGATGGTGTCTTGCCTTATAATAGGAAGGTTTCCCACTTACTCTGCCTCTCTCTGCAAATATGTGTCACTTCTCTCAAGAAGGAAACTAACCTAATGCAGAAACCTGAGAGATGAAGTAAGAAGCTCACACATCCTCAGGCACTGCAGCGTCTCTGTGCTGAGGCTTGGCAGGACTGCTTCTGAGCCTGGCCTCATGCCTCACAACATTCATACCTTAAGACTCAGTGCTGACAACTTGGAAGCTTATCAGCCACACTACCTTACACACTGGCACAACTATGTCAGGTACTAGTTACAAAATAAAATGAACCCAAGATTAGAAGAATCCTATACTACAATTTACATGAGTAAAGATAAACTATGTGGTCTACAAGTAGCTCTAATTCTATTTAGCCCCATCTCTTAGCAGTCTAGACTTAGTAACATTAAACAGACCTAGGAAAAACAAAACAGAATCTTTTCTGTGGAGAACTTCAATTCTGAGGAACTTTTAAACTCTAGTTACAATGTTTAAAAAGTAGAGTACACGTTCACAAACCTCCCGAGTGCAAAGGCATCCCGGCTAAAGGAAATGCTGTCTTCTGATGGTGTCTTTGGCCTCCACATACACCTACACCCACATTGTACACAGAAACCAAAGCAGGCAGGCACACATATGAACTGTCAAACTCCCTTCCCCCTTAAAAAAAATCTTTCAAAAAGGAAAAGTTGGTTTGCGGGTGTGTGGGGTGTTGCTGGAGATTGGACCTGGCCCTCTGCACATGCCAGGCACACACTCTACCACTGAGCTACTTCCCAGACCTCTCTTCTATCTGGATACATAGCCTCAAGTTTCCCAGGCTGAACTTGGACTTACTCTGGAGTCCCAGTAAGCCTTGAATTTGTAATCCTCGGGCCTCAGATTCTCAAATAATTGAGATTATAGGGTTGAACCACCAGGACCCTCCTGATAAACCTTTTATATCTTAGTTGTACATCTTCACATAATCTATTTAATCCTTGAATATACTTCTGCAAGTGGTCACGGAGTTCATCTATGCATTGGTACATCCAAGTCATTATTAAAAAATAACTCAATTATGATATAAAATACAAAAGAAGTAGGCACACTGCCTGTCACCTAAAAAATGCTAACTACATATCCCAGTTGAATTTAAGGTAAAGGCTGGCTTCAAAACTCCTGGAAGTGGCTGGACATGGTGGTACATGACTGTGATCCCAGCACTTGAGGAGGCAGAGGCAGGCAGATCTCTATGAGTTCGAGACAAGCCTAGTCTACAAACTAAGTTCAGAGAAACCCTGTCTGGAAACACACACACACACCACCACCACCACCACCACCACCACCACCACCACCACCACCAAAAAACCTCCTGGAAGCCATGTCTGAATTATCTAATGGAGTATACATCAAGATGGCCCAATACTCTCAGAATACATACTCCGAAGGAATTTTTACTTTAGGTGGTTTCTCTCTCAATAAAACAAACTTCCTGACAACAAGTTTACATTGCATGTGACTCATAATTGAGAAATTAATGTGGTAATTGCTATGTTCCACATTCATACATAGCAGTGAGGAGAAAAAGGTTGAAAGATGACAAGGTGAGGACATCAGAGAAACAGGAACAAAACCTGTGAGTCACCAGAAATTCCAGCACTGGACTTTTAGAAACACACTTATTTGAAAAGAGAGTTCTCTAATAGCAGACTGAATAGGCTTACTTCATTTCCTTGAACCTATTTTAAGAAAAGGCCAGACCTCAACCTTGCAGTGCTCAAGGTTTAAGAGGTGGAGTCCTTAAATGCTGACTGAAAAATGCCTCAGTGCCTTTTCCCAAGGAAAGGCTTCCTTCACACAAGGCTTCCTGCTATAGTTCATAAAGCAACACGCCAAACATAAAGAATTATACCTTCGCTGCTAATTTGCTATAATGTATCCTCTGTGACTAATACATTTGCATGAACACAATGAGCTGCTAATGCTCCTTCTGTTTATTTAACAAAATGGGAGATACTGCATCAGGAACTGTTATGATAGGTTCACTGAGGTCCTGGGCCATGGGAAGATTTTATTTCTGATAATGATCCTAGAACTTAATACACAGTAGTTGTTCAAACAGCATAAAGACCTAAATGATTCCATTTATATTTCAAAGCAAACGTGAGAGGTTACTGCAGCCTTTAACATGAGGAAACAGGCCGTATTCTTTCATTCATTTAGTCTTTAATAGAATTAGGAGATTTATAACCTGATAGGTCAAAAGAGAAGGGAAATCCAAATTTCAAAGAGATGAACATGAAGATCTGCACTTAGATAAAAAAGAAAGAGTTAGAAAGGTGGTCTATAAAACTGATCCAGCCAAAAGGTTCTGTATGGGTGGAGCGTGATTCCTGAGAACCTAAGGTAATTACAGGTTATATCATCAGATATACGAAAAGGAGGATGTCCCATCATAATCTGTGCTGAAGAGCTGTGTGAGTGACAGCATCCCAGCTACCCTGTCCTAGGAGGGACAGGATGTGAACACTGTATTCTAGTGGCAGAAAACAGGATCAGTATTTAGGAAAAGGATAAGAAGCTAAGTAGGTTTAAGGACACGAACACACTTAGGAGAAGGTGCTGCATAGCAGCTATATTAAAATGGAATGTGATTACCAACTGGAGATAGCTTCTGGGTTAGGGATGGGGCATGTATCTCCTCCTCTCAGCTACAGGACCCTATCTGTGTAGAGCCATGAAGGCCTTGTGCAAGTTGCCTCAGTCTCCATGAACTCAAATGTGCCTCAATTGTCTGTGTTTAGAAGTCCTTGCTTCCTCTGTGTCCTCCAATGCCTCTGGGACCATACCCAGCAGTAGATGGCCAACACAAAACGAACTCCTGCCTCAGCCTCCTGCTTATCAAATTTTACAAGATAAGCCAACATACCTATATGACTAAAGATTTACTACATGCAAGAAACCATGGACACCGGATATGCCCCTTCATCTCACTGGCCTCTGTGAACTTATCTCCTAGACAGGGCAATACTGCCTAGTAGGCTGAACTGAGGGTTTAACTGACAAACATCTAACAGATAGGTACATCATAAACATTCAAGAAGGGCCTTTTTATGCCTTCAAAATATTCTAAATGTCTCATGCACCAAAGGTTTGGCCAACTCAGCAGTTAATGTCATAGATGGCTGGAAACAATAACCTTGTGCTGATTTCCTCCTATGGAACTGTTAATGCAGGTAGACCAGTAATATGAACACCGATTCCACTCCTAAATGAATTAACAAACTGTCAATTCTACAGGGCTGATCCAAGGACATCAATATAGAACCCATGAGGCCTCATATTGTAAGAGGGGGGGCCATAAACTATAAACTATGTGATTCTCAATACTGTTTTCAAAGATTCTACTGACTAAAAATTTGTTGTTTCTTTTCCTATTCCTATTTAAACACAAGGATTTCATGAATATTAGACAACAATCTAATTGAGCTACTCCTCCAGCCTGGAGATCAAATATTAACAAGCAAATTTTTCTATTTCTCAACAACTTACTATTTAGAAATGAGAATCCAAGTACTTTGCAAAATGATTTTCAGGATGATTTTGTTTTAAAAGACAATGATGATAACTTCACATGGAAGCACTAATAGGTAGACTTCCCCACTATGAACAGAGTTGTTCAGCTCTTCCTATCTTAATATTTTAAAGAAAGTGATTGAAAAGTAATTTAAAATAGAGTATCTCTAAACAGAAAATCTTTTAAATGCTTTCTGAAAAATTAAATCAGCCTACTAATATAAACACATATTTAAGACAATGTTCACTGTTCCCACACATAAATAAATAAACAAATCCCAAATCCCAAACTGAGTCCAAAACTGACCCCCAAAATGTAATATGCATAGGACTAGAAAAAACAGACCACAAGGGAACTTCAGAAGTTATCTCGGCCAGTTCAACAATGGCCAGACGTACGCAGAGTCTGCTCCTTGTAGGAGAGGCTTACCAAAGAGCTGCTTCAGGGGACACATAACCAACCTTACTTTCTTGTCAAGTTGTGTTTAATAGGAAATAAATGCTTCCTTCTAGGACATATAAAAAAAAAAAAAAAACACACATTGAATCAAAAATATTAAATATTTCCTCACCAACCCAATGGTAATAATAAAAAGACATCCAAATACAAGCAAGCAATCAACACTAAGATCAAATGCCTAGAAAATGTGTGATTTACCAAGAAGCCAGACCATGTGGAAGAACACAGATATTATGTAAAGCAAAATATTCTTCCAAATGAGAAAGGGTACATGCACCTTCCCTAGAGGCATCCCTTTGCACAGGGGTCCCCAGCTCCTGAGGAGAGGCATAGAGTGCCTCCAGCCCCCTCTAAGACTGGCTTCCTCTTAGGATTTATTTTGCTCTCACAGCTGATTCTGGATCAGAGTGGACTGCAGGGCACAGCACAAGCAGTTAGACACACTTTGTGATGACAAAGGAAATTAGCCACTGTGTCTTAACTCAGACAGGACAAGAGACAGAAAAAGACCAGCGGCAGCATCTTTACACAAAGGAACAAGAGGAGCCAATGAGAAAAAAAGATAATAGCATATTCAAAGTAGATAACAAGCAAGATTGAAAAAAATATCAGTTAAAACCACATTTCTGGGTTGGTTGTTTACTTATCTTTTATTTATTCATTTTTTTCAAAGTGAAACGGTCTGCAATAAAGTAGATTTTCAACTGTTTAAAAATGTTGTTTAAACGATGTATAGTGATGGGTGGGTGTATGGAAGGAGGGGTTAAAAACTACTTTCACTATGCTGGCATGTAAGGCTAAAATCCTGATGGGATTTTGTCTGCATGTTTGTTGAGACAGGGTCTTGCTATTGCTATACAGCTCTTGCTGGCTTAGAACTCAATCCGTAGGCCAGGCTATCCTCGAATTCGTAGCACCCCTCTTACCTCTGCCTCCTGGTGCTGGGATTACAGTGTGTACAACCACAACTGGTGGGAAAACCCAGCTTTGTCGTTTACTGACAGGTAACTATTCAGGTCGTAATCATCGGCTTAAGGGACAGCTCAAGTTTAGGACACAGGTCAGAATCACTGTAATGAACAGCTCAGGTCTGGGGCTTTTCAGGGAGATAGAGACTACAGAAAGATTTTCAGTAACAAATATAACTAATGTATGTAAGACACTGCTCTGGTTTGCTTTCTGTTACAGTGATAAACCACTGACCAAAAGAGCCTTACTGGCTCACAGGTTACAGTCCATTGCTGAAGGAAGCCAAGGCAGGAGCCCAAGCAGGAACCTGGAAGAAGCAGCTGAGCCATGGAGGATCAGCCACTAAGCTACTTACTGGCTTGCCCCAGGGACTCGCTCCAAGTGGCTTGCTCAGCTGGCTGTCTTATTGCACATAGAGAGCAGGGCCCTCCGGCTTCAACCATGCCCTACAGATAAATCCACAGGCCAATCTGAGGGGGGCAGTTTCTCAACTGAGGTTCCATCTTCTTAGGCGATTCTAGTTTGTATCAAGTTTTTCCCCAAACCTCACCAGCACAAACACATGGGGTCCACTTGGCTCACTGCTCTGACACCGTCTTCAGGACAAGATCACTTTATGTGAGGTTCCAAGTTTTCATTTTCACTGGGCTTTACAACTAATATATATAGGCAGTACCCCCTAAGATAATGAGGGAGACACAGATTGCACAGGCGTCCCAGAAGGTCCATAGCTGCACAATACAGATTCTCTGAGTCATCTTTCCAGCCCATGAATCAACTTCTTTTTCTTTCTTTCTTTCTTTCTTTTTATTTCTCTCTTCCTTCCTTTCTTTCTTTTTATTTCTCTCTTCCTTTCTTTCTTTCTGTTTGTTTTTTTTTTTTAAGTTTTTCGAGACACGGTTTCTCTGTATGTAGCCTTGGCTGTCCTGGAATCACTCTGTAGACCAGGCTGGCCTTGAACTCACAGTGATTCGGCTGCCTCTGCCTCCCAACTGCTGGGATGAAAGGCGTGCGCCACCACGGTTTGACAGACTTAATTTCTTTAACTCAACCAGAAATCCTCTTTTCTTTCCTTTCCCCCTCCCTCCCTCCCTCCGTCCCTCTCCACCCCACTCTCTGTTAAATTCTTCTGGAGAACCTAAGTACACCTTGCAAATAAAAAGGAAGCAACCAAGGAAGAAAAAGTAGTTCTCACCTCACAGTTCCACAGAGGGCATGAGGCCCAACTACTTTCACCACAACTCACATATCATCTGCCTCTTTTTTTTTTTTTTTTAATTACACTGATACCAACAGTGACATGTCAAAACAAACCGGGTAAAGCAGTGGTACCTCCAGCAACTATCAGCACTGTCCTACCACCTAGATTCACAGCCCTGTTGTCATCCACATAATAAAAAACAAAGGGATATACAAAGTGTCCCTGATAAAGCAGTAACAGTAAGTCTTTTCCTTCTGTATGATACAACAGAAAGCACCCATATAGGGCTTTTGTCACACGGAAAGGTGTCATGGCTCAGTTATCTCAAGGAGTAGACAGGCACATTCATTTGAGTTCTGAGTCAGGCCCAACCCCTGCTTTAATAGAACTCATTTAAACAAAGCAAATGGTGGAAACACTAAGTTATTCAGATATGGGTATCTAGCAGACTTTCCTTTTCTTGGTTTTTGTTTTCTCTGGCTGGATTTAGTCAAAGGCCTTTCATATATCTAATGAGATGATCATAGGGGTTTTGTCTTTTGGTGTATTTATATGGTGGATTACATTTATCAGTTTATGTATGTTTAACCATCCCTGCCTCTCTGAGATGAAACCTACTTGATTATGGTGAAAGATCTTTGTGATATGTTCTTGGATTTGGTTTGCAAGTATTTTGTTGAGTTTTTTTTTTTTTTAATTTATTCTTGTTCCATTTCAATGTTTGTCCCATCCCTTGTATCCTCCCATTCCTCCCCCCCCCCCATTTTCCCATTATTCCCCTCCCCTATGACTGTTCCTGAGGGGGATTACCTCCCCCTGTGAGTTTTTTTGTTTTTGTTTTTGTTTTATCTATATTTGTAAGGGAAATGGATTAGTAACTTTCTTTCTTGAGTCTTTATGTGGTTTGGTTATCAAGGCAACTGTGGTCTCATAAAATAAATAGGGCCATGTTTCTTCTCTGTTTTGTGAAAGAATCTGAGGCATACTGGCATTAACTCTTTGAATGTCTAGCAAAATTCTGCACTAAAATCATCTAACCTTGGGCTTTTTTTTCCTTTTGGTTGAGAGACTTTTTAAAAATTATTTATTTAATTAATTTATTCAGATTACATCTCAATTGTTATCCCCTCACTTGTATCTTCCCGTTCCTCCCTCCCTCCCTCTTTCACCCTATTCCCCTCCCCTAGGTCTGTGACAGAAGGGGATCTCCTCCCCCGACCATATGGTCATAGCCTATCAAGTCTCATCCTGGTAGCCTGCTTATCCTTTCTCTGAGTGCCACCAGGCCTCCCCACAGAGGGGAAGTGGTCAAATATGGAGCACCAGAGTTCATGTCAGAGTCAATCCCAACTCTCCACACAACTGTGGAGAATGTGCTATCCATTGGCTATATCTGATTAGGGGTTCTAGGTTTACTGCATGCATTGTCCTTGGTTGGTACAACAGTTTGAGCAACTCCCTCCCCCTGCCCCCAGGTCCAGATCTGTAAGCCATAATGGTCTTCTTGTAGATTTCTAGGACCCTCTGGATAGTTCTATTTCCCCATTCTCCCATACTTCTCCTATCCAGAGTCCCAAGAGGAAGTCCCAGCATCTATCCCAATCTCCTGTTAAGTGAAGACTTTCATAGGACATCCCTTTTGGGCTAGTATCCAATTATAAGTGAGTATATACCATGTATACCTTTCTGGGTCTGGGTTAAGTCCCTCAGTATGATATTTCTAGTTCCATCCATTTGCCTGAAAATTTCAGGATTTCCTTGTTTTTAATAGCAGAGTAGTATTCCATAGTGTAAATGTACCACAGTTTCTTTATCCATTCTTTGACCGAGGGACATCTAGGTTGTTTCCAGGTTCTGGCAATTACAAATAAGGCTGCTATGAACATGGTTGAGTATATGTCCTTGTTGTATGGGAGAGCATCTTTTGGGTATATTTTAAGGAGTGGTCTTGAGGTAGCCCTATTGATAGTTTTCTGAGAAAGTGCCAGATTGATTTCCAAAGTGGTTATATAAGTTTGCATTCCCATCAACAATGAAGGAGTGATCCCCTTTCTCCACATCCTCGCCAGCATGTGCTATCACTTGTGGTTTTGATCTTAGCCATTCTGATGGGTGTAAAATGGAATCTCAGAGTTGTTTTGATTTGCATTTCTCTGATGACTAAAGACACTGAATATTTCTTTAAGTGTTTCTCAGCCATTCAATATTCCTCTGTTGAGGATTCTGTTTAATTCTGAGCCCATTTCTGAATTGGGTTATTTGGTTTGGTGGTGTTTAATTTCTTGAGCTCTTTATATATTTTGGATATTAGACATTTGTCAGAGGTAGGGTTGTCGCTTTGTTTTGCTGACAGCGTCTCCTGCCTTACAGAAGCTTCTCAGCTTCATGAAGTCCCATTTATTAATTGTTGACCTTAAGGCCTGGGCTATTGGTGTTCTGTTCAAGAAGCTGTCTCCTGTGCCAATGCGTTCCAGGCTCTTCCCCACTTTTTCTTCTAAGAGAGGTTGGGAGATTTTTTTAGTAGCTATTTCTATTTCACTTGGGGTTATAGGTCTGTTTAAACTGCTTATCTGGTCTTGATTAAACTTTTTAAAGTGGTATGTTTCTAGAATTTAATCAATTTAGATTTTCCAATTTGGAATAGTATAGTATATCCTTAGGATTCTCTGGATTTCTTCAGTGTCTGTTGTCCCACTTTTCATACCTAATTTTGTTGATTTGGATATTCTCTCCCCACCTTTTGCTTAATTTTGGATAAGAGTTTGAAAAATCTTATTAATTTTCTCATAAAACCAAATCTTTCTTTCATCAATTCTTTGTATTGATTTTTTTGTTGTTGTTCGTTTCTATTTTAGTGAATTCAGTCCGGATTTTGATTATTTCTTGTCTCCTCTTTTTGGATATAATTTCTTCTTTTTGTTCTAGAACTTTCAGGTGTACTTTTAAGTTATTAGTATAAGATATCCACAGTTTTTCAATGTAGGTACTTAAACGTCTCTTAGAACCGTTTTCACTCTGTCCTATAACTTTGGGTTTGCTGTATAACATTTTCATTCAGTTCTAGAAAGTCTTTAATTTTTGTCTAGACCCATATTGCATTCAGTGTCCACAGGTGTGTAAGCTCTCTGTTGTTCCTGTTGTTGTTGATCTCATTCTAACCCATGCTGCTCACACAGGATGCAGTGTTGTTTCTCTTAAATCTGTTGAAACTTGCTTTGTATCTGCATATAGGGTTGACTTTGGAAAGAGTTCCAGGAGTTGCTGAGAAGACAGTATATGCTTTTGTGTTTGGTTGTAATATCCTGTGAATGTCTACTTAGATCCATTTGATTAGGACATCACTTAACTCCAGCACTCCTGTTTAGTTTTTCTCTGGATGTCTGGTGCATTCGTGGGAGCAGGGGTCTGAAGTCTCCCACTATCAGTATGTGAGGGTCAATATGTGATTTTAGCTGTAGTGGTGTTTCTTCATTGAACTTAGGTGCCCTTGTGTAAGACTTGGAATATTCT
The DNA here is from genome assembly GCF_903995435.1 of Acomys russatus. NCBI lineage: Eukaryota > Metazoa > Chordata > Mammalia > Rodentia > Muridae > Acomys > Acomys russatus. The sequence goes on from NC_067151.1 coordinate 52,621,266, forward strand.
CAGTGGATTTTCCCTGTGTGGTCAGTATGTAGTGTCCTTCCCAATTTTTTTCTGAATCAGTTTTGATCTGAAGTCTATTTTGTCAGATAATAAAATAGCTACACCAGCTTGATTCTAAGTTCCATTAGCTTAAAATATCTTTCCATCCTTTCACTGTGAGGTGATGCCTATACTTGATTTTAAGGTATATTTCTTGGATGCAGCCAAAGGGTGGATCATGTTTTCAAATCCATTCTGTTAGTTTGTCTCTTTTTACTGGGAAATTGAGACAACTGATGTTGAGAGATACCAATGAGCAGTACTTGTTAACTCCTGTTATGTTGCTGTTGTGGTGTGTGTGTGTGTTTCCCGTCTTTCGATGTGCTGCTCTGGGATTATTCTTTGGAGTTATCATGGACTGTCTTATTTTCATCATCTATGAAGACTGAAAGTTTTGCTAGGTATAGTTGTATAGCTGTCTGGCCTGGGACCTGAAGTCTCTTGAGAGTCTATAGAATATCTGTCCAGGTGTTTCTGGCTTTTAGAGTCTCCATTAAGAAGTCAGGTATTATTCTAACAGGTGTGCTTGTAGATGTTACTTGGGCTTTTCCACTTGCAGCTTTTAATATTCTTTCTTTTTCTGTACGTTTAGTGCTTTGATTATTATGTGCCCAGGGGACTTTCTTTTCTGGCCCAGTCTATTTGGTGTTCTGCGGCTTCTTATACCATTACAGGAATCTCCTTCTTTATGTCAGGGACATTTTCTTCTAGGATTTTGTTGAAAATACTTTCTGTGCCTTTGAACTTGGTTTCTTCTTCCTCTATTCTTATTATTCTTTATGTTTGGTCTTTTCAAGTGTCACAGAATTCCTGGATGTTTTCTATCAGGATTATTTTTTTTAAGGTTTAACATGTGATGTATCCATTTCTTCTAGCATGTCTTCAATGCCTGACATTCTCTCTTCCATGTCTTGCATTCTATTGATGAGCCCTGCCTCTAAGGTTCCTGTTCCAGCTCCTGAATTTTCACTTTCAGATTTCCCTCGTCTTGGGTTTTCTTTGTTGATTAAATTTCCCATTTTCAGATCTTGAACTGTTTTATTCATTTCCTGCCACTGTTTGTTTGTGCTTTCACAGATGTAAGGGGTTTGTTAATTTCCTCTTTAAGCACTGCTATCATATTCACACAGGCTATTTTAAGGTCTTTTTCTTGTGCTTCAGCCATGTTGGAAGACTTGGGGCCTGCTATTGTAGGATTGCTGGGCTCTAGTGGAGACATACCATCCTGGCTGTGACTGTGTTTTTATGCTGGCATCTAGGCATCTAGGACTGAGAGGACTATGACTCTAGGTGCTGGTTTTCTAGTCTTCTCTTTGACGGGTGGATGTTTTGTTCCTTGGTTTCTGTTGCCCTCTCTGGTTCTTAGTACAGTATGCTGACTGTGTGATGCCTAGTAGAAAATTCTTCTGTAATCCTGATGGGTGTAGCCACTGGGGGTTCCAGACAAAACGTGTTTTTGTTTTATAAAAGTTATGTGTCTCTTAAAATAACACTGATACTAATGGCTAGTGGCTTATTAACCTTTAAGCATTGTTTTTAGATTTATTTTATTTGTGTGGGTATTTTGCCTGCACGTATATATGCATGTGCTCTGAAGGCATTCAGTGCCTGAGGAGGTCAAGAAGCCATTTGACTTCCTGGAACTAGAGCTATGAAGGAGATGAGGTGCCATGTGGGTGCTGGGACTCAAACCTGGATCCTTTTACCTGTGACCCACGGCTTCAGCCCTTTACCACCTTTTTTACCTGATGAGTAAATATAGACTCTAATCTTTTTTTTTTTTGCCCCCTTTCTTTTTTTTTTTTTTTTTTTTTTTTTTTTTTTTTTTTTTTTTTTTGTGGGGGGGCTGTTTCAAAATAGAGTTTCTTTATATAACCTTGGCTGAACTGGAACTCCCTCTGTAAACCAGGCTGGCCTTATACTCTGCTTCCCTAGTACTAAGACTAAAGGCTTGCTCTACCACAACCCAGCTCCTGAGAGCTTTTGAAGTTATGGTGTAAAAATCTGAAATGAAAACAGTTTAAGGGCTACAGCCAAACAACAAGCAGCCCCTTGACTCACAAGAACCCCTGAATGACAATTAATCCTGCTGAAAGGTTGGCTACTCTTGCTAAGTGTCAGGTCAAAGTTCACTCCAAAGGAAAACAAACAGAAGCAGCCAAATGCCCCTGAGTTTAGTAAAGCCAGTGTCAAGAATGAGAAAGTCAAGGGTACTCTGGCCACCCCACTGAGCTGGTGACTATTGCATAAAGTAATAAATGGCAAATCACTCTTTCTCTCAAACCTTTCCCTGGTATTCCCCCAAAGTTCTAAGGATTTCCAGAACTTCTGTAAAGGTCTAGTTTCAAACTTCTTACAGAAAGTACAAAGAAATATGCCTATAATTAGTGGAAAGGAAATGCTACCTTTTGAGGTTTAACTCTATTCCTTAGACATTCAAAGGCCTTCTGGATTGTTCTGAGGCACTTGTTTACCACTGCTGCCCTCAGCTATTTTCCTGTACACTCTCCAACCTACAGCATCTGAATTGCCCATCTTCTTATCCAATCAGCAAGGGCTATTTTAGGGCCACTTCATCTTTACCTGAGTGTAGTCCACATCACTTGTCTTCCAACTGAGCCCATACAGTCCACACAGAATTGCTTTAACATAAACATCTACCCTCATTACATTCTACAGTCATTTCCCCCCCAAATCCTGTTTTTCAGTCCAAGAGAAATTTTATAATAAGAAAACATATCAAAGAATTGGGTAAGCTCAAATCTGTACAAAATCCACTTCTGACTTACTTAATATTACCAAGATGTCTACTTAAAAATCATTAAGATGGCAAATGTAATGTTACATGCTGTTTGTTTTAACCAAGAACGGCCACTGAAAAACACTTTAGAACAGATGATTGTATGATGTAAAAGGTATACCTCAACAAAGCTATTATGAAAAATAATGTATTGGAGGCTTGTTCCTAATCAGTTAAAAACAGAGATATAACTGAGTCACTAAATCTTTCAAGAATAAGGAGGAAATTTTACACACATAGAGATACATATTTATATACATATTCATTACATTGGTATGCAGATGACTTCATGTTTTAAGATCATGCTTATATAAATAACTAAACCATTTCCTTTCACAAATGCCTTAAAACCTAGCATGTACACATTCCAGTAAGGGCTAGTGTGTCACCCAGAGGGGAATAAGATCATCTGGCTAGCACTGCTGTTTTAACACTGGATTCCAAACTCAGAACATTTCTAATTACTCATTATTATGCACACTGAAAACAGACTATTGGAAACTGACATCCATTATAGCAAGACCAATTCGGCACTGATAGCAAAGTCAGTGCTGTCCAAAGAGGAGAGAGAGTCTTCAAATCAGCTTGTAAAACCTCACGCTGGAAGCAGGGCGGGGTGGAGGGGCACATGCTGAAAACTGAAGCTGGCGGAGATGAAAGGAATCTTTGCTGTTGCAACGCAAAGTGAAATTTTAGCCAACTATATTTAAAGCACACACAGGCAGAGGGGTGGGGAAGCTACCCGTGGTCACAGTAAGAGGTAGGATAAAGTGGCACTGATTTTTTTTTTTTTTTTTTTTTTTTTTGACAAACAGATTGCTTGAGATATTGCATGACTTGCTACACAACACTGTTATTAGTTTGAACTGAAAGATAGGTCCAATTATGACATCAATACAAGCCCTCTTTCAGAATGGAATGAAAGAACAGTAAATCCCAGTGGACACCGGAGTTCTCTAGCAGAGATGATGTAATATACAAAAATAGACATCCTCCGGCAGAAGCTGAAACTTGGGTAAACAGCACACTGCATGCTATTCTCAACTGCCTTGCATGAATTTGCAATGCGTGCTGTTAATAGCGTGAGAGAAATCGTTTTATGCTCTAAACTCTTTCATGATTTACATTTCAATGTCTATCTATGCCCTATAGTTTAAATTTCCTAATCCATTCTAATGAAATTAACGTAAATACCTGATTATAACTTCAAAGAGAGAAAAGGTCCCTCCCTAAAGCAAGGAGGCCGACAGCAAGGCAGCGGCTCTAACAGGCTGCAGTTTGCCAGAAATTGCAGTACAAGGTTCGGTACTTTTTCCTCCACCTATTGTTTGGAGATCTTTCTATCAGATGCTACGATGCAACGTGATCGGGCTGGAGAGGAGCCAGTTAACCTGCTGACAAGGAGCATGTAAAGGGGACGTTTTAGACTCTTGGAAAACACTAGAAAGATCCAAAGCATCCATATGCACCGAATTCAGAGCATCTAGCAACCTTTACAAGGTGAGGTTGTACATGTTCCTCCTCACTAACATTCTCTCCACATCCTTTCTGTTGTTCCTCAAGATCAGATAAGCGCCCTTTTTAATTAAGCTTTCCTGCAGTAAAGAATCATCTGCTTTGCCCTAGGGGTGTGGTCAGTTTGTGGAGTGCTTGCTTAGCATGAACAATGCCCTGGATTTGAGCCCCAGTACAGCAGAAACTGGGCACAGTGGTGCATACCAGGGATCCCAGGGCTTGGAAAGTGAAGGTGGGAGGATTAGAAGTTGAAGGTCATGTACACTGGCAGCTACAGACCAGCCATGTGTCTTGTTTCAAACTAATCTACTTCAAACTATGACTCAAGGGCTTGCACTTATATATGGTGAACACGAACACACACACACAAAACACACCACACACACAAAACACACCACACACAAACACACACACAAAGCACACCACACACACACACACACACACACACACGTTCATTCTTGCCCATTAAACATTGCTGGGCAGAATGCACTATGATTGGCTAAGTGCTAAACTGAATGAACTGGTATTTCGATGTTTTATTTTTGTCACATACCTACTTTGTTTTTTCAAGACTTATTTATGTGTATGTGTGTTCTGTTTGTGTGTATGTCTATGTATCATATATATGCCTGGTGCCCACAGAGGACAGAAGAGGGTATGAGATCCCATGAACTGGATCACACCTTTAGTTCTGATGCCAGTTGTCAAGTTCAAATGCTATTTCTATTTCCACAGCTTAAGCAGACAAGTATATCAAGAAATGAACCTCTGAGCTGGGCAGGGGCACTCCCTCAATCCCGGCACTCATGAGGCAGGGGTGGGTGGATCTCTGAGTTCGAGGCCAACCTGGTCTACAGAGTGAGTTCCAGGACAGCCTGGGCTACACAGAGAAACCCTGTCTCAAAACAAAACAACACAAAGTGAATCTCAGTGTATCACAGCCTGCTCTTTGACCACTCTGGATTTCCCACAACTTTTTAGTCTTTCAGCAAATGGAATTATATGTGTGAACTATTTTTCCTTTGGCCACAACATTACATTATAGCTGATCAGAAAGCTATTGTTAATTCTTCAAAGTATATATGCATGTCCTTCTATACTTACATTTTCCTATATTATTATTATCCGTATTTCCCTCTGGAATTACCAGGTCAAGGGGACAAATCACTTGAGTCTGACAAAGATCTGATAAATGGGTATCCAACATATAATTGTCAAATGAACAAGTCTATAGAATAAAATGCTGATTTTTTTCCTAAATGACAAAAGAAATAACGTATACCTGATTTCTGAAACTCTTTTCTACTGTGATTCACAGAAAGACAATTATTAACACCAGTGACAACAAATGCTTTTGCTTCAACTAAGCAAACAAATGCTGGACGGAAAAATAAGGGGATAAATGTTTAAAAAATAGTTATAACACTAACTCTACACTTATATAATTCTATGTGTGTTAAAATAGATCTTTATATAAACAAACTATAGTTAGGAGAGACATGAACTAAGGTAAACTCTGAAGTTCTTAATATCCAGGAAATGTACTAAAATTGCAAATCACTGGCTCTGACATACCGCACAATTTCTTACAGTTAAATACCAAATACCACATTAAAATAAGGAGGCATTGAAGAGTTAGTAAGTGAAAAGCAAATCATGAAATGGGTGAAAATACTTAAACTTCTAATTTAAGAATAGCTCAATCAAAAAATCTTGTGTCGAATAAAAGTGTGTATAAAACTAAACACTGTAAACCTTTTATTTAAATAAGTAATAACTTTTCAAACCAAGCCTACATGAAATCTTTAACTGGATACACCAACTTAAATCTATCCCTTAAAAAAAATCGTAAAATGATGTATGCTTGAGATTACTGGCATAATCCTAAACAGCAATGAAAAATAAACGTTGAAAAAAAAAATCACAAAGTATTCACAAACTTGTTTGTCATGTTTTATGTGTGAATTAAAAAAAATAAGCTTCACTCTTAAATCATGGAAAAGATTTTTAAATTTTTCCCTTATAAATGTGTAAGATATATATTAAAAATAGTGATATCTAGCTAGTGAGATCCTGTCTCTAAATAAATGAGAACGACAGATTAGCCAATCCTATAAAAAGGGGACTGACATTCCAAAGCCTCATACACGTCATCTTATTATGCAGATGCCGTGTTTTACAATAAATACAATAAAAAGCATTAAGGTCACACTGTATTCGACACATTAGCTCAACGTAATATTTTCTATTACTGCTGCATGCCCACAGCTAAGACTTAAACCTGACCTGCTGAAAAGCTGGACACCTACGACACCTGTAGAAAACAAAAGGCACCAGAATGGACGTGAAACATCTTTTTCCATGACTAACAGGCCTTTTATTATCTCAATGTTCTTGACTATAAATATGAAACTACGCTTTATCTTGCACTATATTCATATTTATAGAAAGCCTGGGTGTATTTTAGGACGCACAAGTAGGGGAATAGTACACCAGTGAGAACTTGAAGAGCGGAGGACATCTAACTTTCTAACCTACCTTGGAAGCTAGAAATCTCTTAAGCTCCATGGGGATATAAAATATTCACAGCATGTCAGAGATATTTTCTTTAGTCTCCAGTCTAATTTCTTTCTATATGGTTTTTGCTCTTCCCAGCCTGGAAAGAGTAAAGAGCTCCTTTTTCCCCTCACTAAAATAAGAGAGAATGAAACACACCAGAAGAGATGTGTGCCAGGTTCCTACCCACATCACTCTGACAGGTCAGCTCCCCTACCTGGCCTCTCGGTCCTTACCATGGACCTGGGCTCTAGTGCTATAGAAGCATTGCAGGAGCAGCCTGAAGTAATAAATGGCAAAGCATTCTTTCCCTTCCCACTCTTACAGGTAAAGCAATGCTAGTCTATGTCCCGGGAAAGTCTTTTCAGGAGCTGACACCAAATTCACCAGCCTTGGCCAAGAACAGCGGTGCTTGCTTCTGCAGTCTACTCACTGAGAGGCTGAACGTTCAGCCTTTCCTTTTCTTTTTGGTCACCTTAACAGCAGTCTCAAGTTCCACTCATCAAAATTAAAAAAACAAAACAAAAAGTTAATGAAAATTCTCTTCTCACTGCATAATAAAACACTTATTCCTCTGCAAACCTCACATGCTTGCCTTGCAAAAGTGTCCTGAAAACACTCGACATGGACTTAGTCTTCACGATTCTGAGGAAAATCATTATAATCTGTCTTAAACTACCGCAACACACCTAATTTTACGAGAGTACATAAAGTATACATCACTGTATATATTTTAAATTCAAATTCTCATAAAAAATTAGATTCTTAATTTTTCAGGCAAAAGAAAGATAAATTACCATGTGGATTTGTTTGTTTGTTTTTTGAGACAGGGTTTCTCTGTGTAGCCTTGGCTGTCCTGGATTCACTCTGTCATCCAGGCTAGCCTCGAACTCTCAGGGATCCACCTGCCTCTGCCTCCCGAGTGCTGGGATTAAAGGCTTGCACCACCACACCCAGCACTTTGTGGATTTTTAAAAACCATTTAATTGTGTATTCTTAAAGTACTACCTTTCCAGATAAAAAGTAAAAACACTGATGCTTTTTAAATGTTATATAATTTAGAAACTATACAGTCATCAGGCTTTAAAGTTGAATAAAAATTTTTAGATTTATCACATCACTTAAAAGTCAGAAGGTTCAGGGCTGGATAGATGGCCAGAGGTTAAGAATGCTTACTGTGTAAACATGAGATCCAGAGTTGTGACCCCATGCAAACACCGTGTGTGTGTGTGTGTGTGTGTGTGTGTGTGTGTGTGTGTGTGTGTGTGTGTGTGTGTGAGAGAGAGAGAGAGAGAGAGAGAGAGAGAGAGAGAGAGAGAGAGAGAGAGAGAGAGAGAAGAGCATCTGTTGTTCTTGCAGAGGACCCAGGATTAGTTCCCAATACCTATGTGGTATCTTACAACTGTCCCTAACTTCAGTTACACGGTATCTGATACCCTTTTTTATGAACTCTCCACACACCAGGCAAGCAGGTGGTGGACATACATACATGAAGACAAAACACTCATACACAAATAAAAAAATTAAATTAAATTCTAAAATGATGATGATGATGATGATGATGATGATGATGAAGAAGAAGAAGAAGAAGAAGAAGAAGCAGGTTGTGGCCCTGTGCACACCTGCAATCCCAGCACTGTTGAGGGCAGAGACAGGAGAACTGATTGCTGGGCCTTGCTGACTGCTAGCCCAAATGATAAAAGCAGGCTCCAGGTTTAGCAAGAAACCCTATCTCCAAGAACAAGGTAGGGAATGACTGAAAATATCATATTTAGGCTCCATATACATGCACACACCAATGTATCCATGTACACATGCGCACATACACTATGCCAGCCATGCCACCTGTGAGATACAAATAGGCATCCTCTTGTGCAGAATATAAAGCAAGTGCCTCATCTAATTTGAACAATTATACAGTTTGTGATTTCAGGTAAGGCTGCCACAATACCCAAAAATATTCATGACAGCTTTCCTCAACATAAATGTAATTACCCCTGACCGACACCCACCCCCTCTCCTGTACAGTAGCAATCCATGCTACTGTGACTCCTACGCAACCATCCTCTAGCGAGTCACCAGTGTTTCTTCCATAACTGCAAATTCCCTAAGCCAAATATGAGCCACAACTTCAAAAGACCAATTCTGAAAGTCATGGATTAGTTACCACAGGCATTAAGAAACAACTTAGGGTATTCTAGACCTCTTGAGTAAAATGCAGGCAAACCAAAGCATGAAATCTGGTTAAAATTCAGGTGCAAATAAGAAAACACAGTAAGAGATTTGAAGCTCCCAGTTCTTTTTTTTTGAATAAACTTATTGTTGGTTTTGTTTGGTTTGTTTTTCTTTTTTTTTAATGTAACTGAAATATCCCCAGTATAGTCCCCAAATGCTTTCATACTGGGATTTCTAAACTTGCCTTTTCATCAAAAGAACAATTAAAAAGTAAATTTCTAAGAAATTTCCCATGAGTTTTCTCACAAAAAACAGGGCAATTCCAGGGTATGTCTTTTTCTTATTTGCAAAACAAGTTAACAGAAAAAGTGCTTCGTTTGTTTTTAAAAACAATTAAACTGCATCTGTATTCTTCAGGTAAGGGCGAGCCCATCTGTAGATAACACCAAAAAGGACGGCTGTGCTACCTCCGCCTAAGACCAACACTTCCTGAGTGAGCACAAGTTTCACTCCGTCAGGGCGCGACACAGCAGAACAAGACCAAGCAGAGGACACCAGTACTACAAGTCATTAGTAACAGTGCAAACTTACACACAAACTTAGGTTAGTGTTAGGAAACCACACAGATTACGATACCTGGGATTTAGTGCATTCCTTTGAGCCAGAATGAAATGAGTGCCATAAAGGAGGAAAGGAAAAGAGGAACATTGTCAGACATGCTACACATTGCATCTGCCAAAATGAAGACCATGTTCCTATCGGTGTAGAATGGCAGTCTAGGGTCAGCTGTATGGACCGTGCTGTGCTCTTTAGCCGTGCACTGGAAAGTCATTCTACACGCCCCAAGCACACTCATACAACTCACCTCTCTGAGACCAGCTTTCCATCCCAGTCCCACTACACTAGCCAACTGTTTCCCAAGACAGAGATTTTGTTGCGAGCAATATGACTCACGGCAAATGAAGAATAATAGTTTCCATTTAAATCTTATTTTACTGTGTCTATCAAACATATAGGACAAATTTTGGTTTCCTCATTAAAAACTGTTTAAGCAAAATAAATTATATATGTATAATTAAAACACAATTTATATTAAAAAAAGAAACTAGTATTTTGAATTACAACCATGATATTGCCACATTTAACTCATTTAGTAAATTTTATGCCCGTTGGTCACATATTACTAAGTAAATATTGATAAAAAATTTTTATCTTAATATTAAATTGTTTCCAAAAGTATCTGTTAACCAAATAATATACTGTTTTAAAAAAATACTTAAAAAAAAAAATCTTACAGCAACACACACACACAAAAAAAAATGAACAAAAAACAGACCAAGAAGGGGAATGATGTATGACAGGTAGGGAAGTATTTTGTAAAAGCCACGACAGGGGCGGCAAGAGAAACGGCCGGGGTACGACCCTCCAGTGAATGCCCACACATGCCCATCAGGTTAATCCAACCAATGTTTAACACTGAGCAAGGAAGTCCACGCTCGCCTGACTTTCTTAGGGTGAAACTAGTTTGAGAAAACAATCTCAAGGCAGAGCAAACAGTAACATATTAGCAAATAGCAAATATTAGTATGTCAAAATACAGTAATCTGCTTTAAAGTACTAGCATTTGTAATTTTTAATATGCATTTCCTTCTTTCTGTGATGTTAAATCTACACCAAAAACAATTACCTTCTTTAACTAACAATATCAGTTAGAAACAAAATTTTTAAAAATTTGTGATTTCTTTCTTTCTTTCTTTCTTTCTTTCTTTATTTATTTATGAGTCAAGGTCTTGGTTTGAAGCTCTGGCTGGCCTGGAATTTGCTATGTAGAACAGCAGCAATCCTCCTGCCTCTGGTTCCTTCTCAGTGCTAAACTAACGGGCAGGCACCACCATGCTCAGCTTCTTTCTGATAGTGAAATCTCTCCAACAGACAAACAGAGCTGCCTTTTTGGAAGGGGAAAAAAAAAAAACAAAAAACAAAAACAAAACAAAAAAAAAACCAAAAAACTCAGTTCTTCCCGGAGAACTCAAGCCAATGGTTCTCCATGATAAACTGAAATGGTGCATGAAGTAAGCGACTGCAGGTGGTCAAAATCCTGATAGAGATCTCAATACAAAGAGCTCTCTAAGAAATACGAGTGTAAACAGGGCACAAAGGATGCTCACCCTAAAAGTACTAACAGCTGAGTAAATGGTGTGGTCTAAAGACATTTTCCACTTGTGGTTACCTGCCGAAAGAAAAACTGGGAAGTGTAAAACCGTTCCTGAGTTAACCATTTCTATGTATCTAGTCATAAGCTAATTTCAACCAAAGGCCACATTCTGTATGTCAGGTGCAGACAAACCGACTTCTATGTTGTGACACTAGCGTAAGAATCCAGGAGCCCATCATTTGAAGACAAAAGAAAAATGAGACTCTAAACTGGCTTTGCAGAAGTTTTCACAAAGCACCCACTATGCATGTCTTCATTTCTTCAAATTTAAAAGTTTACTTATCAAATATTTAGGAACTAAGTGCCAATCAAGTGGGTTCCAGCATTTAAGCTCACAACTGAGCCTGTTTAGCAGAAGCATTTCAGAGCATCTTAATACTGAGGTTTTTTTTTCTAAGTCATTTCAAGTGTTTCTCATCTCAGTTCTCACAAAAGAATAAAAATCCACAAAAGTAATATGAAAGCTTTACATATATCTACTTTTTAAACAAAAACCAGATAAGATACAAATCATGAGAGGGGAGCACAGCTGGAAGTTAAACTCCTGAATTTAGGGAAGAAAAATGTACAAAATACCAATTCAAATGTTATGTGCTCATCTCAAAGCTTATCTCAGAGAATAGTTAAAAGAAATAAAAGAACTAAGCTATGTCTCTTCATTTTGTTTTCATACTTCCTGAAATCTATTCAGATGAGGTGAAGTATGCTTCCACCAGAAGAAAAAAACAAAAGAGAAAAATCAAACAACAAAAACAAAAATAAAACAAGAGCAGGTGGAGTTCTGTGAGTTCCAGGCCAGCCAAGGCTACACAGGGAGACCAGACTCAAAATAAATAAATGGGTGAATAAATAATGCAAAAACCATTTAAACTTAACCATCTTTTTATACACCCCTACCACAAAAAAAAAAAAAAAAAAAAAAAAAAAAATGCTATGAGAAGCACCAATTTGGCACTTATGACTTACCGTATGATAGCCTCTAGGTAAAGGCGGCTTGCCCACAGGGTAAGGGTCCACTGTGTCAATAATTGTTTGTCTTTCACCTTTCTGGTTGATTTTTCTAAATCTTCTTCGAGATTGTCTGTGGGAGGCTTGACGCTGGAAATATTCTTCATTTTCATCCATATAGTCCACCTGAAATAAAATCCCCATGATATTTCATTTCTCCAACCAGAACATTCCACGTTAACACTAGATGCAAAAATAAACTTACAAACAGTCTACATTCACTCATTTTGCAGATGTCTCTAGACAAACTTTAAATGAGTCTGCACCTCTCTGAAGCGAACTGGCTCTTCTTCGAAGAGGCATTCTCAGTTCCACTTAGGACAATCTGGGTTACTCCTGAAGTCCCTGTAGTTTCGGGGTAGGGACTTTTAAGTGGACTTTGTGCTGACTTATGAGGCAAAGAAGTCATGGGTATATTACCACACTCTATGAATGTCTGCTTGTCATAACACACACACACACACACACACACACACACACACACACACACACACACTTGAGAAAATCTGTAAAACTCCCCTGGAATCCTGAATGATTCAGCCAGCACAGCCAGCAGAATGGTTCCAGGAAACCAAGGTTCCTCTTCCGGCTTAAAGAGCATGGCTTCAGTTTCTTTTTGCTTATGTAGTATTCCTCCTTTTAAACATCTCAAACCTCTAGTGAACGCACTAACAGGAAACAAGTGAAGTGAGTCCATCCATCAGTTACAGTCCTGAGGATTGCTCACATTCTGAGCATGCTCAGACCATACTCATAGTTCCTATAATACTGTCAAAGTATGACACCCCAGCAACTTCATCAAAAAAAAAAAAAAATCTCAATTTTAAATGTTGGAAAGTTCTATTATCTGTCCACAATTTTCAGAATCCTATTCATTTTCTGACTTTGTAAGATGTGGCCCCAAGTAGGGCTAGAGAGGAAGTTCTTATTGCTGACAAAGTTCCTCTCCAGCACAGCAGCGCAATCTGAAATTGTCTCTGAAAAACTCGACCTGAAAGTTGCCTACCAAATGTGAGCAAGAAAGTTCCGCCATTACCACTAGTGGGCCATAGTTTATTTTACAAGACTTCCTTCCTGAATGGGAAGAAAGATGAGGACACAAAGACATCTTAAAGGAGGCTACTTGGGGCTGGGCACCTGAGCCACCCCATCTTTGCTTTTGTTACCTTTAAGGGGGTGCCTAATGTCCTCTCCTAAATCATTCTTATGCAGGAAGAAAGAAGTGCACAGACAGCTTTTCTTTAACATGTTACTGAAAGCAATTATGCTACTAACATTTTTCCCCATTCCACACAATGCCTTAAATCACATCTTAAATCACACTATTGTGAGACAGGGTGCTAAGCAGGTGTCAGGGCTTTAAACCTCCACGGTAGGTCTCTGATGTCCTTTCAATTAAAGGGAACCAGGGCTGCGTTATGTTACCCGTTGCTTGAATACACGTCAATGTGATTCACTTAAAGGAATTTGTTCAACGCAAAGGCGACTCAGAGCTAATTCCAGGGTCCTCCAAATTTCACTTAAAAGACATAACCACTAATTGAGTTATAAAGTTCAAACACCAAACACTGTCCCCTTTCAACTGTCTTCAACATTTGAGTTTTGTAAATAATTACAATATTACAATTATAAACTAAAAGGTATAATTATTAAGTAAATCTGTTATTAAAATATAATACTTTATGATGAATAAGTAGTTTGTGAAAGAGCTTTTTTTCATGAAAATAATTCAGGAAAATAAAAAGTTCTCAAAGAGATATTCTTACCACAATCATTTCAGAAGGCTCTAACACAATGCACTCACAGCCACGCCTAAAGCTTCCTGCAGAACGCTTGCCAAAACTAGAAAGGGGTAAAAAACAACAGACGTAGGGATCAAGAAACAAGAATTAGGAATTCAAGCTAACCTCTAACTAAGAGAATAATTTAAATACAAAAGCTACACATTAAAAACATCTTTAGTCATTATTATACAAAGAAATAACATTAATTTTAATTCCTGTTTCAATCATATTTTCCTAGAAAGTTGTTTTCCAATTAACAATGTAAGTGAAGAAGAATTAGTATGAACGTGCTTGGTAATGGAGTGTTTGAAATCATTCTTAATGAAGTCAAGTTTTAGGATATTGCAATACAGACAAAAATGGTCCAACTGTAAACTACAAAAATGTTATAAAGTGTATGTCATAGGCTCTGACTGAATATTACTTTTACATGGGGCATATTTATTTTTTTAATTCTCCTGATCAATTTATTCTAACTGCCTTATGAAAAAGATGTCAACATGGGATTGCTCTTTCTGTGAGTATAAGGTGATTTGTGCAAATGTATGCAAGAATTCCCTCCCTGAGAGCCCTGCCCTAGGGAACTCAGAACACAGATGTGCCTCTGCCCCATCTCTGTGCGTTCTCACCTTAATCCTGGAGGAGAGCGTTTCTTGTTTAATTTGTTTTGGTGTGTGTGTGTTTGTTTTTTGTTTTCCTGACATTTTCTTTGGAAACTAGAACCCTGGTGCTCCAAGATTACTCAGACCTGCCTTCTCCATCCATTATCTACCTGTCTATCTACTTACTATCCAAAATCTCTCCTTTCCCTCTAAAAAGAAAGCATTTTTAAAGCTTCAGCGAAGATTGAATACATATATTTCACCGTGTTACATGTCTGCATTTTAGTAATTTTTTTTAGTTTGCTTAGTACCCATAGTAACTATGAAAAAAGTTTTCACTGTAATACCTACATACACATATATGTACTTTTATCTGTTCATCCTCCTGTTACCCTTCGTCCCTTCCCCATTCCCTCTGATCTGCCTCCTTTTGTCTATCATCCACTTTCTTGTGTTTTGTGCTTTTAATATAGATTCTGCATCTGAGAGAAACTTTGTGACATTTGTCTTTCTGGGGTTTGCTTATTTCACTTAACATGATAATCTCCAATTCTCCATTTTCATATAAATAATAAACATCTGTTCTTCTTTATGATTCAATGAAAGTCCACAGTGCAGACACCGCACTTTAAACTTTTATAACTAATGTTAATTGAGCAGTTCTCTCTAACCCCAGGCTAATTAGGCATTCTGGGATACTTATTTGAAAATTCATGTTCCCTTTATAAAGATCTTATATTATGACATACAGTATTTCACATACTAGGGACCAAGCTATGAAAATCAAGAGGAAGAAAACAGGGATGCTTCCTATATGATGTCTAGGCACTCTGACCACTTCAGCCACCAGTTTTATTCATTTACATAAGATCACCAGTTGAAGTAGGTTCTTTAATGTATTCTTTTGGGCTAAAACTTATTTTATGAAGATCAAAATCAGAATTACAGGTAGCACCATTGAAAAATACTTTTAAAAACAAACATGCATTCAGAAGTAGTCAAACATGCATACAGTAGCATGTCTTATACAGTAGGAAAATTTGCCAATAAGTTGGAGAAGTAACTTAGTGGTTAAGTCACTTGTCGTGCAAGCAAGGCTGAAGTTCAAATCCCAGAATTCATTGCAAATGCTGCCTGGGTGTGGTGGTGAAAGTAGGGTCACAGGAACCCTGGAGCAAGCTGGCTAGTAAGACTAGCCATAACTTAAGTGTTCTGGGACTCTCTGAGACACACAGGCTCAAAGAATAAAGTGATTCCACAGGCTCATCAGCCTCAGGGCATCATGGTGGTCAACTTGAAAAATAATTGATATATATGAGTAAAATACACAGCAGACTTACCAATACTATCATTTAATCCTACTACATGACTAAATAAAAAGGTATATTGCATATTTAACGTTTGTTACTAAGTAACATGACATCAAAATCTAAAAGAGACCGGAAGGGCTGCCGTGCAGCTCAGTGTGGCGTGTGTAACTAGGGAGGGCACCCCCCCCCCATTTGATTGCCAACATCTCAGAATAAATAAACAAGCCAAAGCCCAAATGTGAGACCCTCAGTTGTCATTTTATTCCACTTCAGACCCAGACGATTTTAGAAACATGATCGCTTCTTTTGAAAATGCAGCGCAATAAAGAAATCATAAATATTTGTAATACATACAATGCTCCTACAATACTTGATAAAAGAAATCAGAACATGCTGCCACAGAGTTGTCCACAAACTTCAACAAGTAATGGTGGATCCCAATCTTTAACATTAGCAAACTACATATTATTTCTAGTATGCACAGTTCTTACACCAATTCGGCACATCCTATACATCCTATTCTACACGGAAAATCCTCTTACCAACTAGGCTGAGTTTCTAGAGCTTCATGTATTAACACTATTGCTCTGGAATGCAAAGTTCACACCATATAAAATATTCCCAGGAGAGTCTGTGGAATGAGAGCTGCAGGTGAGCCTGACAAAGTACAGCCACAAGACTCACATCCTGTAGACATTACCAAGTTTATCAAGAAGAGAAACAACATCCACGCAAGGCATTTGTCTTTTTATCAAATAGCCAACTGAGCTGGGGAGATGGGCCAGTTGGTTAAATCCCAGCTGGAGGCATAAGGATCTGAATCAGGATCCCTCAAGACCTTATAAAATCCTGAGGCTGTGGTGGTCTCTGCAGCCCCAGTGCTAGGGAAGGCAGTCAGGGACTCCACTATCTGCAAGCAGAGCTCACTGCAACGAATTTACAATGGCCACACGTGGACGCAACTTTAATATCCAACCAAACAGTATTATGCACACATGAAATAGAGTTCACGGTGTTGGTGATAATAGGCTGGCTCCACAGCCCAGGCTAGCTTCAAACTAATGACACTCCCACCTTCAGCCTCCAAGTGTTAGGAGTACAATTTCATGACACCATATGCGGCTCACTATGGGGGACTGTGCAGACATAAGAAGGACAAAGGAACTGACACATGATACAAAATGAATGAACCTTGGAAATATCACACACAGGGCAACAAGCCAGTCACAGAAACTCCACTTAGAGGAACTACCTAGAATAGGCAATTTCATAGAGAAAGAAAGTGAGAGGTCACTGAGCACTGAGGGGAAAGAGAGAAACAAGCCCCACAATTTGCTTCTGTTTGTTTTCATGGCTTGAGGTTTCTTTACAAAAACTCATAAAACTTGAGTGAGGAAAAGCAGGAGCTCAAAGCAAACAGCTAAGGGCTGGACATGGTAGAGGGCTTGCCTACCACTTCAAATCCTGGCTATGATTAGAGAGGCCCCCCAGTACCCACCAAATAATTCAGTTCTTTGAGACTGCACCATACTACTAACAAGTGCTGAAGCAACCTCTTTCCATCGGTCACAATGCTGAAGTGACAGCAAGCAGTGGGAAGAAATGGGAAAAGCACAGTTATAGCAAATACTTCTTGAGTATTCTGATCAATCAATTGTACTGTTTTCTTTAACTCAACATAATCACATTTTTCCTTTTGTCCATGGCCAACACTAAGACGTTCCCACATTATTCCTTACATGTACACTGTACTTACTGCTACCCACTCCTCTTAATATGTTCACTGGACATGTAACACGAACCAGTATTACCAATGTAAGCCCTTTAATTAACATAAGAATTTACAAAAAAAAAAAATCACAAAATACAGCCACTATTTTGTAGGCAGTTTATAGTCAATGGAAGATGAGTATTCAAACAGCTGCAAGCCAATGACAGGCCTAACTGGTCCTCAAAGAGGGGCAGATCTCACTGGCCAGGCCTACTTACCAGCTAGCTGAGTGGGAAAAGACCACTCAGCATTTGTAATTCACAGAGCAATTCTAACTCAGCAAAATCACATAGTGCAGTGAGAGCCTTAGGTCAGATGAAAATACCCAAAGATGTGAATGTCAAATCCATACACACCAAGTGTCCTTATGCAGTTACTGCCAGGAAGGCAACCTTCAGGTAGGATGCCTGAGGCTGCTTTGAAGTTTTAAAAGATACAGGGTTGTTTTGTTTACATTTGAATTAAATCGCTTTAAAAGCCATGCAAGTCTTGTAGTAGTTTCAGTTTTTGTGTGTACCTGGGTGTAAAACAAAAATCTGTGTGTGTGTGTGTGTGTGCGCGCGCGCTCTCACCAAGTTGTTGATAAGTCTTGGCTTTAACATTCAAAAATCTGTTGGCCCTTTCCCATCCTAGACACTGGCTTTTGACAAGCAGCTATGACGTTGAAGAGGAATGTCAGGGTGGGGAAATTATGACGTGTGTGTTTTTAAGGAATGCTCATGATAGCACTGTAACCTGTTTCAAATCCTCCTAAGCTGCTCTGTAGAAATACACTGTGCAACTTTGTTTTCAACACCTTCAGTGTCAATGTAATCCCAGGACACTCTTATAATCTTTAACATTAAACAGCCACAAAATAACAGCTGAAAGTTACACAGCTCCATGTTGAACACAGGTCAAACTGTTGGGTCTCTGTCCCTCTGCCTTATGAAAATAAAAACATGTAAGCCCTATCGTCAGCCACCAATCTACAGACCACCTGCAGCACAGCAGGCACGGTACAGCAGTCCACAATCCCGTTCACTTGACTTTTTTTTTTTCTTCACAGAACAATTTAAAAATTAAGAATTACAAATTAACTCGGTTCTGCAAATCAAAATAAGCGAAGGGAAATGTTTTTACAGGTGCAAACAGCACGGCATTATCACATCCAAAATATGCAACCGAAATTGCCTGTTAGAAATTGTATGCAACAGCCAGCTAGATAGAGCCCTCAAGTTCACACCCGGAAGTACGCGTTTGAGAAAGTCAGCCTTACCTAGTTTGTATAAACTCCCACCGGTGTCATCCAATTGAAGTTGTAAGGCCAGTGACCCCAGGTTTGTCAGCACATTTTCTCCCAACTCAAGTCAAGAACACATTTTATTAGGGTGAGTGTCCTGGAAAAGGCGGCAGCTGGGCACAGAGGCCTCCTCTGTCAGTGTCCCTAACCTTGCCCTGAGTATGGGCCTCCACATTCTTGTGTGCGTCACAACTGCTTGGCGGAATGTAAGTTCTCTGCATCGGAATGTAAGCTTATTCATGTCAGGGTATATGACCAGAAGATCACAGCACAGCAGTACAACTGAGAGATCAACAGGCAATCCAAATTCACCAATGATTTAAAAAGTCAAACTGCAAGACAGCCCCCTTTTAGTCTCATTTCTAGAAAGTGACAGTTACTGAATTTTATTCTCCTTAGAAAGCTTAATGACTGACTAAAATATAAATAACCAGCTGACTAAAATATAAATAAACCAAAATCAACTTATGTACCAATGACTTCAAAGAAAGAGTTTCGACCCACTGTCTTTGCAAAGCATGGTCACGGGCTGAAAGCCCCTGAGCAACTGCTGAAGCCATTCAATTCATCCTCAAAGTCAGGAGAAAACTCCACAAAGTACAATGAAGACCTTGCCATAAAAATACACTCAATCTTTTCTGTTTTAGCTTCATTCAAAAATTAGCAGGCACTTAAAAGTGAAATCACACATCAAGCAATATACAAACACGTGTGTGTGTGTGTGTGTGTGTGTGTGTGTGTGTGTGTGTGTGTGTGTGTGTATTACAAACTGTGTCAAGAGACTGCATTACCTGGCTACACTTCCCTAAGTATTTGGAAACACACATTTCAAGCATCTCTGGAAGCCACCACAGCCAGTTTAGAAACCCTCCACCACCAGCAAGCACTCAAATGGCAGAGCTCTGTTCCTCTGCACAGGGAAGGCCAGCATTTAACCTTTACTTACAATCGCAGCACATACAAAAATAACAAGAGCTCTTCACTGTGCTCCCCGCACTGTGGCACCCCCTGTTCAGTCCCTCAGTAGTCTCTTCTACCAGAAGTACTAAGCATCTGGTATTTGTAGTATAAGCATTTTAATTTCTAAAAATCCAACCTGCACTTTCTTTAATGTCTTTGAAGCCCCGGTACAGCTACAGTGCTGCCACCACCGTCTTCGTCTACGGGAGCAGTCTCTGCAGCAGCAAGCGGTCCCATTTCCCTGTTAGCTGCTGGTGAGCCTATGCGATCCTGGCTTGTGGCTCTAGCAGAGCCAACATTCCTTCTGAGGCTCGCTTCCTGCTTCCATGACCCACCCACCTCTCTGGGCCCGCATTATGTATGACGCATGTTGTATGGGCACTCTTTCCGCATACCAGTCTCATGACCTCAGCAGCTGCCTGACAGGCGCTCTTTATCAATTTCTATTAATTCATTATCTACTCTTGTAAGTCAAGGAAGGACAAGTAAGGAAACCGGCAATGTCTGTTCTCCTGTGAGTCTTCAAGGTCAAATGCTCACAGGAGCTTGCAGCTGTGGTTCTTGTTATTAACAAGTACTGAAGTAGTGCTAAGAACTGGTTGCTCTCTACCAAAAAGAAGCTGAATTGTACACCAGCCTGAGGGATTAGCATGGTAAAGACTGACATACATTTACATCCTCACAGGTGGGCTACGCTGGAGGAAGCTGTTTGGCTCTTCTCCCCCTCTTCCAGAGATAAGGTTGCTCTTACCTCAGCTGTACTGGGCTGCACAGAGCAGATTTCTTTCTTGCCACAACACAAAGCAGCCTGGGACAGCGGTGATGAGGGCCATACTTTGCTAAGTGCCTACGTCCTCATGACTGGTCTGCTACAGACAGCTCAGCTAAATGGATCTGCTGCTGTCAGTCTCCACAGTGGCACCCACAGGTCTCTGCCGATCGCTGTACTTTGGCATGAACCGTCAGCCGGCTGATTCTTTAAAAGCTATGGGCCATAGCAGACTCTCCCTTCAGCACGAAGACACATGTCATAGCCAAAAGGGCTCTTGACTGTTCACCATTTCACTGTGCAAAGCTGAGCACATCAAGTCAAACAGAGAAGACAGCTCAGCTCCAATAGCAATCTACAAATAACCTAATTTTTAAAAAATTCACAGAAGGGCTCTTGACTGTTCACCATTTCACTGTGCAAAGCTGAGCACATCAAGTCAAACAGAGAAGACAGCTCAGCTCCAACAGCAATCTACAAATAACCTAATTTTTAAAAAATTCACAGAAGCAAAAAAAAAAAAAAAAAAAATTTAACAACTATGTAATTCATTAGTTAAAGGGAGCAGATGAGTTGATAAGTGGCTCAGACTGACCATAAAACAGTAAGAACCTAACAACATCTCAGGAATAAAAACCGAACAACTCAGTCTTGAAATGCAGTCTACATGAACGGCATGCAATCACAGCCATCATCAAATACAGCACATTTCAAGAGGTAAGAAGCTAGCCGTGTCTCTGGAAGACAGAACCTAAACAAAACCTGTTTGAAACAAGGAAAAGAACACTCGTGCATACACATAATTTACTACAATATGTAATAAAATGCCAATTTGTTTAACTCAGCTGAGGGAAATGAGGGCTTTTCTCATGAATCACACGAGTGGCATGAGTAAACTGTTCCTTCCATTTCTACCGAAATGCAACACTGTTGATATTGTTTAATCTGTTTCAGAGTTTCTCTTATAGACTGAAGTGAAATATAGTGACTTACTACTTAAAAGTTTGAGACTAAAACTCATGAGATATGCAAGACCTATATCTGAAAGAAAAATTTCTGAAGCCTGAAATAAAAACATGCACTATGTTCATGATCTAGAAAGCTGGTGTTTGCCTTCAGTGCAGGCAGTGCAGTCAGACCCTAACCAGCATTCTCAATACTAATAAGCTGATCTTATATCTATATGGGAAGACAGAGTTACAAAAATTATTCTGACAAAGAACAAAATTGGCATTTATAACAATGGACCATTAGGGTACACAAATGCAGACAAACACGCAGAGGGACTCCAGATCTGCTTAAACGGTTTTTGGGGTTTTGTTTGTTTGTTTGTTTTTTGTTTTGTTTTTCTTTTTTAGTTAAATATTTTATGTAAATGTTTTACAATTAATTCAGAGGGTTTTTTAAAAAGATGCAAAAGCAATTCAATAAATTAAGAAATATTCTTTTGGGGAAGGTAAAATGGCTCAGACAAGAGCTACACAAGCCTGATGGCCTGCATTCTATGCTCAGAAGCCACACCCAGGCACAGGAAGGGAAAACCAACTTCACAGAGTCGTCCTCTGGCCTCTGCATGCACACCTCATACACACCCACATACACATATACCTGGAAGGATTATAAGTGTTCCTTAATGAAGTTTCCCAAAACTATCACATTCCACATGCAAAAATAAGCTTCAAACTCAGAAAAAAAATTAAATTAAAATGGATCTCATTCAACAATGGGAAATTTGATAATATTAAATGTCTAGGAAAAAAGCCTAAGAAAACTTTTGTGACACCAGCTTAAGATACCATCCAAATAGGACATCCAAAGCACAAAATGCAAATGAGTTTTTGACAAACTAGATTTCAATTAAAATTAAAAGCCTCCAGCTTAGGGCCAGCAATGTGACCAAAAGTAAAGGTGTTTAGCAAGGCTGAGAACCTAAGTTCAATCCCTGGGTCCCAAGAAGAGGAGAACTGACTGACACAGGCTGTCTGTCCTTTAATTTCTATGTGCTCTATGTGTACGCGCGCGCACACACACAGGCACACAGTAAATACTGTTTTTTTGTTTGTTTGTTTGTTTTGTTTTTCGAGACAGGGTTTCTCTGTGTAGCCTTGGCCATCCTGGACTCACTTTGTAGACCAGGCTGGCCTCGAACTCACAGCGATCCGCCTGCCTCTGCCTCCCGAGTGCTGGGATTAAAGGCGTGCGCCACCACGCCCAGCCCGTATTTTTTTTTTTTTTTAAACTTAAAGGCTTGGCTTTTAGTTAAGAAGAATGCAGACCAATGATTAGGAACACTTTTTTCTAAAATATATTTAACAAAACAATTGTATCCAGAATACAGAAAATGTTTACAGTCAACATACATAATTTAATCTTTTTTTATTACTATTATTAAACAGAAGACCTGAACTAATTTCACCAAAGAAGAAACAGGAGTGGCCAATAGCATATGGAAAAATAACAAGTCTCAGGCTGGTGTCATCAGCGCTCACTAGTGGATCTCTGGCCTGGTACATCAAGAACCCTGGTACAAGCCCAGCCAAAATAAAACCACGACCAACAACAACAACAACAAAAAAAATCACACAGCTTTTAGGATGGTTGACATTAAAAATAATAATAATAAGTCTGACAGTACAGTGCTGGATACAACATGAAGCAATCAGACATCTCAATGACCATTATGGATAAAACAACTACAGCCACTGTGGAGAACAGTGTGGTGGCTTACAATATAGTCCAATAAACGTCACACAGCACAAGAAGTAATAAAAGACATACTGTCTGCACAGACACATATTCATGAACATTCACAGAAGACAAAAGCAGAAGCAACCCAAACTATTCTTTATAAGTTAATACTTTGTGGAGATCCATACTACCTCATTTATAAAATTCAATGAACACTAGGAAATTGGGCCTTTGTGTTGGCACAGGCAATATGCTTCATAGCCTGCTAAGATAGGCAGGGAGGTAATTCTGCACTTACGCATTATGATCACCAGGAAGGCATTATGTAAGCTGCCAAAGTCTGTATCGTTGCCCTCAGATCTAACTATACTGATCCCACTTTCTCTGTCTGTTGTCTCTGTTTACCTAACCCTCCCCTCCACCTATCTCAAGATGAACCAGTTGCTAAGTTCCCCTATTCAAGCCCTCAATTCTCATGTTTATCAATGCCTGTGACTCAGTTTACCTAATATAAACTATGTTCATTTCACCCACCTTACTTTCTCAATGTTTGGCTAGAGCTGTCAAAGATACCATTCCTTTATAGACAACCAAGTTAAATGTGTCAGAGCCATCTCTAACTCCTCCCCTGTCTGTAACTCTGAATCACTATCTACAGATACTACCTGGCATCCAGCAAGTTACTCTGCGATATGGCCCATCAACCTCTCTCCTGAAAGAAATGCCAGTTGGGGCCATCACTACACTACAGCCTGCTGTCAGTGAGCTATGGTGTTAGCTGCACTCAGACTCCCAGATGCTCTCTCATTCCAGTGACTTCATGGTCCTCAGGCACTCTTCAAAAGTTAAAAGTCATACTTACTGGTTCTGAGTGGTAAGCCAGGAGCTCTTCTCTACAATGTTTCAAGACTATGGTTACCTCATATTGACACAGGTAATCAATGAAAACTCTGCTTTAGCCACAAGGATACATATTAATTTACATGAGCTAAGGACTGGCTATGGAGCCTGAAATGCCTTTTTCACAGTAACTCTTAAGGCTGAGACTCCAAATATTAGATAAATTAAATTCACAATCAGGTAAGAGTATAAAAAACTGAAATGAAATTCTGAATTACACTGAATTAGTGAACTGTTTCTTTAGATGTTTATATACCACCATAACAAGAAACACTTTCATATGTAGCATATGTATCTTCTCACATTCAACTCTGAGATATATAGTTAACTTAGAATAATGAAGTGGAATAATCTTAATCTGATGTTTTTCTATTTGTAAACTAAATGAGGTTTAAGGCTTTTTATCTTTGTCATAAATTCATCTACACTAGCCATAAAGAGTACAATAAGATAAAAGAGAGTATTTTACAGAATTTGAGCATTGCTTTAATTTTTAAATTAGCTAATATGTTTTTAAAAGTACCAATGCTGGGGTTACAAATGCTGGGCTAAGTGCAGCGGCATATGCCTTTTTTTTTTTTTAAATGAGACAGGGTTTCTCTATGCAGCCTTGGCTGTCCTGGAACTCACTCTGTAGACCATGTTGGCCTCTAACTCAAAGAGATACCCACCCACCCCACCACCCACCTCTGCCTTCCAGAGTGCTGGGATTACAGGTGTGCACTGCCACCACCACCGAGCAGCATATGTCTTTAATTTCCGCATTCCAGAGGCAGAAGCAGAGGCAGGAGGAACTCTGTGAATGCAAGACCAGCCTAGTCTACATAGCCAAGCCCCAGGTCATCTAGGGTTATATAGTGAAACCTTATCTCAAAATACATAAAAAATACATAAGTAAACAAATTTTATCTTAATGAAATTATACTTGAATAAACTAAATAGGTTACAGCTATAAAAACATAAATAAAAGAGAAAATTTATTCTAAAATATCTGACTCAAAAACGTAAGTTAAAAGCTGTGATGACTATTCTTGGTTGTTAAGTTGACAACATCTGAAATTAATTAAAACCCAAGTGGCTTGGTACACCTGTTGCAGGAATTTTTTTCCCCCTTAATTAAATCATTTGAAGTGGGAAGACTCACTTTTAATCCAGAGCTTTTGAGATGGGAAGGTCCAGCTTTAACCGGGGCCACACCGTCTGGTGGCAGCCTATACAAAAGCTATATAAAACCAGAAGGAAGCTCTCTCTTTGCCTGCTTGCCTTCTTCACTCTGGCTGATGAGTCCACTCCTTCCGTGGCATTACAGCCTACTTCTTCAGGACTCCAGCATGTACTGAAGACTGGCAGAGACATCCAGCCTCAGAGACTAAACAACTACTGTGTTCTTGGACTTTCAGGAGGTAAACAGCCACTGTTGGACTAGCTGGACCACAGCCTGTAAGGTATTCTGATAATTCTCTGATATGTGTGTGTGTGTGTGTGTGTGTGTGTGTGTGTGTATATGTATATATATTCATATATTCATTCTATCAGTTCTGTTCCTCTAGAGAACCCTTACTAATACAAAAGCATAATGTTTAAAAGGTTTTATGAACACAAAAAAGCATTCCTGCTATTTTACATTTAAAGTAGAAATTTAATTTACATAGAAAAGATATATCCTATAAACTCACAAATGTATTGGCAAAATTAAGAAACAGCTAAGGAAATAGTACTAATACTTTGTGTACAGTTCTAATTGGTAATTAAGCACATTAAAATCCATATGAAAATTAAATTTGTATAGAAAAAGCACTTATATATCTAAGTCATGGCTTCATTTTATTTATTCCAACTAGTGCTTTCAAACAATTTACAGAATGTTAGAAGATTGAACAGCTGAGTGTAATACACACACACTTACACATACCCACTTCAATTCATAATAAAAAGAAATAACTTGTCACAGAACTATGACTAGCTGTAAGTTTTTATTTTAACAAAGATATTCCAACTTAATGAAATTTAGCAAAATCCTTAACTCATATATTTCCCATTAGGATGTGCAATGGAAAGTACTTGTTTCCTTAAAAATGAGATTACTTTCTATATACATATTTTGAGACATATCTTGAACTCACTACAGGTCACACGCTACCTGACCATTCCTCTATCCCTCCTTGGAAAGTAACTGACACAAAGCAGAGCTGAGAATCCCTTTGCAAGTTTTGGAAGGCACACAATTCAAACATTTAGCAGAGAAAAATCAATACAGTGTTTCACTGATATGCATCAGATCTTAAGACCTTCATAAATACAATAATAGTTTTCTGCAAGAGAAACACAACCATGACAAAATGAATCATCGCACATTTATACCAAGGATGGAGAAGAGCAATTCTCTGACCCTCAAGCCTGTGATAACGATTGGTATAGCATCAACTACATACATACAAACCTAAGAACCTTGTTCTCCAAGGCCACTTACTTGACACTACCAATGCCAGGATTCCAAGTACCACAAAAGCCTGCATTTGTATGTACAGCACATCTGTATGCTGTAGTTATAGCAACCCAATTCCCAGCCTGATCCAGCAACTGAACTCCCTCCCTAGAGAAGAGCTTTGCTCTGCGCCTCAGGTATCACCTCAGAATACAACTTACAGGAGAAAACAGTCCAAATAATGTGAAGGCTTTCTGAATGTTTCAGGACTTTTCTTAATACTAAAGCAAAGGGGTACACTAATACCCTAAAAGGTTGTTTAATATATGCATTAGTGTCTCCATGTATATTTCACTTGATATCTTTAATGTCAAAATGAATTTTACTTTTAAGTGTAAACCAGACATACCACATCTACAATGAAGTGTTCTCAAACCAGACTCACATTTGTTTCATTGTTTTCTTCCCCTTATTTGGAACTCCCTCCCTGCATTTCCTTGAAACCTTTAACATATGTGCCTACCATGGGAATAGCAGGAGTTGCTCA
Organism: Acomys russatus; assembly: GCF_903995435.1. Lineage (NCBI taxonomy): Eukaryota > Metazoa > Chordata > Mammalia > Rodentia > Muridae > Acomys > Acomys russatus. The sequence continues at coordinate 52,648,612 of NC_067151.1, forward strand.
ACTTTAGGCAGGACACATAGGAATCACAGATGACGCAAGACGTACGACAGTGTGTTAAGCTGATGAGAAGCAAGAACAGGGCTGAGTGCAAGACTGACCTACCTAGTAGAGAAGACGATGCAGACAACACACAAGAATGGAGAAACCCTAACAGGTACCCAGGAGACAAGTGCACCGACCCCCACTGGCCATGTCTCACTATCTCTGGATGCTGGAGCCCTGAAGGGCCATGACTGTACTCTGCTTACTGCATCCTGCTGGGGCATCACCTTGGGAAAGGTGAATTTCTTCCTTTCTTCCAGCTTCAAGATGTGAGTTACAGACATGAAACCAAAGCTTTGTAGCATCTTTGGGGGCCATGGACTAACAACAGCAAGGGAAGACAACACCCTGGTGCCTTCTTTATGCTGCCACTGTAAACCACCCTGGGTCTCTACCCCAAGCTTCTCACCCAAGACTAACTGTACTGAACACAGTAAGCTAACTGATGCCTGATGGGGCATTCAGCACACAGCAAACACACTTCCTGTGAGCTCCCCTGGACCCTTCTCTTCCAGTTTGCTACCTCACTCTTTCTGTTTTAAACATTGATCTATTATGACTGTGTGTATCTAATGAGGACTGAGTGCGGGCTAGGGGGCTGAAGCACCACCAGCGGCTGAGCTCTCCCACCAACCCTCTTGCTACCTCACCCTCTCGCTGCTGCTTCTCCATGAAACCCCGGCATTAAATAAAACCATAGGCCACTGAAATGTGTTCCTCCGCTCCCAAGAGAACGTCACCATGATACTGTTACAAATATTTTTAATTTGTAGGCAGGGGGCACAACAATTTAAAAGCACAACTTTGAATCTAGAGGATTCAACAAACTTTATTTTGAATGACTGCTATATTTTTGGCACCACCCCTTTTCAGACCTTCCAAATAGTTGTACCCAGAAATCTGTAAATTGAGGTGCACAAACTTTAACAAAAAAAAAAGTGAGGGGAGGACACTTTCAAAAGCACATATTCATGCTTGAGTGAACACACACATACACACACATACATACATACATACATACATACATACATACATACATACATTTTGCCAGCTCAATGGCATCCCTCCTCTCATCAATCCATTCCACATGCCCTCTCTTCTGGATTATTTCCAACAATGAATGCACATGTTGAACCATCTGTCTAGCTCCAAATACACACACACACACACACACACACACACAAATACACACTCACTCTAGCATCTCCTCATCCTGAGAAACATGCCCCTCTTGGCTTTATGGTTCCTTGCCTAGCCCCCTTTCCCGCTCCTCCTCTTCACAGGGACATTTCTTTTTTAATCTATTTGGGTGCAGGGGAGGGCGATATTTTCCCTTCATGTCTGTCTGTGTATCACTTGCATGCTTGGTCCCCACAGGGCCCAGAAACGGAGTCAGCGCCCCCAGAACTGGAGTTACAGACATCCATGAGCCACTATGAGGGTGCTGGGAATCAAACCCTTCACCGCTGAGCCATCTCTCCAGCCACTCCAGTGATATCTTTTGATGACGAAATTTTCTCTTTCATCAGTTCAGTCCTCATCTTCCTATGCTGGCCTGAAGGATCAAGACCAATCGACTGGTACTACCTCCCCAAGTGTGCCCCCTGCCATTCCTTAGTCCACCCAAAAGCCCCATCTCCACTCCGATGTTACTGCAGCACTGAAACTATCTTTTCTCTCTGGAGACTCTTTCTTTTTTCTAATTTTGGCTCTGAAGACTTGACAACAGACCTCTGTATAGGTGTGCCCCTCACTTGAAGCAGCCTCCAGAGGAGGCACTCACTCAGCAGTGCTCCTAAGAAAAGAAAGGAAATGCATGGAGCAGGTGAAAGGAGTAGGGCAGAGGTCAGGCTAAGCACTGTGGAATCTCTTGTGGAGATGTAATAATGTATTTGTCTGAGTCCAGAAGTCAATGGGGCATTTTTGTAGCATTTTGTTTTGTTTTTGTGGGGTTTTTGAGACAGGGTCTCTCTATGTAGCCTTGGCTGTCCTGGACTTACTTTGTAGACCAAGTGGGCCTCGAACTCACAGTGACCCGCCTGCCTCTGGCTCCCCAGTGCTGCGCTTAAGAAGTTACATTTTTTTTTTTGTAACTTCTTTGATAAACAATTCTTTAGGAGATATAAAACTGCTGAAACACTGTTCTATAGAGTAATCAGGGCTTTGCTATTTTTTAATTATTATTTTGTCTGGCTGGTTGGTTTCGGAGTTTTGTTTTGTTTGGAGAGCAACACATGCAGCGCTGATACTTGATAACTATCTGCTAAACCTGATACTTCACCTATGAAACCTAAAGCTTTGTAAAATGCAATGCAAGGCAGTCAGTTTTTAAAACCTACCACTGGGTTAGACATGAGATAACAGTTCTGACCCAGCGGGCAGACTGACACTCAAACTCACACAAAGAAATGGTTTTTCATATACACATGCATATACTTTAATTCGATAGCAGATTCACTTATATACATATTCTTACATATGTAGATCGAACTAAGTATTTTTAAATTAAAAGAAAAAGAAACTCCTCTGATACCCTCTCCCCACCCCGCCCCCACACCTAAGTGACTACTGTCATTTACTGATGAACTACAAGCCACAATCACTTTTTCCCAGGAAAATACGTGACAATGGGCTGTGCCGCATAATGCCTGAAGTCAGCAACTCTACACAGCCTAGCTAATCCTGCCACCAGCAGAGGAAGTCCGTTCCATATAAGGGTTTAAGTGTTAGTGCTGGAGCGATGGCTCGGTTTGTAAAGCGCCTGCCTCATCAGCATGAGGACTTGCATTGCATTATTCACTAAGAGGACAGCTGTAGCAGATTCTGTAACTTTGGTGCTGGGGTAGAGCAGGCAGGAGGGCTGAAGCATAGTAGCCAGCCAGCAGAGACCCTGCCACAAAAAAACATAAGGTGGGAAGGGGTGGAGAAAAACACCCAACAATCACCCTCTGGCTTCCACATGCATGTGCACACTCACTTGCATGTGCAACCACACTACACCAAATCAGAGAAAGAGCTTATGGTTTCTCTCTTAGAGAAAGAAACATTAAGCAGTGCATCCATATGTCACTTGACTTGTTGCTGCTTCCTGACACAGGGTCTCTCTAGTAGCCCTGGCTGTCCTGGAACTCACTATGGAGACTAAGCTGAGCTCACAGAGGTCCTCCTACCTGTGCCTCCCAAGTGCTGGAGGGATGGCAATGAGCAGGCACAGCTACACCTCCTGGAATGTTGTTTCAATGATACTCTTTGTGGGGAGGAAAGGTACTCTCTCATTTGAAGATATTAGCTTTTTTTTTTTTTTTTTTTTTTTGAGACAGAGTTCTCTGTGTAACCTTGGCTTGGCTATCCTGAAACTTGCTCTGTAGTGCAGGCTGGCCTCCAAACTCAGAGATCTACCTACCTCTGCCTCCAAAGTTCTGGGACTAAAGACATGAACCACCACGACCTGCCCTGTGGATGTTAGCTTTGAACCTTCAGATACATATGTCTTGTTTGGAATAACCATGGAGGTCAAGAGATGAGTAAAGGCCATGAGAGACATTCAAGATGGGGGAGAAAGGATGAAGTATTTTATAAAAGCTTATAGGGGGTAATATGCTTCTTTCTGAAACTCAGTGAGGACAGCTTTAAGATGGTCTGCAGATTGTTACCACTTTCCTCATTTCTTCTCAAGAACCAGCCTCATCCATCCATGCTTTACATTTGTACTACTGCGCTTGTACCAATACCTGGGGGGTAAAGCTTACCGTAACACACACACACAACTTTCCAAACCCTATTCCCCACGTCTCTTTATACCTATACACCTTGTGCACACACTTAATATTCATAAAGCCATCCATCTATAACATAACTTGCTAGCAAGTTCTTTTTTAAGTGCCATATTACACCCTTAATTAAATATCACATGATTTTTTAACCAACTTGTACTTTTAAAAAATGCAGCTAGTCCTATGGCTCTTTATGCAAAAACGTGGCACGTTTAAATTTGTCTTCAATCTCTATCACATGAGTACAGGATCATGCATCTACTGTTTTATCCTCTTTCACTCCTAAAAAGCTATCAAGTTCTCGGAGCAATCCATTAAATATCATACAGCACTGGCATGCAGAAGTGTGCCTGTGATTTTCAACTCAAGCAGTGCATTGTTTGCCATATCAAACATAATGCGAATGGTGTGGCAGCCTCTCAGGACTGATGAGTTAAAATGTCTTTTTTCTCTACTTATCCTCACTATAGCCGTCAGCTCTAATTTAAAGTGTGATTAGTAAGAGGACCATACCACGATTTTAATTCTTAACGATTGTGGGTGTTTGGATCAATGAAGAAAAGCACTGGTTACAAATGGACACAGTCAACATGGCACAAATAAATGCCACACATACTCCTCCAGCCTCCTGCCCATGATGCCGGGGACAGAAATCCACTGACATCCTGGCTTTCCAATTAAGTCCCAAGGTTTGTAAACTAGTCCTCTCGCTAATGCCACCACTACCAGCGTTTCTGTCATTTCTTCACACGCACACTGCTCTCCTGCTCCGCGTAGAGTCACTCCATTCTTTTGCTTTCACTAAAGCTACTGGAAATGTTTGGATGGCCATGCCTCAATCCTACCTGTGTGCTGTCACTCGTGTGCTTTGCTATGTCTAGATTTTCTTTCTAAGCACTTGCCAACAGTCTAAATTATAAATCAAGCCGAAACCAGCCTCCAAGAAGAGTTCCCCTTGGTTATGCCACAGGCATTGAAATACCTGTGTACTTGAAGGAATCTGCCTTCCAGGTTTCCCCCACTGGTCTCTACTGTAGTGCCTACCTGTTCCTGTTCATGACACAAGGCAGCCTTCTTGTGTGCTTCATATACAATTCCCTCACCTTCCCAAACATGTGCTAAGTTACAGGACAGGCTTCCCTGATACACTCCAGGATTGGTTATAAGAGCGCTCTGAAGCACACAAATGCAAGTTTTTATGCAAATGGGGGGGCCAGAGGCGGGATGGGGGGTGGAGGGGAGGAAACATGATTAAGAATCCATCAAACATGGTCTAAAATGAGACAGAATAACCCAAAAGCACGAAACAGGCCCACAATCTTGGTGGCACTTCACTGACAATGTGAGGCCCATTATAACAGACATAAAGCACCTAAACAGGATAATTTAGTAAAGTAGATGATAAGCCCCAGTCACTAGCAGTCTCTGATGCCTTCATTACAATCCTTTCGAGACCTCCCAAGTGCTAGAGGTAACAGCTTATGGGTTAATGGACTTCTTTTCTTCCTTCAAGCTTACGACCTCTACCTTGATCACAGCATAAACAGGAAGGGAAGAGACGGTATACCAGTTGCCCTGTTATAGAGGACATGACTCTAAAAGATGAACAAGTGAGAAGAAGTGACTGAAAACCAGACTCACAGAAACAGGGCTGCTTTAGCATCTACCTCCTTCCCGCCGAACCATAGTACTTTCTTGAGTGAGAACTACCCATGAATCTCTGCTGCAGCCTTTATCACAGCCCCAGCCCACCGACTCCTCCCTCTCAGAACCACCTCAGACCTATTCCTAAGGCAACATCACCCAAGGAAACAAACAACTCGGGCAGAGCAAATGCCACCAGGTGCAACACGAAGCCTATATATAGCACTGGCCTGTCACCCCGTCTGAAAGACTGCTTCTTCATCCCATTAAAATCCTGACTCACAAGCATTTGACGTGCAGCCAGGGAGAGTGTAACTTGTGTCATCCTTTAGAATACTGAGTCCAATGTGCTCACGGAACAGGTCTGAACTGCAAGTCCTCGTTCTTGCAGAGCAGCAGCCTTTCTGAACACTGGGTTCCTTCCAGGAGCTGGAACAAGCTGTCACTTGACTGATGGTGGCTGGTAGGATGCCACCACAGACTCCCTGAGTGCTCCAGAGCTTCGTCTACAAGTTTCATTTGTGCTGCAGAGATCGCACCAAGATGATTACAATGTTGAGGCCTCTAATTGGCATCCTTCAAATGTGTACGATTTCCAAATCACACTCATTACAACTAAGACTTGTGGTAAAAATTAAAAATTTACTATTTACAATTGCTGAACTATATTGTGGAAAGTTCCAGACATTCCTTAGAGATATTCCTTTATAAAGATGTTTTAACGTTATGAAGTAATATTCAGACACACATACATACACACATCCTTTAACCAATATAAACAAGCTGTAAAATTATATGTAAAGAGTGTCCCAACCATGAACACATAATTCCTGCATACTCACAAAGACATTTAGAATGAAAACATTAGAATGAAAAATATTAGAACATTAAAGAATGATCATATTGGATGAGATTGCAAGGAAATGACTCCTTCTCCTTTGAAAAGGTATATAGTTCATTTGTACTTTTTACATCAAAATCACATGATTTTTACACATATCCTAGAGCTCAACCTGGATTTTCCTATACAAGTTTAGAAATGTAAGTCAGACGGGCACTCCAAGGAATGAAATGCCATGTCGTGTGTTTGAAAAATAAGATTACTAACTGTTCTTCCTCTGGGGAAAGAATTCCTAGAATTACTCCTAGAGCCCACAAGCGTTCTAGGGTGACTTCTGCGTGGTATAAATCCTATACCCTGGCCTCTACAACACCACATGAAGGAAAACAGTGGTTTCCAATGACCTTATGTAGCAAAGTGTTTTAAAGGATTCCTGGCAAAGCGGGTGCAGTATAAAATTCTGGCTATTTGTTAGTCTCTTTGCTCGGCTCTTTCTATTATCATAATATTACTATTACAGCCAGCACTACAGCTGCACCACCACTACCATAAGAACAGCAAACAAACAGGCTTCCTGATCCCACTAGATCATTTTCTCAAAAGAATAGTCTGCCGGTCTGACCTTGAGAAGGAGGCAAAGAGGCACGCAAACTTCATACTCTTTTACTTGCCCTTTGACCTCCAAGGCCCACCCCACCTCACCCCCACTTCCTGTTACCTCACCCAGGCCAGCCTTAGTCTATAATGTAAAAACACCTCTCTCTATGTTCTACTGGGTCTCACTTCTTTTTTAAGATTTATCTATTTGTGTATTATAAGCACTCTATTTGCATGTATGACCACATGACAGAAGAGAGCATCAGACAGAAGGCATCAGATTTCATTATAGGTGGTTGTGAGCTACCACGTACCTGCTGGGAAGTGAACTCAGGACCCCAGGAAAAGCACCCAGTGCTCTTAACTGCTAAGCCATTTTTAATGAAAAAAAAAAAAAAAAAAAAAAAAAAAAAAAAAAAAGTTCCCAGCTGTCAACTCACATTTTTCAGACTCATTTATTTTATTTATGTGAATGTGTGTACCTGTCTGTGCGTGAGTGTGGAGAGCAGAGGCAGCTTTGAGTAAATGTGTAAGGAGCAGATATTGACCTGAACAAATGTGTTATTGGCAAGGACCAATGCCTAAGACTCGTGGGAAGTGGCAAAGGCTTCTGACCCAAGTAAAAGTGTTTACAAACAATTGACCAGTGTGTGCAAAAACTAGCAACTGCAGCTTGTTGCTCCAAGTCGACTACAACCTGAGGCCTCTGCCTCACAGAGACCACCTTCCAAGATGAGCTAATGCCTCCTTCCTGGGCTATACATAATAAACACACCAAGGTTTCCAGGGTGCTGTCATGTCTGTGTGTGTGTCTGTGCTTTGGCCATGAAGGACAGTGTAAATAAGTGCACATGAGGTCAGGTGACCATGAATACCAGAAGAGAGTGTTGGAGCCTCTGGAGCAAGAGTTACAAGTGGCTGTGCAAACACTCAACATGGGTGCTGGGGAAAAAAAAGCTTGGGTCCTCTGAAAGAGCAGCAAGCACTCACTCCAGCCTCTAAATAAATTCTTAACATTATCCTAATCCTTTCAAAATTATTTAACCAGAATAAAACTGAGTAATTTTGCAGACAAGTTAGGTGACAGAAAGATGAGATTATATTTTAACTAAAATATTCAGTTAAAACCAAATAAAAGGCTATTTGTGGTGAATTTATAATTAGAAAGAAAGAAATCTCTCCTGAAACTCAGCAGCCAATCTTAACACGGGTGGGCATGTTTTAGGAGATGAGCCTTTCCAGCCCTAATTAACTGGACCGGAGATGCACATGTGCCCCAGCCGAGCAAATCAGATTACATCCTAAAGTATCCAAGGAAAATAGTCAAACAGCGTAAGTTTTATCGACACACAAGGTCATAAATCAACAGTCAGCACACACACACCAAAGTCACAGGGAGAGCAAGCACAAAGCCAATCCACACAGATGCAAAACTGAGAGGCCATATGGTCCTTAGAGGCAGTGAAGTCAAAGACAGTTCCTGGCTTCGTTTCTAGTCCCTTGTGGTCTCAAAAAATGTTCCCGTCTGTCCTCAGATGTTTGCATCACTGCTCCCCATAGGTGAGCTCTTCTTTACCAAAGTCAACCTAAAACTAAATTTATTTGCTACGAACAAAAAATGTTCCAAAACACAGCTGACATAGTCATTTAACACATTTTCATGTCACTAGCATGTTTTCACTCATCCCTTGCTAAGGAAATTAGAACAATATTTATGATATAAAACAAACATTTTAAAAATTTATACGTGTTACAAGGTCAAAGTACTGCTTTGCTGTGGATCAATAGACTAATTTGGCAAAATAAATCAATTCTGCAGAAAGAGCTTCAAGATCATTACACTGTATGTCTGTAACATACCTGCTCCTTGGAAGAAACATGGACTCCTTAATGAACACGGAACCAGAAAGGAGTATGTACCAGCAGGTGCCAATATCATCGGGACTGGAAAAAAAAAAAAAGGCAACAGAAATCAGGTCATAATCCATGGCAATAAAAATCAAGATATATATAGATACATAGATACACAGATATATATCAGATGGTATAGTAACCTGTGCTGCTGCACACAGAATCACAAAAAGGCAACAGCATACAACACACTTGAAATGTCATTACTAAAGTATCAGAGGCACCCTTAACACCATTATCACTAAAACATTAAGCTAGCAATACTCACTGGTTTATTTAAATTTTTTTCTTTTTCCTTAGATCTATCAGCACCTGTCATTCCAGGTTTTATTTCTCAGTCTAATTTTTGAGTAGGGAATACTTTCACTGCATCAGTGAAACCAAACAAAACCAAACAAAAGCACAAGGCTTGCATGGAACTCAGTCCATTCAAGCCTTTCCCTGTGTGCCTTGGTCTCACCCTTCTCCATCACACAGTATTCTCTTGAGTGTCTTCAACTATTATGCGTGCAGTAACCAGGTAAGATGCTTACTTCCTCTTACTGGGGGTGGGGGGGGGGGGGAGGAGGAGAATCCTAAGAACTTTCTGTCTTTTGTGGAAAGTATCTCTGCTATGTGAAGACTTCCCTGTAGAGATGTCTCTGCCCAACTCAAAGCCACCCCACTTCAATTTAACCATGGGGGTGGTGAGCAATGCTGAAAGTAAAAGTATCTGTCAAGGTGACAAGATGAACCACCACATTTCCTCAATAGAAGGCAACTGCACTATTATGACTTTCTAGTCTGTGCCAAGTAAAAAGACTACCATTTACAAGGTTCAAACTAGTTTCTACTTTGTCTGATAACAGAAGATAAAAAGACGGGAAAAAAGGAAGGTGCGTAAATATATTTTAATCTATTCTCACAAAGCTATCTTTATCACAAACAGGTTGATACGGAGAAATGAATTTTTTGTTTTAATCTTTAAAAAAAATTTAATTACTTTGTGTGTATGGGTCTTTTGCCTACATATATGTCCATGCACTACTACATGCGTGCCTGGTACCCGCAGAGGCCTGAAAAGGGTATTGAGTGCCCTGGAACTGAAGGCACAAACAGTTGTGAGCTGTGCCTTGTAGATGCTGGAAAATGAACCTGTGTCCTTTGGAACAGTAAGCAGTGCCCTTAACCACTGAGCCATCTCTCCAGCCCCAAGGGAAACATAAGACATTAAGGTTTATCCCCATGCGCATAGCCTGAGGCAAGGTAACAGGATTACATTCATAATGGCGACTCCATACAAGTATTACAAATGATATACCCCATACAAATGACAATTATTCCATCCTTTAGAAGCATGACACCAAGCCTGCGTGTCAGAGAGAATCCAACTGTGATTGGCTTTTCAGTGATTACAAGTGTGTCACCTCTAAAGGCAAATTAATACAGAGTGTGAAGTTTATGGACTCAGTCTTCCTGTCACCCATCATAAAACATACACCAACTGACAGGCAACCAGTGTTCAAAGTCGATGAAATACCTTGACAACAAGTATTTGGGCGTCCTGAATAAGCACTGATTACTCTATAATTAGGTTTGACTCTTCCTATCAGGAAATCTATGCAGCAGATTTAAGGGTATGAAAATCACTATCACCAATTTGAACTTCTCTGCCAGGTGCTGTCCCAATATGGGTAAAGTTTCCTCCAAAGGCTCCTGTGTTGAAGACTTTGTTCTGAGCACCTACTGATACTGGGAGGTGATGAAACCTTTAATGTTTGGAGCCGAGAAAGAGGACATTAGGTCACTGGGGTTTTGTTTTTGAAAGGAGCTGTGGCACTCGGTCTCTCTGTTTCTTGCCACCATAGAGGAAGCAGGTTTGTCAGCCACCATTCCTCACCAGGATGTACTATGTACCTCACACTACAGGTCTTCCCCTAATAAACAATTACATGTAATAAAAGACTTTTAAAAATGAGACCTATTTAAACAAACAAACAAACAAACAAACAAACAAACATCCTAAGCAGCAACCAAGTGTCACAGAGTGCCTGGATTGACAGTACTGATGAGTTAGAGGTTGTTAATGGAGAAAACACTAAGTAATTACTACCTTGTGACTGCGCCATGCGAACTTAGGGAAGCTAGGAAGAAAGTGACTCACTCTACCAGAGAGATGCTCAGCCACTCACAGGAACTTGAGCAGCGATAAAAACTAAGTGTCAGAGGAAAGGTGCTGTCAAAAGCAGGAACATCAGGTTTGTTCAAAGACTCTGAGGAGAAGAAAAGATGGCGTGCTAAATGAGTGTAAGCTGTCAGCTAGATCGGCACAGGTGAGGACAAGAATTAGTGCTTTCTTCAGGCTCGGTCAGCAGAGGAATAAACCGTCTGTAGTATTTAAAACCGACAGAGCTGTTTCCATGTTCTGGCTATTATGAATAAGGCTGCTATGAACATGGTTGAGCAAATTTTCTTGTTGTGTGCTGGAGCATCTTCTGGGTATATTCCAAGGAGTGGAATAGCTGAGTCTTGAGGAAGCCCTATTCCCAGTTTTCTGAGATAGCACCAGATAGAGTTCCAAAGTGGCTGTACTAGTTTGCATTCCCACCAGCAGTGAAGGAGTGTTCCTCTCTCTCCACATCCTCGCCAGCATGTGGTGTTGCTTGAATTTTTGATCTTAGCCATTCTGATGGGTGTAAGATGGGATCTCAGAGTTGTTTTGATTTGCATTTCCCTAGGGAGGAGAATAAGGGGAAAATGGGAGGGAGGGAAGAATGGGAGGATACAAGGGATGAGATAACCATTGAGATGTAACAAGAATAAATTAATAAAAAATTTAAAAAAAAGTAGATACTTAAAATAAAAATAAATAAATAAATAAATAAATAAATAAATAAAACCGACGGAGCTTTGTAAAGAAGCTGGTGGTGCCTGGTTTCAAGACAGAGGGCCTAGAACCTTCAAGTTTAATTTCGTTAGGATCATGTGGCCGACAGGAGAGAGTACCAGCAACCTGCGTGGTGCCATTACTTCCTGCATGTGGTCAGCTCAGAGTATTGGACCCGGTTCCATCACAGAGCCGTGACTATAACACAAGCGTGTCATGGTCTCAGTTACCTGAGAATTGATACTGACTAGATACTGCTAGATGAGGCACACAGCTCTGCCCAGTGCAAGGAGCCATGTCTTAGTCAGGCTTTCAGGAGGCACACAGCTCTGCCCAGTGCAAGGAGCCATGTCTTAGTCAGGCTTTCAGTTGCTCTGATGAAAAATCACAACCAAAAAGCAAGTTGGGGAGGAAAGGGTTTATTTGGCTCACACTTTCAGATCATAGTCCATCAGAGGAGGAAGTCAGGACAGCAACTCAAGCAAGGCTGGGACCTGGAGGCAGGAGCTGATGTACGGGACATGGAGGGGTGCTGCTCACTGGCTTGCTCCCCGTGGCTTGCTCAGCCTCATTTCTTACAGAACACAGGACCACCAGCCCAGGTATGACCCCACCCACAATGGGCTAGGCCCTTCGACATGACTAATTTAAAAAAAAAATACCTTACAGCTGGAGTTTATGGATACATCTTCTCAATTGAGGTCCTCACCTTTCAGATAACTCTAGCTTGTGTCAAGTTGACATAAGACTAACCAGCGCGAGCCATGTCAGTGTAGTTGGGGGACGAGATAAAGCTTAGAATGAGACATCTCTAGAGAGACCGTGTCAGTAGCAGTTGTTGGATGGGACAGCTACTTTGGCACTCAGAAAGAAGTCCCAATCTCTTGATAAAGTGCACGGAGATTCGGAGGGCGGGAGCAGCAGGCCTCCCGCCAGAGTGGCAGAGTTCTGGTGGAGCAGGCTGGGAAACAGCCAACAACATACTGTGGCTTATGTAAAAGCACAGGAGAGAAGGAGGCTAGGTCATTCCATTTATGGTTAGTGTTGTCATTGCATGGAGGTCAGAGGGCAGATTACAGAGGCAGACTCTCTCCTTCTGCTACGTGGGTCCTGGTGCATCACTCAGGTTTTATCAGCCTTAGGAGCAAGCACTTTTACTAACCAAGCCGTTCTGCAGGCCCCTTAGGACTATTCTTAATGAACAGAATACGAAGGATTTCCTCATCAGTGTCAAAGATGTGAGCTTCAATTTTACAGAACTTCTTTGCAATATTCTACAGGTCCACGTGGTGGCAGTGTCTCTACACGGGAGAGTGTGCCTGGCACACTGCTAGAACAGCAAGCTATTGTAAATGATCCCGCTGAAGGTAAAGGGATGTTGAAAGAATAACACTAATTTAAAAAAACAAACAACAACAACAACAAAAACCCTTATCAAGTGGGGGGGGGGGAGAGCAGTATCAGGCCAAAAAGTAATTTCTGAAAAGTCTATTGACCAGCTAATACAATGTAAAAATGTAAGGAGATGCCAATCGGCGAGTTTGTCTAATGAGAGTGAAGGCAACAACACACAGGCTAGGAGAGAAGAGAGTGGCAGAAGTGGTGGCGCACGCCTTTAATCCCAGTACTCAGGAGGCAGAGGCAGGCGAACTGCTGTGAGTTCGAGGCCAGCCTGGTCTACAAAGCGAGTCCAGGACAGCCAAGGCTACACAGAGAAACCCTGTCTCGAAAAACCAAAAAAGAAGGAAAAAAAAAAAAAAAAAGACGAGGAGGCTCACTCAGCCTTCACCTCAACATTGCCAGCCAGAGAAAGTGACAAGCTAGAGTCACAGTAGGCAAACAGAATCCAGAGCTCTCCAAGGAAGAACGTCACACTGCCAAGGCAAAGCTAGACGGATCCATGAAGCACCCCTCTGTATTTCAGTAGGCATTCGAAGTCAAACCAGGAGCCGGCAATCACAGAGCAGCGGAAGTGAAGCCGGGGAGTGTGTCATATCTGGGGGTTGGAGGAAGTAGAGCCCACCAGTGAGCTCCAGTGCTGAGGAATCCCACAGGCAGGTCCCGCAACTGAAGGCCACAGGGAGCCAGGAGCTTGCATTTAGCGTGGTTAGACTGTGATTCTGGTCTTCTCACCAGCTTACACTACTTGTGCTCTCAGATACAGGATTGTGTGCAAGGGGAAAAAAAATTAAAAAGCTACAGTGAAAATAACTTCACTTATCTATGACAAATCATCCTGACTGCTCCTGTCAAAGGTTTTCAAGACCAAGAGCCCTAGAGGCTCTTCTAAGCACACTTGCTACTGCTGGAGCCGGGCAGGGTTTCCTGTGAACACAGTGTTCCAGGCTTCAAAAACTTCCTAACCCTGGCTGCCTGCCAGCCCACAGATGGCTCTCCAGATACACAGTCATTTCTGTCTCCCTCACCATAGTATGTCTATTACTGTTTATTACAACGTTTGATAACTCAGTTTCTTTTGCTCCTTTGATCAGATTTTAAGCTATAAATTCCAAGACAAAAATTCTACCAGTTACTTTTGTGTAGTTAATGAGACAGGCTATAAAGCTCATTAGAGAAAACCGTTGCCACACAGCCAAGCAACTGATCAAGCCAAAAGATACACACTTGCAAGCATGATGTCATTGCATAGTTACTTATAAATTTCAGAAAGAAATTTTTTTTAATTTTACATTTTTACTTTCCACCTTCAGAAAAGCAGTATTTTATTATAAAATAATGTATAGCTAATTATACAAGGAGAGATGCAAATGTTAGTGCCCATGATGTGAAAAAAAATAGTATTTAAAAGGTAGAAAGTAATTCCTGTTTCCCTAAAGTTCTAAATTGCAAGGAAATTACTTCACTTTTAAAAGCTGATGTAAAAGTTGGGAGTGACACACCTGCATTTCCAGCACTGGGGAGGGTGAGGCAGGAGGATCACTGCAGGTCTGAGGTCAGCCTGGAGTTCCAGAACAGCCCAGGCTATAGAATGGCATCTTGTCTCAAAAGCAAATCAATCTAACTAACCAGAGGAACCAACAGAAGCACCACTGTAGTGTTTACTTTTCTCAAAATCCTTATCCTACTAAATGACAGGTTTGAAGTTGTCAAAGTACTATTGGGGAGAACTGAAAGGACGGACTGGTGAAACTACTAGGATTTTCAAGCCTTATTGAAAATATGGGGGGACAAAGTAGATATCAAGAGATAATTCATTTAAATAGCAGAGCGAACAATACAAAACACTGAACTAACAAAGCCAGACATTCCATGGGTTCCTAATGCTATCGTTCCAAAGCTAACAGAAATCACTTGGAAATTAAATGGAGCGTTACACTGGAGTCATGAAGTTATCCAATGCACATTTTTCAACAGAGATGGTATCAGCTGCATATGCATCACAATATATCGACTCAATGACTCGGCTACACTAAGCCAAGGAACAGACAGAACCAAGGGCTTGAGGAACAATCAAATTCAAACCTGGAAACTGGCTTGGGACCTGCTGAGGGGTAGTGACGAACCCACTATAATTTCATCCTCACAAGAAACCTGCTTTCGCCTGGAGTAATCAGCTCTCAGAAAGGCTAAAGACAGCCTCCATACACCCCGAGAGACCTGACTCCAAGCCCCATCTGTCTCTGCAAACTGCGTGTAGCATTCCAAGTCCACAATAACCAGAATGCATAGAAAGTACGCCTCCTCCATCTATGAACATTAAATAATGGTTTTTATTCAAGGGGCAGTTTCATAGACAACATAAAACAAAAATACCTACAATAAACATGCCAGCTTAATATCAATAGCTTCATCTATGATAAGCCTAATTTTTTAAAGAAAACACAATCTTTTTTTCAAGTAAGTTAAAACCTTATTTTTGTCATTTTGTTTGTACATATATAAGCATGTGTTAAAATTCTTAAAACTTGGACAGAGAAGATATTTCAAAGTAGCAGTTACATATCTCTGTGTAAAGAAAGGAAATGAGACAAAGCCTTTTGCAAGAGAGGTAAAGCAACACAATACAAATAGTAGGTGAAGTGCTGATTTTGTAACTCACAAAGACTATGACGTGAAATAAAAGCTCGGCCACATCCAGAAAAGAGAAACTTACATTATGCAAGTGTTGGAAGTGGAAAAGCAGACAGAGAAGGACTTTCTCTATGGTGACAGACCCTGAGGCAACTTACAGGCTGTAAGAAGAGGCCAAACAGAGTGAGGTATAGTTACGCTGGACAGAGAAAGAACCTCTCTTCCTGCTGGGGGAAAGGGAGAGACCAAGGTGGGAGAGACAGATGAGCAGGTATTGGAGGGAAGAAAGTAACAGCCCAGGCCAGGTCAGGAGCCCCAGCAGAGTGAGGACAGCAGTGGGGAGGTATCTGCCCTGCAACCAGAAAGCCAAGCCAACCAGCAAACAGAATGTGAAAAGCAGAGAACACTCAGCTGAGTCTCGCTAAACTGCACATTTACAGGTTTAATGAAAAGGCTTTAGCAAGACTGAAGAGACCTCAAAACAGCTGTTTTGCAGAGGAACAATTTCCTCTCCTGAAATAAGAAGATAAACCCTTAAAGTGCAATGAGAACTCTTAGAAATCGCAGCACTCAGTCAGATCTGCACGTGGAAAAGGACCACTGAGGCACAGGTGCATATATTGAGGGTACTGCCATGCATACGTGTGTACACTTTCTCCAGTGGCTGACTTCTTGGTGTGGGTTTTGAACACTTCAAATATAACTGTCCTGCAAATGCAAATGATAAGGCTGGCCAGCCAGTTGGGAAAAGCCAGAGGAGACTGGCATTAAGAATTCAGTCATAAAGCCTGGTGCGGTGGCACATGTTTGTAATCCCAGCACTTGGGGAGGCAGAGACAGGCCGATCTCTGTAAGTTCAAGGCCAGCTTAGCCTACAAAGCAAGTCCAGAGCATCCAGAGCTACACAGAGAAACCCTGTCTGAGGGGGAGGGGAGGAGTCATAGTGCTGCACTGTGAGAAAGTCTAGTCTAAGAATTTCTCAGCTAATTCCCAGTTGATAGCACTCCACTTATTTGATGGTATGTTATACTTTTCAATACTCTGTTATATAATTTTTTAACTGTGTATCTCATTTCAAGTTAAACTTTATTTTTTATTATTTTTAACCTCATGTGCATGATAAATACACGTGTGTGCACATCCATGCACGCAAATGAAGGCACAGGCATGGCACAGAGCACATGTGGAGGTCAGAGCACCTCCCTGTATGAAACAGGCTTTCTTTGTTGTTTCGCCTGTGTGTAGCAGGCTAGGTGGCCCACAAGCTGCTGGGGATTTTCCTGTCTCCACCTCCACCTTGCAGTATGTGCACTGAGTACAGAGGTGTGCAGTAAAGTGTCCAGTTTTAGTTGCTCTGTAATTTGAAATTTATAGACAATTCTAAATTAATGTCCTTTGATGGTTGGTTTCAATTTTCAACTTGATAAACCCAGAATTACCCAAGAAGAAAGACTCAATGAGGAATCACTCCATGGGTTTGGCCTGTGAGTATCTGTAGACAACTGTCTCAACAAAGTTACCTAGATCGCATCCACTGTGGGCGGCACCAGTGCCTAGGCAGTGAGTTCTGAACTACACAAGGGTGGAGAAATGGAACTGAGCAAGAGCGAAGAGGAGTAGTGCATTAATTCCTCCCTGCTCTGGACTGTAGCGACATTAAGCTCCTGCCACTATGACTTCCTCCCCACTATGACAGAGTATAACCTGGTGTTGTGAGCTAAAATAAACTCTCCCCTGCATTTCATGAGGGCCTTTATCACAGCAGCAGTCAGGTCCCTCAGCCTAGGAATTTATAGTGTTCACTCTAGTTTTCCCAAGTCAGTAAAATACCCAGCATATGTTACCAAGGACAAGGCCGTTGAAAGGATGGAAAGCAGTTTGTTTCTGCTATGTAAAGCTCAACTACCTTGTGTAAGTTGTTTGCCAGGGAGGGCCATTCTCTAACCCAGGCTAGCCTCCTTCTTGCTCCTCCTTAAGTACCTCAGCCTCCTGAGCATTGGGGTTAAGTCATGTGCAACGATGTCTGCACTACAGCTCAGCCCCCATCCGCCTTCTCCAAATTATAATGGTGGTGGTGGTGGTGGTGGTGGTGGTGGTGGTGGTGGTGGTGGTAATAATAATAATAATAATAATAATAATAATAATAATAATAATAAATAATGCTATTTTATCAGAACCACAACTTTATCCCCAATTTCAACACAATTTAAATGGGGGCCAGTGACTTATAGTAAAACTATGATACCAAAAAAGTTAGGGCATTGCAGTCATAAGGTAAACAAAACCTTAAAGTAGCTAAAATCTTGGAGGACCAAAACAAAAATGCTGACAATAACGGGGCCACCGGCAGCTAACAAAGCTGTGCCTTCTCTAGAGGTGTACATACCCTTGAGAGGGAAGAAGAGCTCTCAGAAGGGCACATGTCCTCGAAAAGGGGTGCCCCTGCCCTCAGTAGGGGTGCACACTCAGGGGGGATGAAAGAGCCCTGAGAAGGGGTATCCATATCCTCAGTAGAGATACATGCACCCTGAGTAGAGATGCTGGTCAAAGGGCTATGTACATCTTACTGTGGAGAAGTAACATTGTTGTTTCCATTCTACAGAAGAGGAAAATGAAGCATAGCATTGGGTTGAAAGAATACCACATTTACCTGCTGAAATTATTATAGCACACAAACATAGTAAGGAATATGACTAGTCATCTCTTGCTCATAAATGCAAAGCCTGCAAGTCTTCAATATTCTGACTGTGCTATTCTTCAGACCGAGCTCCAGGAGAACGAGATCCGTCACTCCGAGGTCCTCAGAGCGGCTCCCCAGAAGAGGGTATTATTAGGATATCATGAATTTCCATGAACAGCAATCACAGCTGTTCTTCACGTTTTGAGCTACACTTACACAAACTGGCAAGAGCAGAAACATGCCATGCCTGCTACGAGACCACAAAAAGGAACGTCTCATTTACACTCCGCTAAGTACGTCAGCAAAATACTGAGAACCCAGCTACATGAATCTGCAGTTAGACTCCACGAATTTTTATTCTTCTGAAATCAAGATGTACTGAGTACCCGGACTTTTCTTTGCTCACTGCCACTGGTACCTAATTCTAAAGAGACAAATAGGAGCTACTGGGAGAACCAAGTCAAACGCCCGCCACTTAAGACTAGTAGGGTAAGAATGGGCACTGTCAGCGGGTGTAAAAACAAGTACCCAGGATGGTTAAAGATGGTGGCCCACGTCTAATAAAAAGGATAAAAAATAATCACTGCTGGTGAACTACGGGTGTGTAGACAGGAGCACAGGTGGGCTCTGGCTGCTACCATCAGCCCTTTGCGAGGATGGCAGCATCAGTGTTCACTGTCATAGGTAAGACTTATCATTTTCAGGTATAAAAGGGACTGGAAAATGCCGGTGTCTGAGGCCAAAAGGGGAAAGGTACAAAACTGCCTGTGCTGTGTCTACCACCAGCTCACCATCAAATCACATGTCCAAGGGAAAGGACAAAATGAAAGCTAGTGTCTCCCTCAGGGAATTGCCTCAGTATATGTAACAACACTCAGTGGAGGTTTCCATCTGGGCGTCTGCACTCCACTCCACAGGCTCCAGGAGGCAAGCACAGCAGTTACGTACAGCTCATTCTTCGGAACTGCATTACAAGGGTTTACCTTCTGTGGTCAGTTCTTGTTATCACGTATTCCTTGGTGAACTACTACACATGCACTGCCATGGAAACGTTTACAACGGCTACAACAAACAGTAACCAGTTTCATATGCTACCGTCTGAGAATTATGTCCACTCCAACCCACCAGCTTCTCCAAAGCTTAACCCTGCCTATACGTCTAGGGGCTTCCTCCTTTGTATTCCTGCAGCTAGCTCCTCAGCTACCTCCTTTAGCATCCACTCATCCTGACATGACCGTCTTGTTCCCATGCATCCATGGGCACCGCCTTTGAGGGTGCATGAAGGGTTGGGGGGGGGGGAGCATTTGGTCATACCGCTTTGTTGTTAGAAAACCAGCCACCAAGCTACACATCAAACAAGACCTGACAGGGGCTGGAGAAATCGTTCAGCAGCTAAGGATACTTGCTTTATGCAGAGACGCGGGCTTCACTTTCCCGTGGTATGCTCACACGGAAGTGAAGGATAGCGCTTCACTTCCACAGGGTGCCTCACAACTGCCACAGCATCAAAAGCACCAAGTGAGGCCTTCCACCTGCGTTCCTAACAGCTTGGTCCACCTGCATCTCAGACACACTGTTTATAATGAACTCCTAAGGTCTCTACAGACTGTGGAACACATTCTGAGACCTAGTACAAATGCCTCCAACGTCTCTGAGGCTACCTCTCTCCTCCTCACCCAGCTTTATGCTCCCAAGTATCCCAATTGTATCCTTTTTCCTAAATGCTATTCCATTTCTACCTCCCTCTGTAGACTACAAACTCCTTCGTGGAGCAGCTGTCTTCTTTCTCTTTCAGTACGTTCTCCTTATAATATGGCTGAGAAGGAGTAACTATTGTAGTAAGTGCGATGAGAAGCAGGATGATGTCAGCACAGCAATCATCATAGTAAAGAATACCGACTAGGAAGCACAGCTTGATACTTAGAAGGTCTGGATTACTTCCTCTGGATTTACCACATTCCTTAAAGGCCAGTTGTTAGTCTGTAAGACATAGACTCCATATCTGTCAAGAAATACTAGTACAATTTTCAAAATTAAAGACGTAGAAGCTCATCTTCCTGTTCCTAGACTGAGCCATCTACTGTGACTGTGGGAAGATCCGTTTGTTATGCCGTGAGTGCTGAGAACCGCTTTGTAGTTCACAATGACATGGATGGAGACTATTTGACAACACAAAACCCTATCTCTACCGCACACGACGGGTGGAAACAGAAATGTGACCCGGCCACTTTACTACTGCAAACACTGAAAATGCCTCAGATTTCTCAACTACGGCAAGTCAGAAAACTTCTCGAAGCCCCATCCTCTGTTAACTGAGCCAGGCTGCTGCTAATCCTCTGTGACACTTGAAGGGGTTGGCCCCTGCATTGCACAACACAGACTCAGAAAGGAATACCTACTAGTACAGAACTTCATTTGCTTCGTGTCTTTCGTATCTCACAGTTTCACACATTAGCCTGTAAGAGAGAGGAGGACAGTGTGTTTAACACTCGCCATTAGAAACACACAGCTAAGACATTTCAAGTGCATTGCTTCATATGCTCATACGCTCTCTTACATTATTTGCCTTTAAAATGAGTATTGGTGGTACTAGAATTAGAATTCAATAAAGCAAATTAAAATCTGTCCCACCTGTGCCCCAAACACATCGTTCCACTGTGTGCTATAAGATAAAGAATCCACCAGGAGGCAGGCTTCACGTGTACTTTATGGGGAAGGTATTTGATATTTTGTAAACAGCATGCAGACCAAGAAGGCTCCCCAAAGTAAGGGCAATAGAGGAATAGGAACCTATTCATTTAAAAAGTGTTAACATCATTCACAGCTCAACACTAATGGTACTGAACTGGATGGAATTTTCAAGCCAATTCAGGCTTTTATTGACTCGGTATTTTTATGATGAATGAGCAAATGGAGACTTCAGAGCTCAAGGGTTTGTTATTTCAGCAGATACAACCCTGATTTTAAAATGTGAATATTTAAATATTCAAGGTTTTCTCAAGAACGTCATTAAAAAATATCTTATTATATTAGTACCAGCTAACTTTTCCAATATGCACAGGAATGATAGTGTGACTATTTCTTCTCATGAAAAAGCTGCCGCAACATGACATCCCAGCAGCACCCTCGTTGTGTGTGAACAGCTGCTATTCCCCAGCCAGGGAACACTGGGATCCATCCTTCCTGTTCGACCTTAACAACATCTTGGGCGCTCATTTTCCTTACTCTTCCTGCTATGTCCCCATGAGGGATTCAGCCTGACATAATTTTAGCCATCTTAAATCAAAATGGCCATGACTGCCCCTAACTAATCCTGGTAGGTCTGTTTCCCTCAATATACAATCTCAGCACACTTCAAATATTCACAACCATGTAGGTGGAATATGAAATTTTACAACATTCACCCAGCTGCTAGTAGAGTCAGATAAATGGCTGATAACCTGGGTATCAGCTTGAGAAAAATCAGGCTCAACCCAGCTGCAATGAAGTAAATTTTGTCCTGAATGCTTTATAAGCCCCCTACACTTCTGACCTAATTCACCCAGGCTCGCTAGGCTTGCCGCCGCGGGGGCTGCGGTTCTATCACGGAAGTGCAGCGCATTCAGGTCTGGGCCTGCCTATCTGCCCTCACTGCACCTTGGGGATGGTTCTCAACACTGGGCCCAGGTTGTTGGAGAACATCCTTGATTCTTCTGGGAACCAGACCTCCTAATGCCACTTAATTCAGAACACAGAATCACACTCTTTTAATAGATTGGATTATAATTATTTTATATTTCTATCTTCTCTGTGTATTTACATTTTTTAAAAACATTTAGACTACAGAGATTTATTTGCTTCACCAGAGAACTAGCATAGGTTTCCTTGCAACCAGTCTTTTACATTGCTCTCAGAATGTGACTGGATTTCTGCAGCAAGGTAGGAAAGAAATGAATGTTTGCAACACTGCAGTAAATAGGGCTATTTCATGCAATAGGATGCAACTCCACCAAATTTCATTTGCAAAGCTTGAAGCTTCTAACAAGTACCAAATGGGTGAGAAAAAGAAAACAAGTTAGTAATCACCATGACTGTGTTCTACAGATGCGAAAGCAGAGGCTCAGGAGACATGGCTAAGCGAAAGTAGAGCCATCTCCCTGAGAACCAAGGAGTGTAACAATTATAATATGGTTATTTCTTAATGATCTCAACGTGCCTATAAAATAATTACTAATCCACAGTGCTGAGGAACATAATGTATTGACAAGATTTTTGTTTCTAACACGAAATACGTCTGGGTACATATCTCAGTGGTAGTGTGTGCCTATTAAACATAAGGCCCTGAGTTTGAGCCCCATCAGAGCAGAAAGGAGGAGGACCTCAGCACTAAATATCCTCAAATGCTCACACGATGAGTCTGGCCCTAAGAGCTTTCTAAGCCCTGCTCCTAACTGCTTCTCCTCTTAGCAAAAGTGCCACTCCTAGCCCGGATGGATTACGCATCAGAAAAAAAAAACTAGGATTGTATTGGAAGAATACATGTGAAGACTCAGGGTTAAGGGGCAAAGTGTGGCTCTGACTGCAACACAGAGGTGCACCCTAACATGTCCACTCACTTTCCCTCTCACAGGTGCCAGCCCAAGCTGGGCTGCAGAAACAAAAGGGGAACCTCACTTTGGAGCCTTTTACCTTTTCCACTTGTGAAGCTATACTGAATGCAAGTGTCAGCTGGCTCTTCCCTGTTCATCTCAGATAAAACTTACTTAACAAAATGCAAAGGAAATAGATTACCTAGAGGAATAATATGCATTTTCCCAGACTGGAAGTATTATTCGAGTTTGCTGGAGTCAGTCAGTGGTTTACGTGGCTCTTCTATGTAACTCAGCTATGACCTTGTGCTAAGGATATGCCCAGCCTGTTTGCTGTAACTGAGACTGCTCAGCACACGCAGAAAAGTTGGCTTCTGAAGGGCTCGCCCTTGTGATGAGACACTTTCTAAGGATAGAATAACCTACACTCCTGAGTTAGTCATGTCTACCTAGGAATCGCCAAAAATGCAGAGAGGTGGTAATCTTGAAGCTGGCTGTTGAGTGTGTGAAGTGCTTTGTATTACTTGTACTTCTGAATTTTTCTTAGGAAAACCATCCTCACAAAAATATCAAATGAGCTGGGTGGAGGAGGAAGGACTGGTGGTGGCACACACCTTTAATCCTAGCACTCGGGAGGCAAAGACAGAGGCAGGCAGAGCTCTGAGAATTTGAGGTCAGCCTGGTCTACAGAGTGATTCCAGGACAGGCAGGGCTACCCAGAGAAACCCTGTCCCAAAAACTAAAATATTAAAAATTAGAAAAAACACTGCTATTGCTACAATTTCTGAGTCATCTCCAAAAAAATCCAGTTTTGCCCTTTCTAATAAAAACCTGTCTGGATTTTTAAGCACTTAATCTGTAATTGAGTTTAATTTAAATGATTTTCATTAAAAAATTAATTTCAGAAACATTCAATCCTCTTGAGACTTTTTCAATTAACCGACAAACATGAAACTGACAAGCTCACAAATTAATTAGTGTTTAAAGGGTATTCCTCTCATAATTAAAAATGGCTGGCATCACAACCAGACAGAATCGAAAGAAATAAGACCTCATTACCTCTTAGTTGGCATCTATCTTCCCAGACTCCTTTACTTCCTATTGCAGTTACCACCAAGTCACTTCTTTATGATGAAATTTGGGTAACTATAAATGAAGCTAGTGTATTACCGTACAACAAAAGTGGGAAGGTATTTATAGGAGTGTACCGCGGTGGAACCAGTGTGGTAAAAACTGTGCTGCCCACAAGGGAGCCAGCTACATAGTTAATGTAGTGAGTGTATTCCTTCAGAGATCCAGACCACGCTAAGCAATGAGCCTATTCACTTGCTGACTATTTTAAAATACATCTGAGTGCTGAGCTGTAGGCACAGGCGGGCATATAAAAGACCAGGAGGCAGAGAACACCCCCTTTTGGCCTTTGTACCAACTGAAGCTTACTATTGTCAGGAAGCGGAAGCAGACACTGGGTGGAAGTACAGAATCTTACTATGCAGAAATGCTAAAATATATTAATGCACCTGAATTCAATCTTGCAAAGCGTATCAAAGCATAGAGACCCACGGCGTTCTATCAATGTCAAACTGTTACAGCTGCATACACACCTTAGCTGGTGTTCCCTCAGGTTTGATAAGGCTTCCATACCATGTAAATAGGAATACACGATTTCCAGGTCCTGTCAGAGAAAAGAATAGAATTATTAGGCTAGTTTTGGAAGAGAATTTCTTCTAAAACTGTAGGTAGTACCGTGTGTGTGTGTGTGTGTGTGTGTGTTTAATTCTTAGACATTAAAAATTAACATCATCAAAAAAGACTAGCATGTCCAAATGTTACCCATTACAAATGGCTTCAGAACATGTGCAATACCTAGTGAATTATAAAATAAACTCACAAACTCATCAAAGCAAATTCTTCACCAGCTGTTCTTTATTATATGTTTTTTGCTGCTTACATCAAAACAGCAAATACAGTACACCTTCATTTGAAAGCATGGGCACTTGCTGATACGGTGATTATTCAAATTATTTTCTCAATATATAATATATTACTGTTATTTTATAATCATTTAATAATCAAGTATGAATTTAACTTTCAGTACTCAACAAAATGTCTTATATTTAGATTTTTTAAAAGGAAAAATTACCTTTAGCTCATAATCAAAGAAAGAAGATTCAAAGTCAATCATAAAAGTTCAGAATAGGTAAAGATGTGAAGTCCTGTTTATAGTCATATATGAAGAGCCAGAAAGGAGGTAGCTTTATAGGATTCCGGCGAGCACCGAGGTTACACAGTTGATGATAACAAGAATATGACTAGGAATATTCGCCTCTACATCTGTCAACATCTAAAATAAAGGTACTGTAACGTGTCTGCAGATTAAACTTCCTCCTTTGAAGTACTAGCTGTGAAAAGTGACAATCCACAAGTTACACTGTGGATTTAGTTAAGAAGACTAAAGTATGCAGTACAACCACCATCACTTGTTTTCCCACCAAGATGCCTACAAAACTGCCCGATACCTATAAAAACACACAAAACTACCCACATGTGTTATCCAGCAGGAAGTTCACACTGAGTGACCCAGAAAGCATTAGAAACACACAAGACCTTTAAACCATGCCTAGAAAAGAGAAGTCTGAAAGACATATAACAGAAGCAAGAAGTTGGATGTCAGAGACAGAGTCAAAGAGAAGGCAGCTATGAGGCCTCAGCAGAACTCAGTCTGTGATAGCAAAAGCGTCCTTCCACATAAACTCTGTCCAACCAGCATAAAAAGAAGCAGGTCGGTTTCATAACACCACAGTTGTTCCAAGGTCATATTCCTGAACAAGTTACGTCATATGTACCATGTATGTTGACATGGTATATGTGGACTTAAAATGTAAATAGAGAAGAACAGGACACAGCCCCTGACATAAGAGAAGGTGTTGGCAGCTGTTACTGAGCCTGCAATGCACAACACTGAGACTAGGAAGGGAATGATGGACTGACTGTTTCACACTACTAATACGTGCATTATTTTTTAAAGCAGAATTTACTTCTAAACCTACAGAACCGCATAAGTTAAACACCACACATAAGCACAACGTCTGTTGGGGGTACTTCTAAATGAACAACACTCAAGCAATACATGACCATAAAATCCTGTCTGTATCATGTGCTTCTGTGTATGTGTTTGTTTGTTTGTTTGGGGTATTTTGGTTTGTTTTTTTAATGTAACTGTTGTGTTTTATGTGTATGGGTGTTTTGCCGCCGGTGTGTGTGTTTATGTATACCACAATCTGGCAGTGAGTGTCCACAGAGGCCAGAAGGGGGCGCTGAGGGAACCATGTGGGTGTTGGGAATTGAACTCTAGTCATCTGCAAAATCAACAAGTGCTCTTAACTGCTGAGCCATCTCACCGGCTGCTTCTTATATTTTATAGATCCAAATAGATCTATAAAACTAGATCAAACTTTTTAATGAACTCAACCTTCACATCTAGTTTCTTCTATTGCTCTTTTTTTGTTTACTCGTTTGTTTGTTTGTTTTGGTTTTGTTTTATTCAGAGACAAGGATTTTGTGCATGTGTGTCGTCTTGGCAGTCCTGGAACTAGCTCTGTAGATCAGGCTGGCCTTGAACCCACAGAGATAGCCTGCCTCTGCCTCCTAAGTGCTGGGATTAAAGGTGTGCACCACCACCACCTGGCTTTTCTATAACTCTTAGAGTATGCTATCTCAAAACAAATGTGTGTAAATGGTCTATGCTCAAGTGGCTTATAAGAAGATGGCAGAGTGAGTTAGTCTACACTGTTCTCCTACCTGGAAGGTTCTCCTATAAGCAAGGTGTCTAGGTAGAACTAGATACCTTAACAAGTACTTTCTATGTGAATATGAAGCTTCCTAACTGCACCAAAGAAACTGGCGCCTCCCCAGCTGCCAAGTAACAAGCAATGTGTCACTGAGCCCTAAGGACAGTTTGGTGTTCATCAGGAAATCTCTGCTCTTTGACCCAAAGAATGACAACAAAACAAAACAAAACAAAAATCACATGGCTACAGGTGAGCTATGGAATACAAATCGAAAGGAAGGAAGGAGCAACCTGAGTTTGAGCTTTTCTCAAATGCTGCTTTTTACCAGTGACTAAGGACTGGGATCAAGGTAACTAAAGGGCAAGTGTGGGATGAACCCATTCCCCCTCACCCCCGGGGGACAATAATTGTCTGTTGCCCCTGTATGTCCACAGTGAAAGTCAACCTCTAAACACTAGGAGGCTTCCAGCAGGACAAAGCAGAAAACTCAAACTGCCGCTGAGAGAACGCTGTTGGGCGCAAGGCCTGCAGGTCTGTCTCCTTAACTGCTGCTCCCACTGAATTCTCACCATTTGCTGACAGCCTTTGTTAAAATACAGTGTATACTAGGTGGCCAAGGCTGCATTTCCAGACCTCACCAAGAAGAAAGGGAAAAGTAAACAGGGTAGATGAGGATGAGGAACCCAGCAGCCCAGCTTCTCCCAGCAAGAGCCTACAGGCACCTGCTGCAGCAGCCAGCACAGGAGCATGTCTGCAGCACCCCACAGTAAAACTTTACCCAAAATACAAAAGAGAATGGATGGACTTCTAGAAAGTATATACTTGGATTATAATGTTCAATTTCTCTACATGGAGTCAGCAAAAGAAGTTTTACTTCAGGCTGGAGAGATGGCTCAGAGGTTAAGAGCACTGCTTGCGTTTCCCAAAGGTCCTGAATTCAATTCCCAGCAACCACATGGCGGTTTACAACCATCTATAATGAGGTCTGGTGCCCTCTTCTGGTGTACATGCAGGCAAAACACTGTATACTTAATAAATAAATAAATCTTTAAAAAAAAAAAAAAAGGAGGGGGCTGGAGAGATGGCTCAGAGGTTAAGAGAACTGACTGCTCTTCCAGAGATCATGGTGGCTCACAACCATCTATAATGTGATCTGATGCCCTCTTCTGGCCTGCAGCTGTACATGTAGGCATAATACTGTATACATAATAAATAAATAAATCTTTTTTTAAAAAGTTTTACTTCAACAAACTTGTAGAAAACAAAATGCTGAAGCACTAGCTCCCCTAAAGCACTGCAACCCCTACTTGCTCAGCGGTGATGTACCAGCTGAGACACTCCCAAGCTCCCCAACTGTACTTCCTAAGACAAAATCCACAGGACCATTACTATGCACACAGGCCCCTTTAAAAATGTAATCTATTTGCCCCCAAAACTCTCTGGACTCTGAGCATAAACAGGAACATGTTGCTGTAACCAGGAAGCAAACTTTTTTAGAACAATAAGCTGTTCCTTCTGCCCTGTGAAGGACATCCATTTTACAAAAATAGATGCTGTTTCAAAGGAGACTCAAGTTCTAAAATCACTTGCAACCAAGCAGACAATGAGATTGACAGGCCAATTGTAATGAAATTTTCCCACGACAAATTAAAGTCCCTTTTTAAAAACAAAGGCATGCTTAAATACTTTGGTTCAATGCCTGCAAGCACAGGGTACAAAGAGAGAGGCCAGAGTCTCCACACCCAGGGGTCTGCACTCAATTCTCCAGAGACTCATTCAGACAGGGAAAGGACAGCACAGGAAACGGGCAGTTCACCTGAAGCTAGCTGTCGGTGTCTTCTGTTTGCATCAAGATGCAACAACAGCGTACAGCGTATTTTAATATGACCTTTGGAGTAGTAAGGGAAGAGAAATTCCTCCATCTCCTGTCCCACCAGGGACTGGTGTGCATTTGTAATCCCCACGGTTACAGGAGGAGGGGGAAATGAGGAAGAGGAGGAGGAGGAAGAGGAAAATTATTTTACTTACTTATTAGTAAAACACGTTTCCCTTAAAAGGGTTTTGTTTTATATATGTATGTGCATGTAAATATACAACATAATATACTTGGGTGCTTTACCATATTTAGAAATAAGCTGGCTCCTCTCAGTACTAACTCAAGGGAAGAAAGGTCCAAGACAGTATGACAATGAGCAAACCTGTGACAGTCTAGAGATAGGTGATAAATGTCTACGGACATGGGCATGAGGAGGAGAGAGAAAAGCATCTACTTGCTAAGACAGTAGTGACAAGGCAGGAATTGTACTGATGCCAACATATTCTCCCTTGGGGGAAGGGGGCCTTCAAACAAAAATGTGATTTATCCTTCTGAGCACATGCTCAAGAGCAATGGTTCAGAGGGCTCATGAAGAGGGTAAATGCTACATTTTCAGTATTTCTGCACTAAAACATATGTAAAAGCTATCCAAAGATAGCATCAAAACGCAAAGTCTCGCAAAACCTTTTTAAAACCCTGCATGAAAGGTGGGCTCAGTGCCGCAGGCCTGTAATCCCAATACTAGCTGAGACAGAAGCAAGCTGATCTCCATGAGTTCAAGACCAACCTGGTATACAGAGCGAGTCCATGACAGCCAAGGATACACAGAGAAACCCTGTCTCGGAAAACAAAACCCTGCATGAATGTCATTAACTTATACTTGATCCCACAGACTTTTCCACACTTAAAATATTTACACTTTAATCTTTTAAATGTTTAAATGTAAGTCTGGAGCATTGGAATGATCTCTGATGGTCCACTTTACTTTACTGCCATTCTTGGGCATTTTTTCATCTGAGGATGAGATTAGAAATTTGAGGTGGCATATGGCTTCTTCTAAAACTCTCTTTTCCGTGAATAACACAGTTTGAAGGCTCAGCTGAAGACACTCTTTTGTGCCACATGATTCAATCAGCGCAGCAGCAGCAGCAGCAACAGCAGCTCCATAGACAAGTACTCCCTGCCACCGTTGCTGGCAGTACTTCCCAAATATGTCCCACAGAAGCTAGTACACTACAGCACACATGATGTCTAAGAGGCTCACAGACCACCCTGAAATCAGACTTCAACTCCGCTAGGAAGGAGGGTGCCTACCCCAGGCAGTGCATCAGTCAAGCCTCTCTCCCTTCCAAGCCTACCCACACTGATTCCCCCATTCAGCTAAAATACCAACAATCTCTCCACCCTTTCCTTTCCATGCCATGACTAAGTCTGTAAAACACATGTTTCTCCCTAGTGAAAAGCCCCCATTTACACACAGGCAACGTCTCCTTCCTGTGCCACATCACACCACATGGCTACCCTTCCTTCAGCCATACAGGGGAGTTTTGTCCAGTTTGCTGTATTTTATCTCCATCAGGGAACAGACACCTTAGACAAAGACACCCCTGGTTCCTTCTCCCACCTCTGTCTAGTCTCCATGGCTACCAGCTGACCAGTGAGCAAGGGCCACAGTGGTGGGGTACAAAGAAAGGAGAGGGTGTCATCTCTGCTTGGGTGCCATGTGCTCCCTCTAGCACTCCAGAGAGGACTGGAGAGAGGGCCTTCAGGATATTCAGAGCACTGGAAAAGGCCTCCTAACAGGCCGAGACGATCCTCGAAATGGCCACACGGTGGCGGAACACACCAACAGCCCTTTCTTATGACTCAAAAAAAAAAAAAAAAAAAAGTCACAAATTCAGGTCTTTGAGGATCATGAAGAAAATAATGGTCCCTCTGTCCTGCCTCTGATGAGGGAACACCTCCACTGGCCCCTGTGTTTAACTCTCAGCACCCCTGCTAGGTGATGAGAAGGATGAATTATATAACCAGTCTCTCCACCCGCAGGGGCTGGTACAGCCCGAGGCAATTAGAGCCAAAGCTGAGGTCACTAGAATACAGAGGGGTTTCATGCCACCCAGACACCCACACCCTAACGACATGACAGCATACTTTAAAATTAAAAGGTAAGAAAGAAGTCCAAAACACAGGATATGTGATCTTCAATAAAATTCTTAAATATCTCTTCTATCCCTAAATCATGTGAGAGCAAAATACAGTTTTTCCAAGGTTACTAATTAACACCCAAAAGAAAAGCAATCCTCCAGGGCTGTGATTTCATCCAGAGCTCAGAGAAGCCTGGTAACTGTGTCACCTACCTGAGGTCACCTATCCTGAAGCCCTAGTGTATCTCCTCACCCTAAGGCTTATATCAAACCTTGAATTTTTTTTTATGGGTATGTGGGTGAGGAACTATCCAGGTTGCTCCCTGATTAAAACGTCCTTGGATATTTTCCACAGGAAAAAAAAGTAACCTTTACGTATTTTTTTAAATAGGAGTTTTTAAAGAAGACATTAGTACACAGGGCTATGGAGATGGCTCAGTGAGTAAAGGTAGTCTCCACGCAAGCCTGACTAGCTGAGCTCAATTCCTGAGACCCCCACAGAGATAGAAGGAGAACCCACTCTCTCCATGTGCATGCACAAGTAATCCTAAAGTAATGATTACCTCCTTAACATGGAAAACACAAACTGGACCTCAGAATTACTATGAACTTCACCATTGTCCCATTCTACTTGATGTTGGTGTTAGGAACCTGAGAGCAGTCATGTGTCCAGCAAGAGGAGGCAGACATAGTGATGAGACTCAGGGAAGTGTCACTCTCCAAGGCTTATAGCTTGCTGAAGAAGACACAAGAGCTAAGTGATGCCTGTAGCTGTAACAGAAGCCATGGTCAGTTTTGTTTACAAAATGTGCATTGTTGTGCATGTGGGGAAAAATCACATAAGCAAGTTGTTTTCACTTTTGAAGATGAAAGTTTCTCTTCAGAAAAAAAAAAGAAATCAACAATTTATATTTAATTGAAAATTCATCCTGTAGACAAATAAGACTGTATTCAAATCAGTTCCTGCTTGTAAGCGTCTGTGTTTTCCTTCAGAACAGTGCCTTAACGGCCACAAGCATACAACTTCCCAGAAGCTCCAACCTCTTCGTAGTGGAGAAAATAAGCTTTACATAAGATACCATCATTTTAAAGTATTTCAGTGTCTCAGCACCTAAATTCAAAGTTTAATGTCACGAGAATAAATTAACACAATAGAAAAATCTATCTGCATTCAACTGTGCACTCCATCACTAAGTCATCGTTGGTTGATCAACAATGATATTTCAGTTAACATTTAATTTAAACATCTGAAGAAGGACAGCCTCCAAAAAGGTCAATCAGCTATGTTTACACAGATTCACTCCCCTCCCCCTGCACACACACCCCACTGACTCCTGGTCAATCTTTAATTTGTAACAATCAACCAAACACGAACCTCTATCCAACAGTTAAAACACTTAGCTGGCTCCACTCACAGTCTGGTCTGGCTCTGGTTACACGTGGAAGACCTTACTGGGTTCAAGTAGGCTAAAGGGGGTCATACATCTCGCCATTCAATTTCCAGCTCTCCCAAAAAGGCTGTGTCCACACATCATCATCCCTAGGATGCCCGAGCTTTCCAGTATTCACCTAAGTGCAGGGCTTAATCAACAGTACTACAGTGGCTGGCATGCAGACAGGGATCTTAATGAAGGCAAAGCAAAGCAGGTCACTGAGGACAAGAGAGCTCCTACTGCCGCTTAGCAAAGAAATATGTGCACCCTCTGAAGAACGCACATTGTAAATATAGAAATCTTCATTGCTCCCATTTTTCTAGGACAGAAGACAAAAATAATTCAACATCTGTTTTTCCCCATCTTGCGGGATTTGCAAGGTCTCAAGTACCAATAATACTACTTATTCCCGAACAATCTATTTCTCAAGCAGAGCTCAGAAAAACGGCTATGGAGCACAGATACATTAGATGCTGTTCAGTCTGGTCTCTTTCAGACCTGCCCAGGAGAGTGAGCAGCAAGGAGGGAGGCAGATTAGCCTCACACGGAGACCACCTACAGAGCAGGTGGGGGCAGCTGGGGGTGGGGGAAATCACCAACAGATTTCAGAAACGAATTGGAGACTTTTTAGATAATCAGGTTTTGGTTTTGGTTTTTTTTAACCAAGTACTCTGTTGAAGTGTAACAGGTGAGTCAGTTTCTGAAGAATCCCTCCTTCACACTCACTACTTGGCAATCTTCTTTGAAAAACAAGTCAAACGCTTATCCACAGTAATGGGAGCCACTGTACCTCTCCAGAGGATGCAGATTGTGTGTGTGTGTGTGTGTGTGTGTGTGTGTGTGTGTGTGTGTTACAACCTACAACTGTGCCAGTGCCCTTTTACATGATGGATCTCACCCCCAGTTATAAATAAATCCCATCAGTCTCAAAAACAAGACAAAACAAACAAAAAACCAACCAGAAGACAGAAAAACCACCACCTCCCTCCAGAAGGAAGGAGAGAAGAGAGGCCCTGGTGTGGTGAGTCTCATCCTGAGAATGCAGTCACTGCAGAGAGGATGCTGCAGAGGGAGGAGAGGGGGAGGGAGGATGGCCCTGCTCCACAGGGCCTGGACTTCTCAAGCAGAACACGGTGTGGGCTGCTTCAGAGTAGAGTTATAAAGTGTGGCCAAGCTTGTAGTAGTTGCTGGAGCCTCAGGATCCGCACAGGACGGAGAAAAACTCAGTCTTATTTCCTAGTAAAGAATAATTTCAGAGAAGGATTGGGCAGAAGTTCCAGATGTCAGTCTTGGGAGAAATTTTCACTACAATGCAGCAAAATGAGAAGACAGGACAGCGTGGCAAGATCCTTGAGGGGCTAAAATTGTATTCCATTGTAAAAGTGCACCTTTACTTGGGGCTCATGAACTTCCTTCTGCTGTTACTGTCCCTACAATGCCCTTACCGGACATTACTAGCAGGCAGTCCACAGTTTGTCTGCAGCCTTGGCGGAGGCTGTTACATTGGTACCCTGACTTCTGAATGGTGTTCAGGAACGATCCCAGTTTTGCTCACTGAAATCCTCAAACTCAGGACCCTATTATGCGTGGTCCCAGCCAAGCAAGCCTATTGATGCAGGAATGGGAAGGCTGCAAAGATGCAAAAGTACTTACCTCTTACTCGCTCTAAAGATCTGGTGACTTCTTCTCCTTCTTTAACACTGAGAAAACCTGAAACTATCGGTAGCCTTCTGAGCTTTTGAAACAGAATGCATATTTTGCAGAAAATGTTGGGTGACACTTCAGGCAGGGTGGGTAATCAGATTAAACAAGCCCTGCCAGGGTGTACTCCACTGCCCAGCCACCATATAGTCCTTAACCTGACTCTGCCTGCTACTATCTGGCCTTGAATGCGTCACGCAGCCTTTCTTTAGATATAAACTAGGGATAACAACAGGGTCCAAATTAAGATCTGCAAAGTCCTTCAGCAATGCCCACGCTTGTAACAGCATTGCATACCCTGTTAATTTTGTTTACTGTGTTGTTGTTGTTGTTGATTTCTGGTTTTTAAAGTAAAATACGCTGTTGTAGCACTGTAAGACTGCAATGCAAAGCTTTGGAGGTAGACAGTTGACAGAAAAAAGAGCCTAGAAACATATCTGCACATCTATGACCAACTGCATGACTACAAGCATACTCAAAGCCCCAAAGAAAGGGGACTGACCCCAACAAACGGCAGTGGGCAAAGTAACATCCACCTGCAAGAACATGAAATAGAAGCTGAGAACATAGTGGTAGAAGGCCTGATTAGCATGTGAGAGTCAATCCCAAACCCTACCCTAAGAAAAGGGTGGGTGGTGTGTGTGTGTGTGTGTGTGTGTGAGAGAGAGAGAGAGAGAGAGAGAGAGAGAGAGAGAGAGAGAGAGAGAGAGAGAGAGAGAGAGAGAGAGAAATTGGATCCTTCTAAACAAAACAACTCAAAAGAAACAAAAAATTCTTACAACTGAACATGCCACCGTGGGTCCCAAGGAGGGTTTGTGAATCACAGAAGCTCAGGCTTCAAGAAAACAGCAGCAGAAGAATGAGATAGCATTAGATTAGAACTCT
Source organism: Acomys russatus (assembly GCF_903995435.1). Lineage (NCBI taxonomy): Eukaryota > Metazoa > Chordata > Mammalia > Rodentia > Muridae > Acomys > Acomys russatus. Next base: position 52,683,336 of record NC_067151.1, read on the forward strand.
GGTCACAGCCATCAACGGAGTCAGAGAAATTAAACACTTTTCACAACCACACATCTGATATGAGATTTGTATTCAAAATATGCAAGAAACTCAACTCAAAAGAAGAAAAAAAAAAAAAAAAAGGCAAGGAACCTGAATAGACATTTCTTAAAAGACATGGTTGGTTGGTTGATGAGTATTTGAAAGACATGTCTGGTATCGCTGGTCATCAGAGGAAAGCAGATGTAAGATCACAGATATCATCACACAGACGTCAGGATGGCTATCAGAAAAGGTCTGCAGAAAATGCTAGCAAGAGGTGGTGAGGAAAAGGCAGCTGTCTGTAGAAGGAGGCAGAAAATAAGTTAGTACAGCGCACGGAAAGCAGTGTGAAGACTCTCATAAAGACAGAGCACAGCTACCACAAGGCCAGCACGCATAAGATGGAACTGAAGTCAGCATGATGAGGAGACACTGAACCTCCTGCTCTCTGCAGCACTATCACAACAGCGAAGGCATGGAAGCAACCCAAGTGCCCACTGACAGGAGGGCAGACAAAGAAAATGTTAGGTGCGCATGCACGCGCACATGTACACACACACACACACACACACACACACACACACACATTGTGTGTGGGGTGCAAAGAGAATGGAGTAAAACCCTATTATTTGGAGCAATATGGATAAGCCTGAAGGACAATACGTAAAGTGAAATAAAGCAGATGCCGAAAAGCAATACTTCATGGTCTCAGTTATAAACGGTAAAAGAAGTTAAACTCATAAAGAGAGAGAGAGATAGTTACGGGGGCGGGAAGAGGGCTGAACAGACGCTGGTCAGAGAATTCGCAATGTCAGTCAGATGCGGAAGCATATTCAGGAACTTAGTACATCAGTTAGTAACTATCTGTCACGTTCTTGAGGATTGGTGAAATAAATGTCAGTGTTTGCCACAGGAGTGTGGCATGTGAGGTAGTGTGTGTGTGCTGGCAGCTGGACTTTAGATAGTCCGTAACACACACAATTTCAAAACACACTCTATCATATATACAACCTTCCCTTTTCAAATGAAAAGTCACCGGGCGTGGTGTCGCACGCCTTTAATCCCAGCATTCGGGAGGCAGAGACAGGGGATCGCTGTGAGTTCGAGGCCAGCCTGGTCTACAAAGTGAGTCCAGTATGGCCAAGGCTATACAGAGAAACCCTGTCTCAGAAAAGCAAAAAACAAAACAAAAATATCAAATGAAAAGTCTTCTAAAAGTAGAGAACAGGACTGGAAAAGTATTAAAGAATATTCAACATAATCTGTATCTTTCTAAAGATAGTAGCAACATACATTTCATCTGAGAATAAGGAATTCAAACTCCATCTGGCCTGATCCCTTCCTCCCATTCATGACTCACTGGCCTGTCAAACACGCTCAGCACGTGCTCTGTGGAAGCACAGCGTTAGGAAGTTACCTCCCTGGTAAGCAGACTGGTACAATGCACTTTGGCCTTTAAAGAAATTTAGACTATCAAGATCGACAGTAGACCCTCACTAATATACAATGAGGCTAGGAACTGAGCTAAGAATTACGGCGGTAGAAGGCGAAGTTTTGACTCTCAAACTTCAGCCAGTGCTGCTGCCTCTCTCTCACAGAACACCTGTGTCCTATCCATGCAGTCTTCTCTCCCAGCCTTTGATCTTCTAGCTCCTCCCAAGCACACTATGGAGGGGAAATCATAAATACCCAAAAGCTCCCGTTCACTTGACAACCTGGTACTGATTACCTACTCCAAATTAAGAAGTGGGATTTTGCCCCATTATTTAGCGTTTAGCACCAGGTCCTTATGGATGTGAGGTAGTTTCCAAAGTATATTTTTATTGAGTTATTTACATTGTTAGAAATCAAAAGATATGATACTGACATAATAAAATAATACTAATATTGTACTAATAAGTTTACATGACCTTCGACGCGAAAGCCAGCTTAGCAAAACCATGTTGTGCCAAACATGTCCCAGTGCCCTGTGCCTCACATTTGCCTCCAGGTCCGAGAGCAAACTACACACAAAGGAAAAACGGGAACAAGGGAGGACAGGATTGGATTCGCTCTACTGACTGGTCATCCACAATGACGCTCTGGTGTTGACTGTGTGCGGTACGGACAGCATGTGTATTGAACAAGTGTGGTACTGAGTGTGCACAGTACTGGGTTCTTGCACTTCTGGCTGCCTGGCAGTGAACGCATGGGATAGTAAGTGTGTGCAGAAAGCTTGTGGGCTTTGGAACACTGGAGCGAGTTCTATTGGCTATATTCATTGGTGGTAATCATTTAGCCTTCCTAGGGAAATCTGGCATTTGACAACATCCGATGCTCACCAAGAACTTGGCTTCCCAAAGAAGTTATTTAAATTCATCTACCTCCAAAAGCATCATACAATGGCATGAGAAGGGAACTTCCCCAGGAACTGTGTGACTCCTCCTATCAGCACAGAGCGCTTGGCTACAAGACAAATGTTAAGGAAAGCACACACGCACAGTCTTAACTTTAAACTTCACTTCATCATAGCTGATCCAAACTGAAATAAACCATCATTAAATAACCGCTACACTATTTGTGCTGGTGTGCCATTTGTTACCTACTTAAACTCAACTTATAGAGCAAATGCTGTCTTATTTCTTATTCTTCTGAAATGGGGGGACTATATTTTATACGTTAGCATGTGCGTAGCTTCTACAAACCGTCCTTTGATTATGTCAGTGAGAATTCCATCAAACATACACATTTTACTCCAAAACAACTATCATGAAAGTAAAATACTGTATTTTACTTAAATACCTCAAGTTCAGAAAGGAAAGTAGGCTGGGTCAGCAAACTTTACACTATACCTCCCCAAATGCATGATGCTTTGCCACTATTGATTGGTACTCTGTGTAAAAATTCAATTTTTACAAATCAAAAAATACAGAAGTGCAGAACGACTGATTATTTTCCCTCTTGTATCTCTTTGATGGGCCTTGTCTGAAATGCACATCATTTAAGCACACAGACACTACATATGAAATTACACCTTCACATCTTTAATCTATTGGTGCTATTCTCTGTACTTTTTGGAATTTTCCCATAAACTGTAGCTAATAGTAGCATACACAGACAAAAATCGCGGGCTCTGATCATCTACTGAGGAAGAGGCAGAAACAATACCACTGAATGTGCAGCTGTGCGAGGAACGTCAGGAGCACCAACAAGGGCCGGGTCTGGCCATTTCGGCCCCCTCCACCTTCGCAAGGGTCTCTTCAATTAAAAGACACACTAAACTTCCAAGCAATAACTAACAGGCACACTCTTGACATTCCCCTACCTTTCAGCAGGTCCAAACGCCCCAGCTGTTGTTTACACACATGCGCGCGCGCATACACACATACACACGTGCGTGCATTTCTTTCTTTCTTTCTTTCTTTTTTTTTTCTTTTAATCTCATGCAAGGAGAGTTTCAACACACTTTTTTTTTTCCTATCATGTACAAGAATAAAATAAGAAACCAAACACAGCACTCTGGGTTCTTTCCTCTCTCCCTGCACGTTCCCAAAATGTTGGCAGTGTCACTAAATGGGCGTTTGTCGGTGTTCTCCCTGGCCCCAGGCTCTCCCAGAACCTCTGCCCACCCGCTATCCCGCAGTCCAACCAGACAGGATTCAGCCCCTGAATCTTATCAGGCTCATTCCATATTCATGTGAAATAGTATACATTCCAGTTTTGTGGTATTTTTAATGTATATATGGAATATTTTGCGATTAAGGCAACACAGACACTACTTGATGATGACCCTGTGGGAACTGTATTTTATCTCTCTCTTTACTCCCCATGTCCCTAAGAAATGTCTAAAAACTGCTGAATTCTGGAACCTAGGCAGCTCTAGCCTGGCTGAGCCCCCAAGGGAGATCAGCAAAGTAGTGGCGCCAAGGCAGAGATAATACACATCGGGCCAATGTTTATTATCTGCAAAACAAAAGCATCTTCCCCCTAGTAGCACTGAGGTAGCCTGAACTTCCTGAACGGGAGGCAACCAATGTGGATGGTCCATTTGTTTGTGCCACCATCAGCCTTCCACACACCCTGTGACCCAGTTTGCCACACCAGGCCTGGCGTTGACACAGTGCTGGGGATCCAAATTTAAGACGTCACGCTTTCATGACAAGCTACTGACTGAATGTAATTCAACTGCTTTTCCTCCTCCTCTTCCTCTTCCTCTCTCTTCTTCCCTCCTCCTCCTTCTATCCTTTTTTTTTTTTTTAATTTCCAAACTATCCACTGTGGAATGACTGATGCCCAATATCCAACATGCTGCAATAAAAACACCTGCTTCTGTACTCAGTCCAACATAAGCTCTTCACAAATAATCTAATCAAAAGCTTTTAGGCAGAACTGGTACCCAACTGGAAGCTTCACCCTCCACTGACTCATGGTACTCGAACGTATTTTGCATGCTACCAGATGAGGGGGGAAAAAAAATCATAAAATCACCACACTGTGATCCTAGGAGCCAGTCAAGGTAGAAGACTCCAAGGACACATCAGAGCTGGTTGCACATATGAACTCACAGACTATGGCAGCATGCTCAGAGCCTGCACAGCTTCAAGGCAGAGACAACCCCAGCAAGGAGAAGATGTAGACACAAAAGCCCCACCCCCTAACCAAGAGGCAATTTTAACAGATCCCTTTTCCAGTGGAGTGGCATGCATGCATCAATTAGGCTCCAGGGTAGGCCACGCTCAGGGGTAGCTGACCAATACAACACAGGCTCCATATTTTATATGCACTTTTTTTTTCTTTTGGGGTTTTTGTTATTGTTTGTTTTGATTTGGGTAGTTTGTTTTGTTTTGCTTTTGAATGAAAGAAAATATAAGTTGGGTGTGTAGGGAGGTGGGGAGAATACGAGGGGCATTGGGGAAGGGGAAAGAATTTGATCAGAATATATTTTATGAAAGTTTTAGGGGTTTTTGTTGTTGTTGTTGTTGGTGGTGGTGGTGGTAGTGGTGGTGGTGTAGTTGTGCTCGGTTTTTTTTTTTTGATTTTTGGGTGTTTTTTTTTTTTTTTGGTTTGGTTTGGTTTGGTGTTTTGTTTCTTGAGACAGGGTTTCTTTGTGCAGCTCTGGTTGTTCTAGAACTCGCTCTATAAGCCAGGCTGGCCTCGAATTCACAGAGAGCTGCCTGCCTCCACCTCTACGTGCTGGGATTAAAGGCATGTGCCAACACCATTGAGCTATTAAAAAACTTTTCAAAGGCAACAAATCAAAAAAATCTTTAGGTATACCCCCATAAATATGTATAGTTATTTTGTATCAATGTTTAGTTAAAAATACATAAAACATTTAGACAACAAAGATAAATTTTAACCTATGCATATAGAGATAAAATATATAGAAAATTACCACCAATCATGTCAGCATGTTTTCCTATGTTCAAAATCTACTAACTTGTTATATTGGGGAGCAGGGACTATGCACCAAGAGAAGTATTTGAATGCTCTATGTGATGCACCATTTTATTAAACAGGACCCTTTATAATCAATCACTTAATTAGTATTCAAATTCCTTGAGAGTGAATAATAATAGTTCAAGAAAACAACTAAAAATCAAATATCAAGATAATTACTCATAGCTGGCTTTATGCAGCTGACATATTAAATAAATTTACACCACAGGCCTTTTCCTCCTCCCACAGAGAAGGAAAAAGTCCTTCAGAAACACAGACAGCTCTTTATGTGAACTTTTCAAGTACACTGTACAGACACCAACACTGAAGCTTCTGTATTCCGTAAATTTGTACGTTTTAAAATTGTGCTTCATACTAATGGGAAACAGCCAACTGCACCACAGAACACCCTGCACATGTGTGTTTTTACACTTCCGATATCCACTTCACCATTCCTATCCTGTGCTTTGGTATTATGCTTAATTACTTTTATAGGACCGTCATGTCAACAGCTTAGCAATCAAACAACCAAAATACGAGTTTCAAGCCAAACCTATTGTTTCAAGCTATTACTTAAACTACTTAATATATCATATCATGAGGTTACCCAAAAGGTAGCTTATTTATTAAAAAATAATAATACATACATACCACACCACCCACTGGATTAGAGATATTTTCCATAACGACTCCTTAAGTATATAATGATCACTAAAGAGAAAGATCTCTGTCAGTTCTCTCGCCCCCCCCCCCACCGCACCCACCCACCACAATAAACAAGATGATTACTTTATATCATTTACAGGAAAAGTTTCAAGTGAAATACTCTCATGCCCACTCCTCCCACTCACATTCTTTCATACCCTTGCATCGCAGTCCCCTCCCCTTAGCAAAGAAAAAGAGAAAAGACAGTTGTGGCGCATGCTATAATTTTGTATCCAGAAAACTTGAAACTAAAGTCAGGCTATAAGAGGCCTCACGTCTACCCCGACGCTGTTCCAACTATGACACAATCTTTCAACAATCATTTCTGCAGGAAACTGAAATTAAGGCCATGCTCAGAAACAGCAGTTTAGGAAGAAAAACAAGGCCAACTACAACAGGCCATTTTTAAAAGGGCTGAAATCTTGTCTGAATGACGTAAGCCCTGAAACAAAGTAAGCGGTCGTTTTGATGGCCTTAGGTCCAAGCTTCACACGTGGCGTGTGCACCGACATCCTCCACACCAGCCAGTCCCGTGCAGGGTATTGTTGGCTGTTATGTGTCCACTTGCTTTTCAGATGTCCAGATCCTCTCTGACTTTCCAGTAAAGCCTTCTTGGCAGCGTTTCAAACCACACAGCCTCTTTTGGCACACAGTAAACCCTCAAGTCCAGTGCACTGAATCAATGAATTAAGTGGTCTGTCTACGATTCATACCAATGTGAAATAGATTAAGTGAGCACTGTTTTCTTAACGTGCCCTAGTTTAGTAAATTGATATAATTTCTGAATAGGATAAACATCATTTTTTAAAATCAGATCTTTTATTTTTTCTTCTCCAAGTCTAAACTATCTTTGCAATAATGTTTTTTTTTTTTAAATCAACTTATACTCTGACAGCCTCCTACATTTCACTGGAATTTGCACTATTTCTTATTTGCTTTATGCAGCTAGCATCACTGGCCCTCTCTACTGTATTCACAAGTAACCTGACGCTATATCAACTCAATGTTCACAACTCACAATCACCTCTCACAATAAAATAATGTCACCAGGATCATCTGTCATCACATGAAAAACTAAGAGAATGATGGTATTGGAACCTGGCCCCCAAAATGCAATCTAATAGCTGCCATATTAAAATTATGATCTATAAAATAAATGAAATACATAAAACATTAAGATATTTTTCACTTAACTACATAAATAAAAAATAACTGAGCTACTTATTTCAAACTCACAAATTTTGTTTGTTTGTTTGTTTATTTTTTGTTTTTTGTTTTTCGAGACAGGGTTTCTCTGTGTCGCCTTGCCTGTCCTGGACTCATTTTGTAGTCCAGGCTGGCCTTGAATTCACAATGATCCGCCTGCCTCTGCCTCCCAAGTGCTGGGATTAAAGGCGTGCACCACCACACCCAGCTATAGAGCTATGGTTATCGTTCAGTTATCTTTTCTGAAATAGTATGAGACAAAAACAGAAAAGGCTTTAACTACAATTAAACCCTTTACACAACCCAGCATGAGAAGTAGTGTCTATCAGAAATAACTTCCATTTGGAAGAGATGCAACAGAAAGAAGAGTCTACAGCTAGACCTTCCATCGTGCTGTCCAATGGTGAAAACGTATTACAATAGATGGGCCAGAGAGATAGCTCAGCAGGTGAAAACTCTGCTGCCAAGCCTGATGACCCAAGTTCTATTCCTGGTACCCACGTGGCAGAAGGAAAAACTCTGGCAAGTTGTCCTCTGACCTGCACATAAGCCATGGAGCGTGCACGTGAAGGACGGACAACTGAGGAGACTCCTTGAGGGTATGTGATCCACTTTCAGCCCTGGTAAGGAGGCTGAGCTTTGGAGTCAGCTGAGTACAGCCCAAAGCTCTGAGACTCACACGCTTTGTATTACTGACCTAACAAGAGCTCTGCTTGAAGCATGGTGGTGAATCTAACACTTAATGAACAAGATCCTCGGGAGGATTAAATGAGAAAACCAGCCTGAGCCTCAGATGTAGTTCTGATAGACGTGGCTGACATTTGGTGGGCTCCAGAACCATGCTCATCAGCGTGCAAAAGTAAATTGATGTAAAGCATGTAACGTGACCATGAAGCACGTCTCCCTGGAAACTGAAAAATATCTTTCAACAATTTTAACTATTAGCATCAATAAAGTAACTTATATTAAGATCTGCTATATTTTTCATGAGCACTTAGAACTCTGTTAGAGATGGCATGCTGTGGCTATGACACCCCCAACATCACATCAGCTGTGATTATCTGTTCATGATCATCTCCACAGGACTGCACCTGTTGTGTGTGTGTGTGGGGGGGGGGGGTTCCAGGGACTCACCCTTCCCTGAGGACTTTCATGCAGACAATGGTTGGTGGGGGGCAGAGAGGCATTTTCTTCAACAGTATAGGCACCGGTGAGGTGCAAGTGCTCCTGTAAACAGTGCTGATGAAAATCATTGGGTCACCAAAAAAAAAAAAGAAGAAGAAGAAGAAGAAGAAGAAGAAGAAGAAGAAGAAGAAGAAGAAGAAGAAGAAGAAATAAAAATACAAAATTGTTAAAGATGCCTTACAAGTGAATAGAATGCAAGTTTACAATTGTGTGTATGTTGCGTTCTCTGGTGTTTTCTCTTCAGAATTTTATAGTCTGTACTCTAAGAGACAGAAAGCTTAGACTAGATGATCTAGGAGATAGTCTAAATTACCCTACATCTCAAAAGAAAGAAAACTGTTTGTACTCTATTAAACGCAAACACTAAGCCCTTCAAAGAACACTATTCTTGCTTCTCAACCCAAACACATCACAGGTCAAATTTAATAGATATGACAATAAGCAATTACATATAGCTCTAGGTAACCAATTATGACAACCACCATCACAGAATCCTTCCCTCGCTTCAGAGAACACTTCCACAGGAAGAAACCACAAGGGACTACAAATTACACCTGATACAAACCTTCAAATATAGCTGAACTATCCTTGAAGAAAACTGCTTCCAAATACAGCAAGGATACATGCTAATCAGAGGCTTCCTAAAATCAGCACCACAGGACACTCACTCACAGTCAGTTTTACTAACAATTTTTAAGCAGTTTCAACAGTCAGTTCCTGAAAACAAAGTCCTACAAACATCTCAGAATATTTAGAATGAAGAGTAACAAGCAATGATTCATGCTTTACCCAAGAATTATTAAACATTAAACAAGGTCCTCATCCTAGTTGACATCTCCTCCTCTCTCCCATTTCAGCTCTCTAGCCGTCTTCCATCAAAAGTGGTCAAAACCTGTAACCTCCAGCTGCATTCACATCCTCTAATCCCCAGCACTAATCACACAGAACTAACATAATAAAAATACAGCAGAGCAAAACAAGCAGGAAACAGTTTCTTCTACTTTCTGAGATCACTGCTACAAAACACACACTACACAGATATCCACTCAAACATGCGACAGTGAAAGGAATAAACAGGCACCGTATTAAGAATATATCTGACTAGACATGTGCAAGCTATATAGTAAGCTTGAAGTACTTTCTTCATGTTTGCTAATGAAAATAAACGAACCTCCTCTAGCCACAGTCAAGACTAACAAGGATATCCTTGTGTTGTGAGATGGAATTTAAAATGAGAAAGAGGTGAGATTTAGTCCTAGGATTTATCAGTGTTTGCAAGAGCAATTACATCAACTTCCTCCTCTGCAATATGAGCCAGAGGCTCCTGGGTTTCGTAGAGAACTAAAGTAAAAATGTGACACTGGAAGCAGGACGCCTGGCTTTCCCTAAATATTTGCTACCACTGACATTTCCATAAAACTTTCAGTTGCTAAAGGGAACTGAAGAAGAATGAGAGGTAAAAGGTAAATTTCACAAAAGACAACTGGAAACAGTGGTCCTCAACCTCCCTAATGTTGCAACCCTTTCTTACAGTTCCTCCTGTTGTGGTGAACCCTCAACCATAAAATTATCTTGTTGCTACTTCGTAGCTGTAATTGTGTTACTGTTATGAATTGTAATGTAAACATCTGCTATGCAAGGTCTCTGATGTGTGACCCTCAAGGGGGTCGCGACCAGATTGAGAACCGCTGATTTAAATTAAGTCTCTGAGGTTAACTGTGTAGCTGACATCCTAGATAAAATCCCATTTGATTAGATAGAGAAACAAAGCAGTGCATAACTAATGAGTTCACCACCACATTTCAGCATCAGACGTTTGCGCTGAAGGGACTCTCCTTCCCAGCACATGAATAAAGCCCCACTGGCCAGAGTGGGGAGTGATGGTGTCTGTGTAATAATTGCCTCACACCTTCCCACAGGTGCATCCACCTGATACTTGGGGACAGGGGAGCTCAGCCCAAGCAGAGAAGAATGAGAGAGGCAGCTGCTTCACCTATAAAGAGCACGCTGGTCTGTAAGGTGTACTTCACGCCTAAGAAGTGACCTCGTTAGAGAATTTTTGAATTCTGAAAACTGGAAGGCCAGGCTACAAGAAAGTACCTAACAAAAAGCAAAATAAACTACAGAAACTGATGAACAGGCTGATAAGCAAATAGGTGGTTCCACAGAGCCAGTATATAATCCTTTTGAAACAGATACTGTAATTTAATCTGCTATATTTACATGAGCAAGCTTTTAGTTTGGTTAAAACTAACTCAAAATGTATTTTAATGGAGCTCATGGGCTGGACTGGGCTGGGGCTTGGTAGGAGATTGTTGGACGAGCTTGTAAATTACAAGTCCCTGTGCCTGATCCCCAGCACTGGAAGGAAGCCATTTCATACATATGTGACTATGTATGCATTACAACTCTTGGACAACAAAATGCCACTGTGGGCAGTGTTCGTAGAAACATCTATAAGCCAACACCGCTATGAACACCCTCATCAAAAGAAAAGAAACTGTCCCAAGAAAGCTCTAAGGCCCAGACACACCTGCCATACGGTGGATTCTGAGCTTATGAATTTGTTAAATACTAAGCCCACAGTGTAAACAGCTGCCTGGTCCAGAGGAAAGGGTGAAGGAAGGGGCTGGCACAGTTGTCTGTGTGGATAAAGGCACTTGCCACCAAGCCCGCCAGTCTGAGTTTGTTCCCCACAACTTACAGGGTAGAAGGAAAAAACAAACTCCTTTCACCTCCACTACTGTAACATGGCACAAGTGCATCAACATACACACACACACACACTATACAAAGGTATGTGAGAAAGAGATTGGGGTGTAGAGAGAGAGATGGGTGTGTCTGTGTAAAAAGAAAGCACTACAAACAAGCACTGCAAACAACAGAGCTGGGAGGAAGCACACTGCACCAGATGCCAGGTGAAATCCTGACTACCATTGAAAAGCCCTGAGAAAGCTATTACCGCCTCCATCCTCACATCCCATTGTGGATAAATAAGGATGATAACTAGCATGGTATATAGTGTTGCTGTGACAACACAATGAAATAAGATCCATGAAGCACTTATGATTGCCCATTATAGCTACTGCCAGTGTCAAGCAATGTAAAGGAAGGGGTATCAGCCAGACTCAAAAACAAAGACAATGAACAAAGAAAACACCGTGAAACTTGAACTAAAATAGCCAAGGACTTTCTGTTTCTTTCAAGCCCTCAGATCCAATTCAGAAAATATTATTGGTAGAATTTCATCCTTCTCAGTACTAACAAATTATTATTGCACAAATTTAGTAAAAATAAAAAGTAGTATAGACAGCACTTTCCTTGTTGTTTGTTTCTCTGCTGCGGTGGTAAAACACCTGGAGCATAAAGCCTGGAGAATAAAGGATTTATTTGGCTTATATTTTCAGACAGACCACAGTCCACCATTAAGGAAAGCCAAGGCAGACAGACACTCGAGGCAGGAACTTGGAAATGGGAACTAAAGCAAGAGGCCATGGAGAAACATGGCTTGCTGGCTTGCTCCTCATGGACCATGGGCGGCACCCTACCCAGGTGGCACCATCCACAGTGGACTAGACCCTCCCCACATCAATCATTAATCAAGAAAATGGCCCCGCAGGGTTGCCTACAGGAGAACTGAAGTTCCCTCATTCCAAATGATGCTTGCAGGTATCAGTTCATCTGATAAATATGGAGGCCCTGGATTGGGGGGGGGGGGGGGGGGAGAGGCACAGAGAGAGACAGAGAGACAGAAACAGAGAGAGACAGAGAGACAGAAACAGAGAGAGACAGAGAGAGAGCGCGAAACACTTAGTGACGCCACATCCCAAGCCTGCTTTTCAAGGCATTCAAGGCACTCTCCTGAATAAGGGATTACCGTCCACTGAATTGTTCTGTTGTGTTTGCAAGCAAGATATTGTACATAATTACATCTTGCTCCTTGCAAAGCAAATAACATTTCAGAAAGAACCTTGTAAATGATACAGAAGACATTGGGGAAGGCAGGTAAATGACCTCTGATAAGATTCACCCAGGGGAGAAGGGTTAGCCAGCTAACCCTGAAGCCTAGCAGAAGCAGGCATGCTTATTTGTGCCAGACAGCCAACATCCCACTTAGCACCTATGTAGTGGACAGAGATGGAGAATCTAGAATTCACTGCTGGGGGAGTAAGGGAACTGAAGAAGCTGAAGAATAAGCTATTTTCTTGTCTCACCCTGGCCAAAAATGCAGTGTAAACATGCTAAAGAGGAAAAGTATTATAACTTTTTTTGGTAAGAGTTTCTTGTCTTTGAAAAGAGAGCATTATTAATCTTTAACATAACTCAGAACTGGCAAAGACATGTCTTTCAAACAACCCAATTGAAGAAAATGAACTCTTGGAATGTGCCGATTGTAAGCTTGAGTCTCTCTCTCTCTCTCACACACACACACACACACACACACACACACACACACACACACACACACACAGAGAGAGAGAGAGAGAGAGAGAGAGAGAGAGAGAGAGAGCGCACTTGCTCTCCAAGGCTAGCTTGCATGCTTTCTTATGCAACTCAGGACCACCTGCCTAGAGCCGGAACCACCCATGATGGCCTGGGTCCTCCCATGCCAATCATTAATCAAGAAAATGGCATCTACAAGAAAACATATCTATAGGTCTGAGCCAATTCTTCAATTGAGGCTCCCTCATCACAGGTGAACCTAATTTGAGATGACAAAAAAAAAAAAAGCTAAACAGCACCCTCTTCCTGTCCTGCCCCACCCTGCCAGCCCGCCTTCCCTCTCACACACTTTAGCAGGCCTCCTGCCTCTTGACTAGTGAAGAACTCCTTTTCACATATAGATGACTGACATCCAGTGCAACACATGTGGTCTTGTAAAACAAGTCTTTTCAAAGCTATTTATTCATCTAGGCTCCCAGACTTGGCCAAAATCAAAGGCTGTGGAACCTGGAAGGACATCATGGGCTTACATCAGCAGCTTCCGACTCCCAGTCGGAATGCAAAGAACACAACAGTCATATACCATGGGAGTGTCCTCAACACTGGATGATACTGTGATGCTTTCTCTCACACTTACTTGGCAACAGCCCAGGTAGATGGCTTTCTTGCTTTGTTTAGCTGCCACTCAGCCATCCAGCTTTTCCAGCACTGTGACACAGCAATTCTTTTCACCCTCATTCAGCTACATGCAGCTGAGAGTCTTACAAGGAAAGGGTAGAGTCGCAGTCCTAGCCTCGTGGCTAATGGTGTCTGCCAGTGTTTCTTGGCATTTACAGATCGCCAAGTCTCTTGGAAATGAGTTATAACTACGCAGTGTCTTTTCTTCATCTTGGATTAACAGTGCAAGAATCTGGAAGAGTCAAAGTCAACAGTGATGAGGCAAGCTGCAAGCCAAGTGGGCTTGAAATGCCTCCCCAGGCAACTGAGCACTGGGGCCACGCAGCCTCCAAGTCACACAGCTCCTCAACCCTTCCCCACTAAACCGCTGAGCTTCCACCCAGGAACCTGTAGTTTTCACAAGCAGAATTGACTTAATTCTGCTCCTCTGAGAAACAAAGTTCAGGAACTTTTGAAGGAATTGCTGTATTCCTACAGTGTCCAAGTAGGTGCCTAGTCAAAGGCCCTGCATTTCCAATGTACTTGCTAATATCTGTGATGTAGCCTGTGATATCAGAATTTTCCTTCTTCAGAGCATATTTCTTAAAATGTGGGTTAATAAATACACTAAGTGTCTGCTATCCAGCTTAGGAACCCAGACATTGGTTACATGAGGCATGCTGGCAGTAACCTGACTTCAGGATTTGAAAGTTTTGGTTTCTCTTCTGCATTTATAAAAAGAAGTAATGATTTCATGGTTCCTCACTACACTTAAATAGACATGAGCTGAGAATAGTTTTGGCACATTTGCCTGCTTTGCACAAGGTCCTGAGTTCAGTCCCCAGAGCCACATAAAGGGAGTGGCTGTAACATCAATAATAGAGAATTAACATATTTAAGTATTTCCCTTTTATCAATAATTTATATGATGAAGATGATTTGCTTAGGATTTTTCCTATTTTTATATAACTCTTCTCATCAGGCCATCAGGCATATTATTGGTGGCACATGCTTTTAATCCCAGCACTCAGGAGGCAGAGGCAGGCGGATCACTGTGAGTTCAAGGCCAGGCTGGTCTACAAAGCGAGTCCAGGACAGCCAAGGCTAACACAGAGAGACCCTGTCTCGAAAAAACAAAAAAACAAATCATAACTCAAATGTCAAATTCAATGAATAGTTTTCAACTGTGCTGAACTCATAAATGGCACTTGTTTGAAAAGAAGAGTTTTCGATCTGTGAAGGGGCATCTTATGAAGTATGATCTTTTAATGCTCCATTTTGCAGATAAATATACGATCAGATATATTAATTTGCCCCAAGTCACACAGTTTATAGATGGAGATAATATAGCATTCTTAAGCACTGCCATAAATTGTATCTTTCCGGCCTAAAAATAGCCAAAATAAAATTTATTCTTTCCTTCCAGACTCTGTTAACTTATGATTCTCTAAGTCAAGAACAAGTCCATGTTTCCAGTTCAGGCCTTACACATTAGGTCCTGTCCAGCACAAAAATGGTACTGCCTCTTTAAGCCCCTCATCCATTCTACCTAATGATAGTTCACAGATATCCTGGTATGTCTGGCCTATGCAGAGGTTTCAGTTTTGTTTTGTTTGTTTGTTTGTCTGTTTGTTTGTTTGAAGCCTATGTAAACTTTCTTGCTAAATCCAACTTCCAGGCTTAGACTGCTTTCTGCCTGTGGCAGCTACACTTTATTATTAATTTTTAATATATTTCTAATACATATAGTCATGTGTATAGTTATTATCCAGCAGGACATAGCATCACACTGGTTTTTTACCAAGTGAACTGTGACCTAAGAGCAAGCACTGTTAGTCGGCCTGCCTCTGTCCTCTGATGCTCCAGTACATTAAAGGCAGAGAGGTTCCTGTCGCTTGGCCTCTGTCAGTTTGACACCACTGAGTGCAATGACTAACCTGGTGATAGCAGATGCATTTAGGTTCATATCTCGAGAGAACAAGGAAGGAAAAATTACGAATGAAGATGACTCAGCTTGATAACGTGAACTGTTGGCTTACTGAGAAGAAGGAATCCTAGTATTTTATCTGTCGGCACTTTTCTCAATGTCCAGAGCAGTGGCATTACAAAGGTGATGTTCCCAGAGCTGTTCTTTACATCCTCTGCACACCACAACCACAATGACAAATAAAATATACTGCTTTTCAAAAATCACACGCAGCTCCTACTTTAAGAATGAGGTGCATTTACTAATTAACTGTGGCACAGGTCTACAAGGAGACAGTCCTGGTTTGGTTTCCTGAAAAGTATGAAAAGGCACACACGGAACGTGCCTGCCTTCTGCAGTATCACACAAACGGATTCTTTCCCCCTCCCTTTTTTTAAAAATTTTTTATTACTAATTTATTCTTGTTACATCTCAATGGTTATCCCATCCCTTGTATCCTCCCATTCTTCCCTCCCTCCCCTTTTCCCCTTACTCCCCTCCCCTATGACTGTTCCTGAGGGGGACCTCCTCCCCCTGTATATGCTCATAGGGTATCAAGTCTCTTCTTGGTAACCTGCTGTCCTTCCTTCTAGGAAGTCCTGACACCAATGAAGAATTGGCTCAGGTAGGGAACAATTAAATAGTGCCCAACGCCAGTCCCGCCAGAGAAACACGCAGCATCGCCTGTTTCCCTACCTGGAACTTTTACAAAGCAGCTCAGTATCCCCTCTCCACTAATTCTGCTTAAGACAAGCTTACACTGACGAACACTTCCAACTCTGTTCTAGGCCAAACAGAAGAAATGCCAAAATATTCATTTTTCTTAATTTCCTAGCGTTGAAGAAGCTGTCCAGTGGTTCTCAATACAGTTCCTGGTGTTGTGGTGAACCCCAACCATAAAGTTATTTCATTGCTACTTTGTAACTGTAATTTTGCTACTGTTATGAACTGTAAATATCTGATATGCAACCCTCAAACAAAGGGGTCATAACCCACAGGTTAAGAAAAAGGAAATAGAGAAATGGTAAGTGGCTGATTGTCAATCAAAACATAAAATTAAAACTTCTGAGTGCAATCCCCCCCCCCCATTATGCCTTTAGCAGTTTTTGTGGGTTTTCGGCAGAAAGAAAATGAATGCCTGAGACATCTATTCACTTTATTTACCATTTGGGCTTGGTGACTGATGGCTGGCCCAGCTGCTCTTTCCAGGGATTTATGGTCTTGGAAGAAACCAGTGTGATCACAGCACAGTAAGGTCACACTTCGAGAGCAGTTACCGCTCCTCAGCTCTGCAGAACAGCAGCTTCCAGGAGACCAGAGCACAAGTGCTGTTTTCTCTTTGCTCCTAAAAGCAACACGAAGTACCAGGGTTTGGCCCTTGAACCTTCCTCACACCACACTGTCAATGCTTTGGGTGTTCTCTAGTTAGGCTTAACCCTGATACATTAGTGACTGGGGCTAGATGAAACTTCTTAAATAGTCTCTTTGACCTTTAGTATCCGTACTAGCTCTTAGGATAACCATGACGCTGAGGAGAGGGCATCCCACTGAGAAAGGTTTTTTGTTTGTTTTTTAAAAGACAATGTCTGTTTGGGGAGCTGGGGGGATGATTGTGTTGTTAAAAGCTGGGTTAATAACCAAAAAATAAGACAATATCTGTTTTTACATAGCATCTCTTTGTAGTAATCTTTATTAATATTTGCAGTAATACATGCCTAGGATATAATTTATTATTTCTCTGAGTAGTCAATAGGAGTCACATTTACCTCCTGGATGAACTAAAAGAGTTTACACTTGTTTTCAAATGCTAAGGCTTCTTCTCACCTAGGTATGATCCCAAACACCAACAAACACAAACAAACAAAACACCTCACCCTCTCACTATAGACTAAGGTTATTCCTATGTCCAGTATGAAAATCCTAGTAGTCACACCCACTAAAAGTCTCTCTGGATTAATTTCTGGGGTCTGCATTATGAAAGTTATAGGTGTTCTTAGTTTTGTTTTGTTGTTTGTTTGTTGGGTTTTGGTTGGTTGGTTGGTTTTGTTTTGTTTTTTTGGTTTGGTTTTTTTCAAGACAGGGTTTCTCTATATGTAGTCTTGGATGTCCTGGACTCGCTTTATACACCAGGCTGGCCTTGACCTCAGAGATCCACCTGCTCCTGCCTCCCAGGTGCTGGAATTAAAGGGGTACGCCACCATACCGAATCTTAAAAACAGTATCCACTATTGCATCACACCTGAAAATGAGTGCTTTAAATATATAAGCAAGCGACTGAGAAGGCTTTATACTGGGGTTTTGAGATAGCTCAGTCTGTAAAGCGTTTGCTGCTCAAGCATGAAGTCTGAGTTCAATTCCTAGAGCCTACATAAAAAAGCCAGGCACATACACCTTGGTATTAGGACTTAGGAAGGACTTGGGGAAGGACAGGAACTGGGTTGGCAGCTTCCTCCTAATGGCTAGATCTCACAGCACTCAGGTTCTACGCAGGCTGCTGAGGAAGAGAGTCAGCAACAAAGATGGGCCCACTGCTGCAACAGTGGCAAGTCGGTGACGGGGTCATCAGCACTTTCCAAACACATCTGGTGCCTTCTCTACTGAGGAATTTCACATCTGGTACCAGAAATCTAGTCAAAAGCCTGTGGCTGAAGAAGTCATGGGTCCTAGTGGGGAAGGTACCATTGTAGTTTTGCTAAACGGACCTGGTCTGACCATCAGACTGCCTTCTAAATAACTATCTGTAACCTCAAGTTAACGCTGCTGTCAGCTTTAGCCAGAGAAACTCCTTTTTTGCAGTGGTCAGCAGAGTCATCAGACTGAAAACTAGTCCAAGCACTGAGACTACATTACTTATATGCCCAACCATCTCCATCACCCTTTTAAGACTAAGGGAACATGGCAGAAAAAAAGAGGGAAAAGACTGTGTGCTTCAGGAAAGGGAGGAGGAAGAGGTGTAGGACACTGACTTCCAAGCACGACAACGGAGACACTGTCAACTGTTGTGACATCATGGCTGATGTCATGAAAAGAGCAAGGGTTCATAGGACCTCCATCCCTGTGGGAGGATTTATGTGAAGCTAACGGATGATGGGGGAAGATACATTTCTTGCAATGGTGTAGCCACTGAAAAGGTGCCAATGTTCCTATAAACAACTCCAATGAAACTCAATGAGTCACACACTTTTTTTTTTTAAATGCATCAGAGTAGAAAGAAAGCATAGCTGGGAAAAGAGCAGAGACTAGTGGGAGGGAGATAAGGGTGAGTAGTGGGAGTGGGGCATAAATACGATCAAGAAACACACATGCCTGAATGCATGAAAATGTCACAATGAAACCCATTATGATATATATAATTTATATGTGCTTTGTATTTTTCTCTTTAAAGCCAGTTGTGGCTATCCCAACACTGGGAAGGCTAAGGCGGGAGTATCCCTGGGGTTTATTGTTCAATCAACCTAGCAAAATCAGCAAGCCAATGAGAAATCCTGTACCAAACCCAAAGAGGTAGACAGCTCCTGAGACAGCATCCAAGGTCCTCTTGCCTCCACACACAAAAAGACACATGTACACACACATCTGTAAACACACACACACACACATATACACGTACATACATACAACTCACAAACCAGGAAAGTGGTTTATATACATTATATGTATATGAAAGATTATATAATTGGTTTCTAGACAAATAAAATGGTATTGATGTTGCCAAGATTAAACACTGACATCATTAGTACCTATAAAAGCAGAACTTGTGTCCATCCACTTGGTCTAATGTAGAATTTCTTTTCTATTTTACATTATCTATATGGGGGGCACACATACACAGGTGCATGCACTTGCCACAGTGCATGTGAAGGTCAGAGGAAAACTTAAGGAATTCAGTTCTCTCCTTCCACCATTTGGGGCCCAGGGATTTTAAACACCGGTCAACTTGGAGGCAACTGTTTTTACTTTTGGAGTCTGGTCCAAATGTAGATTTCTTTAAGCAGCAAGGAACTGGACTGAATCTAGAATTGAATCCTCTCCAAAAGCCTAACCAAGTCACCAATGGCTCTCTGCACCTGACTCCAAATATGTTTTAAAATAAAAAATAAATAAATAAAAAAAGCTTTCCTGGGCTGGGCCTGTACCTGTGCTGCAGGCCTGTAAGCACATACTGAGACAGTATGTTCAAAGCCCTCCTGGGCCACAAAGTCAGTTCAAGTCAGCCCAGTCAAGGGGCAAGGCAGTGAGACTTTACCTCAAACTTAAAAATTAAATGGGGGTGGGGGAGGTGCTCCTGAAGACGTAGCTCAGTAGGAGGGTGGTGGATGAAAATGTATGAGAACAGAGAGTCAATCCCCAGTATCACAGGAGGGAGTGAGGGAACCAGCCTGCTATCTCCTTGGTTGATCATTAGTCCTGTCTGCTATCACCAAAAACAGTTTACTGCACAAATCAGCTACACTGACAGCCAAACCACATTGCTAACTGCTAGTTCTAAGTGCCTGAAGCAACCACCTGTTTCTGAAGTGAAGGCTGGGGGGGGGGGGGGGGGAGCCACGCATGCAGGCAATATGAGGAGTAGCAGTGTTTATACCAGATGTAAGCATTGCCCAAAACAAAAACAACTTACGAGTGCAAGGATTTCAGAGGATGGAAACATACAAGGTGGTGTGTTCATCAATAATACAATGTGCCTCCTCCTCTCCTTAGAAAACAAAGAGCTGTGCTGCGAGGAAAAGCCACATAACAGGATCCAGTGAGGGAAGGAACTAGCTATTGTTAGTGTCCTTGCTAATTCCTATGTCCCTACTGCAGTGTGACAGTGTCCTACTTAGTCCACGGAGAATCCTGGGTCCTTGGACTGCTAGGAGAGCACACTCAACCTGTGTTCATGATAACATCATACATTAATAGTGGTGGAACCTCAAGACGCTGGAGCTAGAACAGTCCCAACTTACTACAAACACTAAAGTCTAAAAGAGGAAATGAACCACCTCCTAGGCAGTGTGGACGCCCTTGCTGGCTACAGCACTTAGGGACTGAGAGGGTTAGGAACAGTGCAACAATTAAAGCACAGTTCCCGGTCCCTCAGATGCATAATGAACAGCTGACAGAAACCCTTCCGTCCCATACTAAAATGTGTTCACCCTTCAGTAAGGTTAGCTCATTCTTGACAGCATTGTAAATTAATCCTTTATTTATAAGTTTATACAGCATCCTTCCTGGAACACCCTACATTTTCTCCCAAAGTCTGGATCCTTTCTTAAAGAAACAGCAAGATTCAATGTCAGGGTTTGGGGGAGGAGACTCTATATATGCCAGGAACGCCCCAGCCCTCCTGTGCTGACATGTTCCTCACCAGAGAAACCCCTGGTGGCTCAGTTTAAAGAAAAAGGATCTCAAGAAAAAGGCTCCTCTAGTCTGTAGATATATTCCTAAATTACTAAGCTTTGGCCTGCTCTGGCGGGAATGCAGACGCATGCCTATAATCCCGACAGGGGCTGAAGCTGAAAAATCACAAGTTTATGGCTAGCCAAGACTACTAGCCAAATCCTGACTCTGACCCTCCACATACAACACACACACAGACACACACAGACACACGTGCACATAAAATTGACTGATTTTAATAATAATAATAATGCATTCTCAAGGTTAAAATGTCCTGACCAGCTAGCTAATAAATCTCTCATTTCATCTGTGCTGTCCATCAAGTGAAGAATAGTGGTTCTCAGACTTCCTCTGCATTCGAATCACCTGGGGAAGCTAAAAAAAATGAAACATAAAGTCTGGGCTCTGCCTGGGGATACAATTCAATGATAAGTACTTGTTCGTCATTGGGCGAGGTCCTCAACTAGCTACCTGTCACCATAAAACTAAAAAGAAGAAAGTGGCACGCATGCCTTGATAGCACAAGCGACCACACTTACAGCATTTCTGTAATGTGCACATTTGTTTCTGGCTCTGTGAAGAATGCCAGAAGGAGCACCCCAGAAGTCACGGAGCACCCCAGAAGCCACAGCGCACCCTGCACCCAGGTGCTGGAAAGAAGCTGGCCTCCTTCAAAAACTGCTCGGTTCTAGGGCTTGACTAGAAAATGAGCCTGCAGCACTTAACAGAAGCAGAAGAGCAAAAGGGGTGCATGGACAAAGATGAGCTGAAAGGGCTCCAAACCCAAATGCTGGGGAAATGTGGAAAATAAAATGTAATAATTCAAAGAGTCACTGTGCCAAAATTCATACTGAGATGAATAAGATCTAGTTTACAGAATTCAAATACAGTACTGCGGTCTGTAAGGATGCACCACCCTCCCTCCAGGAAGGAAGCCTAACTCCCCACCCCTTTAGAGACTTGCTTCCTATGGCCAGAAGCTGTAAGGGGCTTCAGAGAGAAACCTGACAAGCGCTGTGTCCGCCAGCAACCAAGGTCTACAGCAACGTGATGGAATTAGTTCTTTGTTCCTGTGGTCTCAGGAGCACCCGTAACCACAGCCCAACTAAGAGGCAAACACCAGAGAAATGCCAAATGAGTGATATCTACAAAATGCCTGACCACTAATCCTCAAGCTGCCAAGGAAAGCACAAGTCAGAAGAGACAGCGCCTGAGGAGACAAGGGACTGAAAGCAACTGGCATGAAAAGCCCAGAGCACAGGGATGAACTACTGAGAAAACAGTGGAATTCAATACAACCAGAGCTTGGCTAACAAAATGTGCCACTAGTCATTTTATTTATTTTTCAACAATTTGCACTCTGTACCTACTGTGAACTAATAAAAGTTAGGAGTGTAGCCTGCATTCCCTATATAGATTCATAGCCACGGTCTAACACAGGATCTCAGACATAACGCATGCTTAATATATATGTAGTCACTGTAAAACCAAGTCTCTGGCGCTGAGATGTAACTCAGCTAGCAGTGTTTACTTAGCATGAAGAGGCCCTGGGAGTTGTGGTGCGGCCTGTAAATCACAGCTCTTGGGAAGTAGAGGAAGGAAGGCTGACACAAGGCCAAAGCCACCCTGGTCTCTACTGTGAGACAATATCAAAAAGGGAGGGGGGAACAATTGTTTTTAAAAAGTCATCCTGACAATCTTGAAAAACAATGCCTTGATAATCAGTATTATAGAGACATAACGTCTGGCTGCAGCTGTGGTAACCATGAAGACAGCCACACAGAAGGCAGAGCTTAGACCACGTCACACAGTACGGTCTGTCTTTGGCATATGGAGTAGGCTAGGTTACAGGAGGGCAGAAGTTGGCACTGGGTGTCTTCTTAGATCACACTGCATTTTATTTACCAAAGCAGAGTGTCTCACTAAACCCTTAGCGCACCCATTCGGCTAATCTAGCTAGCTGGTGTGTCCCAAGGGTCCTTTGTCTCTTCCACCCAAGTGCTGGTGGGCACATCTTTGGTCCTAGGGCTCCAAATTCTGGGTCCTCTCATATGTACATCAATGGTCTTAACCACTGAGCAACTCCCCACCCCCCCACTCCGCCCCCGAAACAAACCCTAATGTATATAGACTCCACAGGCCCCCCAGGACCACACAGAAAGACTTACACTGAGAAGAGAGCAAACACCAACACTTTTCATAAGCAACATTAGGGAAAGTGGGCACTAACCATAGGAAGAAAAATTCCTCCTGAAACACTGAAAAGTGCATAAGGATTCTTGTTTTAAAATAAGTGTTTATGTTGGTAAAATACGTTCAATGAATAAATAATGTATGTCCTTCCCTAGTATTTGGGTCCATTCTCACAATGCTTGGAAGCCATTTGGTTTGAGTTTTTGGTTGTTTATTGGTTTCTTCTTAGAGATATCATCTCACTATGGAGCTAGGACTAGCCTCCTGCCTTGACCACCCATCAGCTACAATTACAGAGTATAACATCATGACTGGCTTACACGCTGTTCCTGAGTCTGTCCATCAGCCCCACCTCTGAACACAGCCTGGCAAACCACTGTGCTTCCAAGCCTCTAAAAAGTGGTGATGACCACCTTAACACATGGCCTGGCACAAGAAAGAAGCCAACACTGTTTTTTTTTTTTTAACCAAGTATTACAATTAGTAAGATAGGAAACTATTTTAAAACACTGAAAATAAAAAACAAAACTATAGAACTGTTTAAATGATCTCTTATTTATTAAGCAACACAGTTCACTCCTTAGTAACCAAATGCATTTCTTTTTGATTTGTGAACAAACCATAGAGAATTTTAGTGCATCAGCCCCTCCCCCCACAGCAGCTGCTGTGTGAAATGGACTCATGAAACGTAGACATAGAACTGAAATATTTGATCATCTGTCCCAAACCACTTGCTAATGTGCCTGTAGGATTTTCCATCTTATAATGTATTTTCAAAATAAATTGTGTATTGGTTTCATCAGAAATCTATTCAAATCCAGTATATCTGGATCACGTGGCAAACTTTAAAAAAAATAATTCATTATCCTCTGACCATAAAAAAAAAAATAAAGCAAGCTTTTACTATGATCAGGGTGGGAGGGTGTCTAAATGACATTAAAGCAAAGAAAAATAAATATCCAAATTGAGCCACTTTAGAACTTATTCTAAATAACACTCTCTGTATAAAATGAAAATAGATATTCCTGTTTTTAAAAAAGTAATAAAACCTACATGGTGGCATATACTCAGCCACTATAGGGACTATTTTCCTTTGTCCACACAGGTCCTAAGCAACAGTGACACCCTGAGAGGCACAACCTAGGCTCCAGGATGCCACAGTTCTTCTGCCTGTCTTCAGTATTCCTGGGTGAAATGAATAAAACTGTTGGAATTACCTAATACCAACCAGTAAAAATAGGAAACACTATTCAAACTCACAATCAAGGAAACACTATCTAACACTAATACATTACTCAGATCAGCCAAATTGGAACTTTAATGAAAATTCAATGCTGGGATGGGTTCTTAGAAAATGTTGGTAGAAATACAAATGGGTACTGCTTTTTCCCTGAGCCATTTGGCAATATCTATCAAAATATCAAATATATGCATATACATTCAGTAATTTCACTGCTAGGAATTGAATCCATAATCATCTCATAAAATATATCTGTGTCACTTGAATGGGAATGCCCAACATAGGCTCCCATGTGAATGCTTGGTCATCAGGGAGCAGAACTGTTTGAAAGGATTAGAAGGATTACGAGGTGTGGCCTTTTTGAAGGAAGTAACATTTAGGGGTGGGCTTTGAGGTTTCAAAAGCCTATGTCAGACCCAGTCATTCAACAAATCTCTCTCTCTCTCTCTCTCTCTCTCTCTCTCTCTCTCTCTCTCTCTCTCTCTCTCCTCAGTGTGTGTGTGTGTGTGTGTTCTTCTATTTCTCTCTGTGTGTCCCTCTTTTTGTGTCTATGGATCAGGATGTAAAGGTCTCAGCTACTGCTGCAGCACCTGTCTGCATGCCACCATGCTCCCCACCATGATGATGATAATGGAACAGTAAGCAAGCCCCCAATTAAATGGTTCCTTTCACAAGAGTTCCCGTGATCATGGTGTCTCTTTAGAGCAATAGAACAGTGACTAATGTAATCTACAAATGCATGCATCCAAGCGTGTACACGGTGGTATTCACAACACGGCACTATGTGTAAGGGGATGCAGAGTCTGTGAAAATAGTAACTATACATCTTAAGGACTACCAAAGCAGCATGCATGCATAGAAAGGCTGCACGCCCACTGGTCAGCATGAGGCTCGCCTCCGAATCAGCTGACAGAAGCACATAAAGAGATACATATATAGAATGATCCTGTTTGCTTAAAATAGGTAATTTAGCATCATGAGACTTTCTCAAGTGTGTGAAAGGATGCTGGCAAATGGATACGCTCTACTGGGGAGCCATTCTTCATATTGCTTTAAAGGGGCTTTAAATGCTTATAGGCTCTTGCTGTGTGGAGAGAATACTGAAGTATGCACTGATTCAACACCAATGCTTGCAGACTCCCTTAGACAATGAGATGACATTATCAACACTTACTTCCCTCCTCCCAGCCCTCCAATAGTGAACAGCTTTACTATACTGTTTTCTACCTGGCTCTGATGGCATCTTGCCCAGCTTCCCCATAATTACAACAGTCCTACACAACATCACCTTGGTTATCCAGGTCTATTTCCCCAGCCTGCAGCGAACCTTGAACTCTTGGTGTTTTTAAACACACGAAGCTGTCACCACACATCCTAGCATCTGGTGATTACAGAGATACATCACAAAGTTATTTTAAGAAATGGCAGTATTACTGGGATTAATATGCAACTTCCAAAGACAGCTGCTCCAGAGTGAAAGATGTCTCAAGTTTTGATTTTTTTGCTGTTTTTCTGCTTGATTTCTGGGAAGGAAAAAAAAAATGTGTTTTAAGTATTTCACCTGCTACTCTTCCAACCTTCTTGAACACATGTATCTAAACACTAAAAAAGATGACTACCTCACTACTGAAAGTGTACTAACCATACCAAATAAAAAGTATTTTTACTTAAAAAAAAAAAAATGAGGAAGTTGCCAAGGCACACACTTGTGATCCCAAACTTGGAAGGCTAAAGCAGGACGATTTATGAGTTTGAGACCAGCCTTGACTACATAACAAGAAAATGCTTGAGGGGATGGGGGAAGGAGGAGGAAAAAATGATGGGCTGCAAAATGGCTCAGCAAGTAAAGGCACTTACCACCAAGCCTGACAACCAGAGTTCAGTCCCCAGGATCCATACAATAGAAGGAAAGAACCAATTCCTGCTAGCTCTCCCCTATCCTCCACAAGAGCCTCATACACAAGCACTGACGCACGTATACATACATACACACAAAATGTAATAGAAGAAGCTGTTAGAAGAAGAGAGGATGAGAAGAAGAAGCGGAAGAGGAAGGAAGAAAAATAACAAGAAGAAAGGCGGAGAAGGAGGGAGGAAGAGAAGAGCCAGCGTTGGTGGGAGACGCCTTTAATCCTATCACCTGGGAGGCAGAGCCAGGTTGATATCAGTGAGTTCAAGGCCAGCCTGGTCTACAAAAAGAGTTCCAGGACAGCCAAGTCTATTACATTGAGAAACTCTGTCTCAAAAAAAAAAGAAGAAGAGGAGGAGGAGGAGAGGAGGAAGAGGAGGAGGAGGAAGATGAGGAGGAGAAGAGGAGGAAGAGGAGGAGGAGAAGAGGACGATGACGACAACAACAACAAAAACTAAACCAGGCATAGGCATAGTTGCAAACATGTTAATCCCAGCACTCAGGAGGCAGAGGCAGGTGGAGCTCTGTGAAACCCTGTCTCAAAAAAAAAAAATGAAAGAAAGAAAACAAAAAAGACTAAGAAAGTGAACTGTATCTCCTTTACAGGGTAAAGGCTGACACTATTACAACTAAACACAATTGACTAATCTGTGGAGCTCAACTGAACTAACTTACAAATCTTGTCAGCTACAGCATGCACTGCTAGCAAACGTCAGGTACACTCCCCCAGCACGGATGAAAGAGCAGCGCTCCGCTCAGTTGCCTCACAAGGCTGAATTTTAGCACATGAGCTCCCATTTCCCTTTCAATCCATTGCTCAGCAGCAATTCCTGTTTACTGAATTTCTTTCTTCCTGCTCAGTGCCTCCACCCCTATTCTGACAAAACCAAAAACCTGAAGAAATCTATTTTTAGCACACATATTCACTGAGGTTATTTCTGTCCAATCAACAGGATGCTGTGTTGTTTACAGCTGGCAAAAACCTGCAGCCTGTCCACTGGCCACTTGGTAACGCCAAACCTCTTGCATCTTATACACCAACTGAGAAGCACAGAATAATATTGAGCTCCATGTCCTTACAATTTAAGGCTTTAGAATTACCAGGGAGAAGCCTTTAAGGAAAAAGAAGTTGAAGTGTTCCACTACGTGGTTACAATGCCATTCAGAGGGAGAGGTATTAACTAGCCAATGCCCTGGGTTAGCTCTCCAACACAGTAGGAAAAAAAAAAAAAAAAACACGAGGGGGGGGGGGGTTAACAGTATAGGAAACATTGCTCAAAATTCTCTAGAATCTCCTCTTGCCAATCTACCTTTAACTGTGTGTTTTCTGCTCCATAAGATGCTCTTCACCAAACTGCTACAAAGTTATCTAAAATCAGACTGAACAAAGTCCAGAGAACAGGGCAACAACAGCTCATTTCACAGACCCCGCTTCTTGGTGTCATTCAACTGCATTCTGAGGTGTTATTTCTTCGGCACCAGCACACTGCACAGCCACACTACTGCAGGAACTGCAAGCACAGCCCTGGGCTACAGGCTCCCTGGACCATGCTACGATCTCAGCAAAAACAGTTCTAGCACACACAGGTTAAGTTTCGCAAGTGCGTGGCATGTGGCAGGGGTCTCAGGCGAACAAATGTGCATGTCCTGGAACTCTACCATTGAGACTTAATGTTGGACTCACTGATTCACTAAAAAGCTGCTGCCTGACCACGTGTATCAAGTGGCTTCAAACTGTTTCACGGAAGTTTTAGAATATCCTGCCCTATCTATTCTGTTTCTATTTTGGAAATTTCCTTTTTGTGGTAATTGAAAGAAGTATCCTGTCCATACATATGAGGCCATTCTAATGTAGGGCTGTAGGGCTGGCACATTTAGGCTGCTATCTGTGGTTCGGTGGGCTCAGACAACTTCCTCCTCCTCCTTTGTGGAGCCGATTCCCTAACACTGTCAGCTGACTCGCTGCCAGGGAACTGGTTCTCATGGATAAAGCAGAAGGCCCCGCTACTCAGAGGCCTGGCCAGGTGTGCCAGCTTTACTCCTTCCTCTCCATACACCCGCCTGCATTTCAGATGCCGAAAGATAAAACTATTCAATGTGGCAAGAAAAACTATAACCAAACTAAACACACCAGCATGCACAACTTTAGCTGAGTAACCTGAGAAACTAAAGTATGAAGTCTCCCTTCCTGCTCTCTCTCTATAAAAAGCGGAACACTAAACCAGGGGCAATGGCAGACTCCTGTAGTTCCGGCACTTGGGAGGTGGAGCCAAGAGGTCAGAAGTTCAAGGTCATCTTCAGCAACACACCAGGCCAGTCTGGGCTACATAATGGTTTAATGTACACGTGTCCATTTTATATCTCTGTGCATGCACAGTCAGTGGGTGTGCCCATCTCTATCCATCCCGGATGAGACTGGGCACATTCCATCAGGGTACCGAGTGGGTGAAACGGCAATAAAATCTATGCGGACATCTATTCACGTATTACCCCAGGAGTAGAGGAAGGAGAAACTGTAATCAGGATATACTATGTGAAAAAAAAAAATCTATTCTCAATAAAAGGGGGAAATAGTACCTCCCCAGAGAAAACTTACAGTTGAGGTGACAAGCCACATTTTATGATAAAGTTAAGCTATAGTCATCAGCATTAAGCTAACTAGTAATTCAGTGTGCATGAAAGCCAATTACAACATGAAAATGCCGTGCAAATTAATAACGCAGTTGAATCTGTACGTGGGCACATTTACCTCACTTAACAACTTAAGACTCCAGCACGTGAGCTGACTGCCAACTACAAATGAACAATTTCTTAATTCACCAGTTCTACCAAGATAAAGAAATGTTCAGAATTAGTTGTCATTCGTGTCTATGTGTAATGATTCGCAAACACTTCTCAAATACGACATAAGCATTTCAGAAATTTAAGAGTGCCTGCCCAGTATGTGGATGTATTATTTTTCACTAGCTCATTTTCATTTCCTAGAAGAATGCCTAAAAGTATAAACCCCTAAAAACATGCCATTTGCTCACTTTCACACATGGGAAATGCTACAGAACCCCAATATTTAAAACGACTAACATGGTATTTATAAATTGTGTTTCTCTAAAATTCCCATTTCTTGGACACCCTGACTGCTCAACCATATTTGAAGTGATCGTATTTGGAGGTGGGAGGCTGTGGGAGTAGTTTGAGATCATAATAGTGTGATAAGCAGAAGAGACTTGATACCCTAGCACCATATTCAGGGGGAGGAGGTCCCCCTCGGTCACAGTCATAGGGAAGGGGGATTGGGGTAAAAGTGGGAGGGAGGGAGGAATGGGAGGATGTATGGGATGGGATAGAAAATGAGATGTAATATGAATTATTTTATTTTTCAATAAAAATGTGTTTTTTAAAAAAAAAGAAAGAAAAAAAATAGTGTGATAAGCATTCAGTGGGGTTATTGTTCTTTTTGAGAAAACAGTGGAAAACCTGTTCATACACTTCCTCCCTCCATCCACCTAACAAGCAAAGGCAAGAGTATGCAGCTGCAGGGAAGGAAACAGTACCCACACAAAGGCCAAAGGCCCTCTCCACAACATGAACTGGCCAGAGTTCTGCTTGGAGGTCCATTCTCCAAAATTCTGGGAGAAAATAGTTTCTGTTGTCTAAGTCAACCAACTCATGGCATTTTGTAATGGTAACCCAAACAGACTAACACAGTACCCTTCTTAAGCCAACGTAAGTCCTGAAAACAGCATTAAATAATACAAAAGATTTCCAGGTGCCCTAAACACAGCTAAATAGCTACTAGCAAAACCATCACTTTTTTAGATTCCAAGCAGCCTGTGATGCATACAAATCCAATTTCTCATACAGCCCAAACTTTAAAAACTAAGAGCCACTAAGGACAATCAGTCCCAGACCAAAACCAGCCCTTTTCATAAAGCTCAGAGGAATGTCTAAAACTGTCCCTGAGCAGGGGCCGTAGCCACTCCTCTGAGCAGCTCCACTCAGTAGCATGCTAGCTTTTCTTTGTGCCTACATGTCTCCAAAAGTTTGGTTTAACGAGGGTCATCATGATCTCTCGTGATTCAAGAAAGTTACATTTTATCTTATTTAAGCTCATTGACAGTAATTGATGTGTCCTTCAACTGCTGCAAATGAGAATAAAATGAAAGTAGCAGAAACAATGCTTAGATTTGTACTTCATTTCTAGCCAACCTCCTACACATATCACACACACACACACACACACACACACACACACACACACACACACACACACACACACACACACACACACTGTACCAATCACCCGTGCTGCTCTGAGATGAAGCCTTCTCTAAGGAAGACCAGGAGCGAAGCCTCAGTTAAAAGGCTTTAAGTTTCTATCCCAGTAAACTCCAAATCTTATACCTGACCCCTTACTCTCCTGAACTGATTTACCATCGTTCCACCCGATCTGTGAAAGGCCTCTTCTCCAGTGTTTGGCACGCCTGTCTGTCCACTAAGTCTACTGTCTTTCTCTCACCCCCAACTCCAGTATCCTTGTCCGTGCTGCCTGCCACTTCTATACTTCTACTTGCTGTCACAAGGGCAGCTGCGTCGGCACGTAAGCATTCCTACTGCTACCCTCTCGTCCTGTGTCCCCTCATTGTTCCCCAAGATCCTGCCAATGGTTCCACCAACAAAGTCTGTAAAATTCCTTCAAAGCCAGACCTTCCACTAACAGCAACGTCAAGGCCCCCCATCTGCCACTCGCTGCCCAGCCCCAAAGCTGCCATTTTTCATCAGGCAAGAGGCCATCTGGGCATCTGCACACCACACTCAGTGTCCTCTGCTGCACATAAGGCTGGCTCCCTTTGCACTCGACCCTATCCAAAGACAACTTCATTAGCCATCCACTATCTCCACAGAACTCTGCATCTATCAGGCTGCACGTCTCATGCAGGTGTAGCTCCCTCCCTAGGCTACAGCCAGGCTTCAGATATTTCCGCAGCAGCTACAATACGACATGGCACAAAGGCCCCCCCCCCCATAAATAATTTAAGCTGATTTCTATTATAATAACTCATAGAAGTAGCAAGTATTTATTACCATCTGCCAAGGCACAGATATTTCGGTAGGGACATTCACAGTAAAAGAAAAAACACCCAGCAACCACATGGTGGCTCACAACCATCTATGATGTGATCTGATGCCCTCTTCTGGCATGCGGGCAAAGCAATGTATACATAATAATAAATAAATTTTAAAAAGAAAGAAAGAAAAAACAAATTAAACATCTATTTTAGTACCAAATGTTCCAGACCAGACCCTTCCCTTCCCCCATACCAGCCTTTGAGGGGTTTTATATGTGCGCTGGAGCTTGAGCACAGGTCACCATGCTATGCACATGCTGTACCGCTGAGTTGCACTCCCAAGCACCTTAGGTGCTCTCATGGCACCCCACCCTCATGTCTACCATAGAGCTTCTCCTGTGTTGTCAACAAATCACATCATAGGACATTTACGTAACAAGAAAATGTTTTCTTTGGAATATACCGACAAAAACAAAAACAAAGAACAAGGTGCATGAGAAAAATATAGGGTTTTTTTTTTCCCACAAGTTTTAGAACACAATTTATTTAGTGAATCATGAAGAAAACGGCAAACCTTTAGTATCAAGTAACTTAAATCAGAATTTAAAGTATGGATTTGTTTTGACTGAAAACATTATAACATTTAATAACTCAGTTACAGATAAAACTGTTTTTGTAGAATTTTCCAAGTTAAAGTGTTGCCTTAGCTGGGGCTAGAAAAGGCTCTGCAGTTAGGAGCCCTGGCTGCTCTTCCAGAGAAGCCAGATTCTATTCCCAGCACCCGCAGGGCACTTCATCTGTAATTCTCATTCCAGACAATTTAACACTATCTTCTGTCAAACATGGGTACCATGCATACGCGTTACACACACACACACACACACACACACACACACACGAAAGAAAAATGCCTATACAAATAAAATAATAATAAATATTCTTTAAAATTAAAAACTGGCCTTTGGGGGGGCTAGAGAGATGGCTCAATAGTTAAGAGCACTTGCTGTTCTTCCAGAGACCTGAGTTTGGTTCCCAGAATCCATGTCAGATGGCTGACAAGCATCTGTTAACTCCTGTAACTCCAGCTCCAAGGGATTCAACACCTTCTTCTGGCCTCATCAGGTATCCACACACATGTGGCAAACACAAAGGCACATTCAAATATATACATATATATGTATACATGTATATATGTATATGTATATATACATAAAATAAATCCTAGTTTAAAAAGTAGCCATGGGGACTAGAGAGACGCCTCAGAGGTTAAGAGCACTGGCTGCTGTTCCAGAGGTTCTGAGTTCAATTCCCAGTAACCACATGGAGGCTCACAACCATCTATAATGTGATCCAATACCCTCTTTTGGCGTGCACGTGTACAGACAGAGTGGACACTCATTAAAGAGAGAGAGACAGAGACAGAGACAGAGACAGAGACAGAGACAGAGACAGAGACAGAGACAGAGAGAGATGGGGCAGGGTCGGCAGCCACTCAACATTTTTTCTTTTGATGCTTGGTGTGAGGTATCACTGTGTAGTTCAGGTTGGCCTGGAACTAGAAATCCTCCTGCCTCTCCCTCCCAATGCAAGTTATACTCAGCCTCCAATTTTCTTTAAATAATATTTTATCCATTCATTGAAAAAATCATACATATATCAATGTATTTTGATCAAAACCATCTGTTATTAACTCCTTCCAAGTCCCCCAGTGTCCCTACCCTGTCACCATCCCAGCCTCATGCTTCTTTTTTCTTGGTAATATGGCCCTTTGAGTCCAATTAGTGCATCCCGCTTCACATAGGTATGAGGCTATCCGCTGGGGCATGGGCAACCTAGCAGCAACCACATCCCCAAAGGACAATGACCAGCTCCCAAACTTTTACCAGAAGAACTGGTAAATGCCAAATAAAGTCTATAATTTAGTGTAACAGTATTTACTGGCCTAATGTTAATCTCTTTCTTTTGATAAATATATTGCAAAGTATTAGCAGAAGAAAATCTGTGTAACAGGCATCTTGTGTTGAGTCACCTTGGCAACTTTTCTCTGTAAACCAGAATGTATTTTAAAATAAGAAACATTTGAAATGACATTCACCAAAGAGATATGGATACATGATAAGCCCACAAGGAGATTCTCACCATCGATCATTAATCTCCCCATTTTTCTGACATAAAAGATCAAAACTAGGGTCTCATATATGCTAAGTACACCTTCTACCACTGGCCTATATACTCCCTCAGCTGGAATAATCACTAAGGAAATGCAAATTCAGACACAGATGTTTACGATAGTATTATTCCTATGAGCCAAATGCCCACCGACTGATGTGTGGATAAACAAATATAGTATATTCATATGCTAGGATATTATTTGGCCTCTTAAAAGGAATGAGCTCTATTGATGTGTACTCTACAGTAGATGCATCATGAAAACATGTTAGTAATTTTATAAAATATGCTAAATCATTCCATGAACATAAAATGTCCAGGAATGGGGTGTGGGACTCCATGGGTAGAAAGACCAGTGGTTGGTTTCCTGTCTAAGTGATGAAAAATGTTCTTGCAGAGGCCTAGGTGATGGTTGCACGTTTCTGTGACTATACTAAAAGACAACTATTAGAAATCAGTGGTGCTCTCTACCTTACTGCTCTGGGGCAGGGAGTGAGTCCCAATGAGCCCACAGTCCACTGCCTGGCTGGCCAAGGAGTGCCAGAGATCCTTGTGTCTCCACAGCTGCAGCACTGGGCTGAGGCGACACACATATGGCACCAGGCTGGCTTTTTGCATGGGTCTGGGGATCAAACGCAGGGCCTCAAGCTTGTGCAACAGACACTGTACTTACCCATCTCCCCAGCCAAACATGTATGACACTCTTTAATGGTAAAACTACAGAGATAAAATTCAGAGCCATGCTTGCCAGGCAGAGCTTGGCAAGATGAACTATAACAGAACGCATGCAGGACACTTTTCAAGACCAGTGTCTATATGGTTCCTCAGAGGCTGGAACACAGCACATATGACCGTGGATGTAGCTCAGCTTTAGAACGCATGCTTAGCAAGTAGGAAGTCCTCGGTTCAACTCCCAAGCCACACAGTTATAACGCACCCATAATGCACCAGTATATGCTTGTAATCCTATCGCTTTGGAGGGGAAGCAGGAGGATCAGAAAGTCAAAGTCACCTCCAGCTACATAATGAGTTCAAGGCTCGTCTGGCCTACATCAAAGCCTTTTCCAAAACCAAACAAAGAAACCCACATGTTAAGCAGATAGGCTTTTACACTTAAACTTGAAAGAGGCTGGGGGCATGACTCAGACGCATAGTATTTGCCCAGCATTCGTGAGGTACTGGGTTCAACCACAGGAAACAGCCCTGCACACAGAAAGTTGAATCTTACCATATGTAAATTACACCTGATTTTTACAAAAACTGCAGCCAATTTAACTGAAATGCTGTATTAGGAAGAAAAGAAGAAGGAAGGAAGGAGGGAGGGAGGGAAGAAAGGAGAGGGGGAGAGACGGAGGGAGGGAGGGAGGGAGGGAAGAAAGGAAGGAAGGAAGAAAGGAAAGAAGGAAGGAAGGAAGGTCCTAATTCAATACCAAACACTTGACATGCCCCCATGGCCCTGCAGCAATAGACCAGGTATGTATACTGTAGCACTGTGAAAAATCTAGAATATGCTCTCTGGAGCTTTTCATGTCCTTATCCTCAAACTATAGGTTGTTAAATCTGCAAGGTGCATTTAGAGTACTCTGCAGAGGCAAGGTGGCTGGTAAGGAAGTCTCCAGAGAATAAAGAGGCACCTAACGCACCTAAGAAAGGGGAGTGGAAACTGAGCAGGTGCCTCAGTGGCAACTTCCACCATGCACCCTTACAAAAGAAAAAAAGAAAAAACTTACTTAAAACGTTAATTTTAAAAATATACAGTGGAGGTGCATTTCTAAGACCCTGAAAACATTCCAGAGACAGAAATCATGACCATGTGCACTCAGGGTGCAAGTTAACTGTCAATTACCAGAAGAAAACAAGCAGCCACGTAGCAAACTGTGTACTTAACCTTCCTTTCTGACCCAGCATCCCACAAAAATAGAAGAAAATAAGGAGTGTGAGAAAGACAGAACAAAGAAGGGTTTGAAAAGAGAAGTTATAATTTAAATGGAGAACATAAAATAGATGAGAACAATTGCAGAAAAAAAGCCAAGAACTCACACTACCGTCCAAAGGTCTCCATGCTGAGGTGTTGTAATCATCTCTTGAAGTAATGAAGGCGCTGTCTATTACCAGAAGACCAGAGAAACAAAAGACCAAAGATGAACTCACATGCTCTGCGAGTCACAGGCTCAACAACATTCTTAAAACGCACACACCCATCTTCACCCAACACCAGAATGGCTTATTTTAAGAATTCAGAAGCGTCTGGGACTCCTGAGATCACACATTCCAAAACGCATCACCTTAAATCTTTCATTTTGTCCTTGAGATTGTGAACTGTAATCATAAAGGGGCATTGGAGCCAGGCACAGTAACATACGTCTGTAATCCCAGCGTGCAGAATATGGAACAAGAAGACAAAGGCAAGGCCAGCCGAGGCTACACAGTGAGTTCCAGACCAGCCTGAGTTACATAGCAACACTTTGTCTCAAAAGAGCGAAAAGAACTACAGTGTTACTCCAATCACATAACTTGAGAGGATCTGAGGTGCTATATGAGATGCAATCTTTTGAAACAATTCTTAGGATATCTGAGTAAATGTTTCTCAATCCTGGTCAAATTCTAACCCAACTAGTCTCTGAATGAACAGGGCGGTGAGACAACAGAGTCCCTCATAAGAGAAGCCACTATCCTTAGGGCAAAGGTTAGAAATGCCAGGAATGTTTTATTCTCCCATGCAAACCAGGACCCTGCTGTGGCATCCAAGCAGAAAGCTTGCTCCCCAGATGAGCGAGGCTTTTCCCTGGGCATTTTCAATCTGGAATTGGAAGCCAAGATGCCCATGTAAGTCCCTAGACAGAGGCAGAGTTAGCAAAGACCACACTAAAATTTCACAAGGAATGAGAATAAGAAGCCTGCCAATTCTGTGTTCCCCACAATCCCAGGCTTCTGGCTAGCTCACTTGCAGAAAAAAACTGGTTCTCTACCACACACAGGCCAGCCAAAAAGATGATCATCAATACAGCCCAAGGTACCAAAACCTAAAAAACTCAACTGGACTTTGAGTTCTCCTCAACATGCCAAAACCTTAATGGTATAACTAAGTATACAAATACAAAAAACAAAAACAAAAACAAAAAAAATATAGACGAAGGAAGGAAGGAAGGAAGGAAGGAAGAAAAAAGAAACTAAGAGCTAACATGGTACCTGGAGACAAATTAGCCCCACTCGTTAATCTTGCATGTTATTAAATTATCAAAGATAAGGCTAGAGAGAGGGCTTACGAGTTAAGAGCACCTGGTGCTCTTGCAAAGGACTGGGTTCAGTTCACAGAACCCACAACCATCTAGAATTCCAGTTCTGGAGGACCTGACACCCTCTTCTGGCCTTAAGAACACCAGGTACATATATAGTACACATGCATACATGTAGGCAAATATGCATACACATAAACTAGAAAGAAAGAAATCCTTAAAAATAAATAAATAAAATTGCTAAAGGAAATTATTATTACTGCAGAAAATCCAAAAGAATAGACCTGAGTACTTAAAAGGTATAGTTAAAAATAATAAAGCCAGGCCGGGCGTGGTGGCGCACACCTTTGATCCCCGCACTCAGGAGGCAGAGGCAGGTAGGTCTCTGTGAGTTCTCGTCCTGCATGGTCTACAAAGTGAGTTCTAGGACAGCGAGGGATGCTACACAGAGAAAGCCTGTCTCAGAAAACCAGAAATTAACGATGATGATGACAACGACGACAATGCCACGCATCTCATGATCACAGCAGTTCTGAGGCAGACAAGAAAGGATGGAAAAGAAAAGTACAAGGCCAACTGTAAGACCCTGTCTCAAAATTAAGAATAAATAATAATAATAATAATAATAATAATAATAATAACAACAACAGCAGTTAAGATCTATTTGTTTAACATGTATCTAATTTACAAGTACACTTTCCAACCTTACTGTGATAGCTTAAATGATTTTAAAACATTAATTTCAATGAAACTAAACTTAGACTTTAAGTTATCTAAAATAAAAGTGACCTCACAGAGCATTTTGAATAAAAACTACCATTTGGGGCTAAGGCTGTAGCTCAGGTTAGTATCCTGGCTAGTTTATTGTTGATTTAACACAAGCTAGAGTCGTTTGGAAAGAGGAAAAGCTTAATTAAGAAAATGCCCCTACCAGACTGGCCATGAGCAAGCCTGTGGGTGTTTTCTTCATAAATGATTGGCATGGGCAGGACATCCCACTGGGGTGGAAGAAGGCGGGCCATCCGTGAGAGGTGGTACTGAGTCTGTAAGAAAGCATGCTCTGAGGAGGAAACCAGCCTCCCTCCACAGCTTCTGCTTCCAGTTCCTGCCTGACCCTCCGTCCTTCAGTGATGGAGTGTGACCTGAGAGTTGTAATTTGAAATAAACCCTTCCCTCCCCAAGATGGCTGTGGCCATGGTGTTTGAAGGCAGTTGGTACAATGCTTCTCTAGCATGCACGAAGCCTGGGTTCAAACCCCAGCACAGACTAAATCAGGCACACACCTGCCATCCTTGACCTCAAGGGGGTGGGACCAGGATGGTCAGAAGTTCAAAGTCATTCTTAACTAAAGGAGTTCAAAACCAGCCTGCCTTCGATGCAGGAGACATCATCAGAACAAGAACAACAAAAACTTCATTTTCTAGAAGTCCTCATTAGCAACAAATAAACATATCCCCGGTTTTACTGTAGAATGAAAGAACACTGAAATCAGACAGTTATGTGTCCTTATGAGACAGGTCACCTGAAAATGGTAACTCTTGTGTTCCTGGAATCAAGTATGCAACCAACTTCTTGGCACACGACAAAAGCTTAGTGCCGGTCACTTTCCCACATCTTTCCTTGGCTGCTGTCCCTGAACTGTATACTACCAAACACCGAAGGAAGAAACACCAGACAAACTAAAGCAGTGCGTGCTGTTACAATGGGGGTGACCTGATGAAGGAATAGACATTTGCATAACACCTCCGTCTTAGAGGTAACTTCAAACTACCTGACACCTAATATCCAGATCTGTGCACTGCTGGACCTTCCAATGGCAAACAGAGAGTATGAACCATGTTTTGGGGATGTGGTTGATTGCTGAAACGTTTACCCCAGGCCCCAGGTTCCAGCCAGTGCATGTGCACAACACACAGACATGTACACTGGGAGCCTGTCCGACATTGGTACTGCCAACACTTTCGTTTTCTTTTGAGATAGGATCTCTCTTTGTGTGCTGGCTGTCCTGGAACTCACTATGTAGACCCGGCTGGCCTCTAACTGCCAGAGATCCACCTGCCTCTGCTGGAATCAAAGGTATAAGCCACCACACCTGGTTTTGCTGACACTTGCTATCTCCATACCTAACAACCACCTTCAAATGTAAATACAGAATCATGACTGACCTCAACAATAAGATGAAAATCATATACTTTCATGTCATACAATTATAGATATTTCATTCTAGAAATATGTATTACAATGAGCACACTCACAGTGATATATGCATTCTACACATATTCAGTGACTCCTGAAAATGGGGAACTTTGGAGCCAGCTTCTTGACAAAATGACCCAACTTACTTACTTGAGATATACCACTGAAGGTTTGGTTTGGGTTGGTCAGATTTGTTTGTTTGTCTGTTTTTTACGTTTTTTTGAGACAGGGTTTCTCTGTGTTATCTTGGCAATCCTAGACTCGCTTTGTAGACCTGGTTGGCCTTGAACTCACAAAGATCCACCTGCCTCGACCTCCCAAGTGTTGGGATTAAAGGCGTGCGCCACCACACCCGGCCGTTATAGATGCTTTTTTACATGGTGGTTTCTTGAAGTCTGAAAACACTAAAGCTCTTTATAACACTCAATTGGAAGCCTATTCTAACCCTAAAGGACGCATAAACTAATCCAGTAACTACTTACCAGGACAACCAAATAAAGAAGTAATTTTAGAACACAGCTCTGTGCATGCCAGATGCTACCAGCCAGTACTGAAGGACTCAGCCTACACTCTAGGAATCTCTCACAATTCCTTTGAGCACGAATGCTCCCATTATGCCAATGACAGTAAGACCTTAGCACACTCATGTACACTTCCTATTGCCATATACCTTCTCATAGATAAGCTCAATTTAGCATTATGATTAAAAGCGATACAACGAAGAGTGTCTACTTTTGCAGTTGAGAAAACTATCACCCAGTGAAAGTTGTCACGGTCAGGCCGAGTCTGGACTAGCCCACCAGTCTCCCCTTGGGCAGCTCTTCCTAATTAAAGTTAGAGCCCAAATGAACTATTACAGCGAAACTGGGGCAAAAGGAAATCCAAAGCATTATTAATCCCAATTCCCTTTTCTCCCAGGGTCTTAGAGGAAAGTGAATATACAGCCTGGTATCTCCCAACTTTGAAGGAAGAGTACAAGGTAGGTGTCAGAATCAAACAAAAGCAATTCATAAAAACATCAGCAGACTTCTGTTCTGACTGTGGAATTGTATCTGTGACTTACAACCAGTCATGGCAACTAAGTAAAGTCTGAATCACTATCACCAAACAAGCGACTATGAGAATCAACTTTGACTCACTGTTATGATAATTACAACCATGACTAGCACGTTGCTGTCATCAGTAACAAGGCTGCAGATGTCACCCCGCAGTGGCAGAGCACTTACCTAGCATGCACCAAGTCATGGTTTGATCTCCTCAGACTTAAACCCTGTACATTGCAGCAAACTGGGTTGAACACTGTCGGCATTGCCTATGCCAATCTCTAGTACACATCATATGCATTTAAAAGTTTGTGAACTGCTTTAGAATTACAGTGTTATAGAAACAAGAAAAATAAGAACATGGCTTCCCTCTCAAGAAATGTTGCTGTTTAAAGGAGCAGCCAGGAAGGCTACACACAGAGGAAGCATGCTACAAAGAGCAAGTGGACATTTTTCTTTACTGCAAGGAGGTCCTGCCGTGAGAAACTGACAAGAGGCAAGAACATCTGTTTGAGCTTCAGGAGGCCAGGCAGACTACTATACTGTCAAGAAGTAGCATCCAAGGGCAGATTCTACCTGGTGTGATAAGGAAGACGGAGGTGCAGAGGATCCCTGCCATCTGCGGGGACCATTTCCCAGGACATCTACAATCTCCACACAATCACTTCAACAAGAACTAAGAAGCTTGTGGCCTGCCTCAGGGATGTCCAGATTACTAATATCATTACCGTGAGTGAGCACAGTGCGGCACCCCCTTCCCCAGCAACACAGTGCACTTCAATGTGCTCAAAACCACCAAGACCCCCCAGAACCAAGAAAAACAACTCAGTTCTGTGTCTGGATGTTTGAAATTTCCCCCCAAAACAAAACAACCATTATTTTCTCACTCTCAGGCCAGGCTGGGGGTCTCTGTGCCCTTATGAAAGGGAGAGATAACTTAACTACACATGGGCTCCTCAAGTCCTGAGGAGTCAGCGACGAACCCAGTCTTGCCTGCATGCTGCCTTCTCACCTCTGGGCAGGAACAGGAAGGGCCACCTGTGGGGCCCTGTGTTTTCTCAGAGTGTGTTGTTGGTCCTTATCACCTTCTCTTGGTGCCTTAATAGACAAGATCAACCCTCTAGTGTCTTGCCCCACAGGGTACAGGGAGCAAAGAGTAGCAATGTTCCTGGTCCTTTGGGCCCTAGTCTAGGCCCTCAGAGGCTTCTTGGGTTGTGGCTTGAAGTAATACCAGCTATCTGACTCTGCATAGTGGTTTGGCCATATCTCACCACAGTTAAGCCAGCACAGCCCCATGACACCCCAACCCCATCTAGGTGGACACTACACTCACCTTGAAGGAAACACCTAGAAGAGAGCAAGTTTTCCACCTAGAGTTCCAAGAAGTGGTTGAATTCCAGGCCTCAGATTCTAGAAACTTCTTCGCTCTAACTGCTTCAAAATCTAAGGGAATCAAATTGGTCTCAGGGCAACTGGCCTTCGGAAGCCCAGATATTCAGCACCCTGGAGCTGGACTCCAGGGATGGAAGGGACAGAGCCAAGAGCGGACTAGAAATAGTACAGTGTGAGGGACTAAGGAATCAGGGAAAGACTTCTGAGGGTCACATACTAACTGTTAGTGGAAGATGTGAGAGATAGAAAACAAAAACGATTACCTGAAAATGTGTATGCCTAATAGTTAGTCATTGCTACCAGTAGATAAATGCAAAATAATGAGACATGCAAACTAAAGCAGTAAGGCATAAACGGCTTCAGGGAGATGGGCCAGTGAGTGGGTAAGACGGTTGCTGTGAAAGCACGAGCGAAGCAGACAAGCATACTGAATAGCACAGCAACCTCAACTCCTCTTGGCTTGGGCTATGCACACAACCTCTAACAACCTACAATCCACACTTGCATGTGCTGTGCATACACCCCTCTTCTAGCTAGCACCTGGCACCCTGCTGACAACCTGGGATCCATACCTGTATCAAAGGCTACACTGCCAGCAAAAGTAAGACTCTCCTCCTGTAGGCAACCATCAAAAACTCCTCTTTCATGGGCAGTTTCTTTGTTTAAAAAAAAAAAAAAAAAAAAGTAGGGAGCCGATCCATAGCCTAGTTTTCAATGCACACAGAATAAGACAAACTTTATCCTCTGCGTCGTGAGCATTTAGGGAAACCCATAATTTGCCATCTTATGCCTATGCATAATTGGGAATGTGTATGTTTAAAATCAGACACACCATGAGACGCAGTAAACGATGGCTTATGTAATTTAAGCCTGCCAGTGACAACAGAGAGCCATCATGCTATACGCTTTCACTACCATGCCCCCCCTTCTCTTCAGCAACTATAAAAGGAAACCCCCACCAAACAAGAATTCCGATCCTGGAGTATATTCATTCATGTGGCTGCTGCCACTCTGACAATATATTCTAAACTGAATCAAGTTTCCTTGCAGCTCTGCAATCTGTGTGTCCTTATTTCATTCTTGAGTAAGAAGCCAAAAATCTGGAAAGAACCAGCTCAAAGTCCAACTGGTAACAGGAGAACATGAGTTCAGACCTCAAGAAGCCACAGAAAAGGAGCTGGGCATGGTGACACAATCTTTAACCCCAGCACTAGGACAGCCACCCTACCCAAAACAGGGGTCTCCTTCAAAAAGAGAAATACAGTAGAGTTAACAGAGGAATACACATGACACAGACCTTTTAGCTTCCACATGCACATAAGT
Organism: Acomys russatus; assembly: GCF_903995435.1. Taxonomy (NCBI): domain Eukaryota; kingdom Metazoa; phylum Chordata; class Mammalia; order Rodentia; family Muridae; genus Acomys; species Acomys russatus. The sequence goes on from NC_067151.1 coordinate 52,726,086, forward strand.
TCACCTGCATACACACATGCACACGCAGAAACATGAATAATAAAATAATCCCATACATGACATTCAACCCCTAGGCCAAATGACCAGGATGCTTTGTCCTGCAGAAGTGGACGCTAACCCTTTAAAGAGGAACAAATTGAACAGGCGTAGTGCCATACATCTTTGGTTCCAGCACTCAGGACACAAAGGCAGGGAGATCTCCATGAGTTCAAGCCCCAGCCTGGTCTACATGGTGAGTCCCAGGATCACTAAAGCTGTGCTAAGGACAATACCATAGTTTAATAAATGCTGGGTTGGTTAGGGTTGGGTGGTGATAGAGACCTCGGAGTGTTGGCATTAGTATGGCAAACAGACAGTAATACCTTGGGGAAAGTCTGGTAGCCTTCTCAAGCAGACAATAGAAGAATTAGGCCTTTTAAAAAACATTTGGCAAAGGGTTAAGTCAAAATCATTCAGAATATATCACATTTTACGAAAACTATAAGGTGAACTGCAAGGCACAGGCCTGTAACCCCAGATATCTTGGACAGGAGGAGTCCAAAGTTAAGGCCTGACTAGGCTGCAGAGGTAGAGAACTTGCGTAGGATCCTGGGTTCGAACCCAGGTACCACAGAAATAAGAAAAGGTATAGTGGGAGTGGGACGATTGTAAATTACATGGATCAGACCTCATTACTTCTCTCCTAAAAACTTCCACCTAGTGTGACGAGAGTAACAGGCTGTTTTCCATCACACTAACTGAAAAGGCTGGGGGGTCTTCCTCTCTCCACATGCTATTTTGTATTGTGTTTCAGTTACCTTCTTGAAAACTCATTCAACGTTTATTATTTATTCCCATCCTTAAAAGAAAAAAAAAAACAGAATACAACAAAAATATATCCTTATACTTGAGGTAAGACTTAAGCTAAATCAGTTTTCAGTCCTTTCCACAAGACTACATTAACCATGCTTTCAAAACTAACTGATGAAACATAGATAAATATATAAAAATATAAAGCCTGATCATCCACCCTGAAGAAGGTTCAAGTGGCTGGAAAGAAGGTAAACGCTGGAGCATGTGTTTACAAACGCTGGTGTGGTGCTTCGAACACTGCGGTTATGTCTCTCCCTGGCATTTGCTATGATGCAACGTGGGCCAGACTCTATCAGCGCTTGCCCAACCATTACAAAGCCCATTCTCTCAACTAAATCATTTCACGTCCTCATCTCCAAATCCCACCAGAACCGTCTCTCTTCCTGACATTCATTGATACAGTTAATTGGAATGGCTGTACAAATTACAATGCTAATTATTTAAAAGATATCTCTGTGGCTGCCAAGAAGTAAAGCTGTACAGACCCCACAGCACACAGAGACAGACATGCTCTCACAGCACATGAAACATGCCCCCCCCTCCCAACAGCACACTACAAGGAGAATAGGAAATAAACTCAGGGGAGTGCTATTTGAGTACAAGACAGAGAAATGTAAACAATTTAATAAAAGAGCAAATTCTTATCTCTGAATTCAATTTGAAGGTTTTGACAATATGCCCACAATCATTGTAATTAAGCAGCTATAAGATAACCTGACCACTGGGTAAATGAAAACCAGGAGGTTTTGGAGTATAGTACAGCATCGCTCTTGAGCAGAGCATCTGGTACATGCCAGATACCAAGGCCTGGTTTATGTGATAGGCTATTTGTTTTTAATAAGGAAAGCCTAATTCAGGAAGCTGTGTTAGGCCATTCACTTATTTTAAAGTTTGGGAAAAAACCTAGATAAGTTCAAGAAAGGCCAGAAAAGCAGGAAATAACCTGGACAGAAATGTTTCCTTCCTGTGAGTAAAGTTATGACCTGGAAATAACCACATTGGCTGTCAATTAGATAGAGAGTTAAAGGAAAGACAGACAGACGCCTGATGGCATAAGAACCTTTGTGTTCTTTTGTTCATAAAGATAACCCTGGAGCTGAGTGGTGGCACACACCTGTACTCCCAGCATTCAGGAACCTGAGGCAGGAGGATGAAGAGTTCCAGTCAGTCTGGGCTACATAGGCTCTGTAACCAAGAAGAAGGAAAAAAAATCAAATTAATAACACTAATAATAATAAAAAACAGAACCAAATGCTAATTTGGAAATCAGTTCCCTCTTCTCCAGAGTGTATTTACAATATCGGCCAAGAGGTATTTATATAAATTATTAAAGCTTTGGTCCTTCCCTGGCCATATTCGGGGCGAAAAAGACTAAGACAAAAGAGCTTTATTTCTGCTATTTCTAAATAATAGTGAAATTATGCCATGCTGCTTTATCTACTTCTTACCGTTTCTCAGCTCAGACATCAAGCTATAATTACAGAAGATGAGTCCTGCAGAAGCTAACGTTCTCTTCTGAGGCTCAGGAGACACACTGGCAACAGGAGGCACAACAAAACAAAAGGCAAAAGAAAACTGTAAAGGCCCACATCCACGCTCGCCTCAAACTCCCGCCGATCTCCTTCTGCTGCCTTCCTCACCTCCTCAACCAGTCTCTGGCAACATTACTAGGTACAAAAGTGCCCACGAACCTATCCTTTCCTCTTGTCGTAACTGACCATCCAAATTCACAAAATTGAAGAAAAATATATCATCATGCATTTTGAGGCAGAACCTAAGCCACTGCTGGTCCCTCTTCCTCCCAAATCTGCGTTTCCATTAAAACTGGTATAGACCTGTCTCCACTTCTAAGCACCTGTGAGTTTAACCTATGCAGTCCAGATGGGGTATGTTGGGAGTCCTCGAGCGCCTCGCCGCTGTCTTTGACTTTCACACTCATCCCTCGGCTGCTGAACTGTTTTTCCAAAAGTACCCTGACTTCTGCCAAGGCTTTCTTCCCTTTAAACAGGTAACTTCTGCATACTCAACTCAAACAAATCATAAGCTTTTACTGTTATTGGCAACACGAAAGACTAAATTTAACATATTTCTTTGGGAAGCCATTAAAGAAAAAAAAAAAAATCAAAGCTAATGAATGTGCATAGAATCTGATTTCGTATTACCAATTTTATTCAGCTAACAAGTAAACTGTTTATTTCAGTGAAATGAAAAAAAGAAAAACAAAAATAAACCTATCAAATTAAATTGCCCTGAGATAAATAAGGAATGAAATAAGCAACATGTACCAAAGAACACGAATTTACAATACGGAGACTATAATCAAACATCAAGACAAAGACAGTGTTTGTCCCGTACAGTCAGGTCAGCAGGGTGAGCTGCCCTCAACTGTGACATGCCCGTTCCTCACCCACCAGCTAGTCACATGAAGGAAGTCTCCACTTTGGGGGGCATGAGTGGAACTTTATCCCAAGATCTTTACGAGGCAAGGCTGGCTTGTCAAAGCTCAGCTCAGTCTGTGAGGTGAGAGCAGCCTCAGATTTGGACAGAGAGCTTAAGTGCCCCAGGAACCTCACACAAACCCAAGCTGCGCGGTGTGCCATAGTCAGCTCACCTCCGTCAAAGGGATTAATTAATTTTTCAGCATTTGCTGGGTTTGTCCCAAATACATGGAGACATTCACTTCATCTACCTTTGGTACTCATTTCCTTTCCTCGGGAGTCCAAACTAGACTTGGGATTCCATCTGTGTTTTTATTGGTGAATTCCTCTTTTCTAATAAAAGAAAGGTGTAGAAGAGTGATGGAGAAAGACACCCGGTGCCAACCTTTGGCTTCCACATGCATTTGCACCCACAGACACATGCGCACATACATGAACACAACACAAATGAAAACTGCGATCCAAGGGTTTTTCCCCTTGTTAAGCAGCTGCCTCCCTGTAAGATCAGTCACCTCCGTGCAGATTATCTTGAAGCTGTCCCGTGTGGGGTGTTTCCACTAGCATTTAATGAAGTACCGGTTCTTCTAGGCTCCTGTGTCACTTCTATGTTCCAGAACTGTAAACTTATTATTTTTATATTTTGATTGCTACAAAGAATGTTTTAAATTAATAACATGACTAAATTAGAAAACTTAGTTTCTGTTCCTAGATTCCCACTTTCTGATTGTTTCCTAGAAAATGAAGTCTTCCGAGGGTCATTTTGCTGTTGAGGATGTTTTAAATTGTAGACTGACTGACATGCAAATATTAATGGGGTAATCAGAAACATACATATATCTTCCAAAGAAGTCTTGTTGCTTACTGGTATGGATAAATGGATGTCCTAATAAAATTTCTCGCACTGTTCTACTGAGCCTCCTCCCTAGCCCCTGCTGCTATTTATGTCTATAAAGAACACTTGTATAAAAGCTGAGCCAAAAGTCACTGTTCCTTTTTGGCTTTATTTAATGTGCTATTAATAAAGAAGTCCATAATAATTTTTTCCTTGCATCCATCAAGTCTCAAGGAAAGCAAGACCCAGTCCTTAGCATGTATTAATGCCAATCTTGCCTAAGAGGTACTTGGCACTGAGCCTTGAGGATGAAGACAGATGCCAGCCCAATAAGCTCTAGTCTAGTAAGGCTAATTGGTGAGCTTCAAGTTAATCTGCTAAAGATCAGGAGTATTAAGGAAGGGTGTAGTTTATCACTTTACATATTCTGTTTTCAGAAACCATGTTTTGGTGGATATGCCAGAAACATGGTCCTTGTTTAGACAAGAAAGCAATTAGTGAGATCTAAGGCCTCTATTTCTACCAGTAGCCTTTCTTAGCCATTAGCTTCTGATAGCAAATTAACTAATCCCACTATAAACCACCAAGAACAATACATACATATATGTGTACCTGTATATATGTATATATACATATACATATATACATACATATGTCCTGGTGTTATCAGGAAAACCTTTATAGCAGGATACACTGCAAGCAGAAATATCAGTAACACACATGCACATGGGGGGGGGGAGAAAGAGGGGGGGGGGAGGGAGGGGGAAACAGGCCATGCTTGTAGCACAGGCCTGTAAATCCCCAAAATCAGCTACTTCAGAACCTGAGGCGGGCATCCGGCAAGTTCAAGGCTTGCCTGGGCTAGAGAGTGAGCCAAAATGGGCAACGCAGTGAGACTGTCTCAAGATTAAAGGCAAGAAAAGGGCTGACAATATAGCTAAGTAGAACATTTGCCGACCATGGGTGAACCCTCAGGTTCAACCATAGCAATGGGCAAAGATAAAGGCAGGGAGGCACAGAGAGAGATGGATTAGGGCGGGGGGGGGGGGGGGGGGGGGGATTTACAATTTAAAAAAAGAATAAATCTGAAATAAAGGGAAGTGATTTAGAAATACCACAAGCCAGTATGTTCTCTTCTCTGTGTGTGTTCGTGTATGGTACATGTACATGTTCACAGGAGTATGAGCTCATGTGTGTGGAGGTCAAAGGTTGACTTCCGGTACATCCTTTGATCACTCTCCACCTTATCTTCTGAGTCATCAACTCGACTGGGATGGCTGGCCAGTGAGCTTCAGGGACCTGCCCACTCTGTTGCCCCAGCACTGGGGCCCCAAAGCACGTCACCAAGCCTGGCTGTTTTGTTTTGTTTTGTTTTGTTTTGTTTTGAATGTGTGTGCTGTGGATCCTTGTGCATATACATTTTACTGACTGAGCCGTCTCTCCAGCCCTAAGTCTAGATTTTGTATTTGTAGAACAATATATGAGATGTTCAGAAACCAATTATCACAGAAATTAGTTACAAGCCACGTTTTATAAGTAAATATTTACACATATTGCTCATCCACTAATGTATGTACCTCTGTCTTTAAATCACTGATTGAAATTCTGAAAATAAGCATATACCTAAGAGAATCAAGTAGTTGAATACATCCACATGATCCTTTACTGAGCTACATTAATGCAGCTCTTTAATCCAATAAGACTTTCAAAGCGCTCTCCGGAGAATCACTGCATAAATGTCCTACAATCATCTATTTCTTATGCAAAGTAAATTGGACAAATACTATCTGCTCATAGCATCCATTAATCTTAATCTCTTTCTTCCCTGCCCCTCTGTATTATGGAGGCTTTAAAACACTCATATAGCCAACCTCCTCTGCAGCCATGAGTGTCAGGTAGCAAAGCTCTAGCCAATAAGAACTTACACAAGACCCTGCAAAATAAAGACAGGGCTGCGGGTAAGGCTCTGTGGTAAAGCATTTGTCTAGTAGGGAGGCCATGGGGCGGGGGAAGGGCTCATGCGACTATGAATGATGACAAACCTTTGCCAAGAAGATTCTCAATCCTCCCTCTCCTGGTTGGTGTACAACCTTGAGCCTGTGCTCTGAGGAGTTAGTCATCAGCTGGTCCTTAGTCACATTAAGCACAGTGTGGCACTGCTGACCTTCAGATTTCTTATTAAGGCCACCAGCCACTACGTTCGGTGTTGGGCAACTTGTGGGCTAATGTCATGCTAATGTAATCAATGAGATACTCAAGTTTACCTAATCAACTTATGCTACAAACCACACAGAAGAACAAAGTGTAATTAATATAAAGTAGTAACAAAAGGTTACCTATGAAAAAGTACAACCAGAATAATAAGTGCCAAATGATGAAAAACAGTAGTAAAGACAAACATGTTTAACACACTCCACTCTAGAGACTACGTTACCACACCCTAACATACCCGATCTTACGATATGGAGTTTGTGATGTCATTATTTCTGCCCACTGTGATTTTTCCTTGGGCTTTAATGATGGGCTTAGCAAGAAAGCTCACTGCTCTTGCAAAGGATCCTAATTCAGTTCCCAGAGCCCTTGTCAGGCCCTCACACCGGCCGTCTGTAATTCCAGCTTTGGTACAAGACAACATCACACATACATGTATACACAATTTTAAATTAATAACAATCTCCTAAAAGTCTTTGACAAAAACACAACTAGCAGGATGGGCGAAGGTTAACAATTTATTCTGTGATTATCATCTTCCCACTTTTATAAAGTACGTAAGTAAAATATTGTTTGTTACGTGAGAATAAAGGATACCTAGCTTACGTTTATTTTAACAAGTTTAGTTGCCAAACAAGCACATAGCCAGCCAATGTCAGGGCCACAGTGTGTTAAGAGTATCTTAGTCCTTGAAGTCCCAAAGCCTCAGCCTCAGCCCCACCAAAGCTAAGTAACTGGCTCTAGCAATAAACAGTGTCCAGTATCCAACTGCCCTACTACAGGAAGAAATACACAAACCAAAACAATTCCATGAACCAAATTAAAAGTATAAATTTGTAATTATAAAGGAAAACAGCCACACCAGTTCACAGTTAAGAACAGGGACTTTTAAAGTGAAATGGCTTGACTATGATGCCTGCCAGTTTTCTTAACTGTGCTATAGATTTAAACCACACCAGAGAAAATGGAATCAAGACAGGAATTCCCACCCGTCCCAACTGAAGTCTCCAAGGAAGATTAGGTTTGGAGGTTCAAATTTAGGAATAAAGAATGTTTGGTTCTCAAAGTACACTGGCTAAGTCTAAAAGGAGCCTGTGGTATCCCAAGTCCACGGAATAAGCATGCGTAAGATCTCTGTCTCCAAAGCTAGACCGTCAATTTCTTTCAGCTCTACAAAGTGTGGGATATTGGATACCAGTAAATGGAAACAAACTAAAACTCCCTTACCTCAACTCTTGTATTTTATGATACTGTACTTCAACTTTTTTCAACTCATCAGTTTTTAATACTCATTTAATACTACTTGCTTGAAAATGCATAAATACAATCAAGTAGTTTCTCAACACAGTACCTAAAAAACATAATTAAGGCTATGACTCAAATATTTTTACATGCATTCTCTAATAAATTTGAATGTGGTTAAAAGAAAAGGTCGCTGGGCATGGCAGTGCATGCCTGAAATCCAGAGCTTGGGTGGCAAGACCAGGCGTTTGAGACCCACCTGAGCTATGTAGAAAGTTCAAGGCCAACATGGACTGCAAGAGATCAAGTCTCAAAAAAAACAAAGAATGAGACCAATCAGATAAAAGGGAGAAGCCCTGTGTTCAACTCCCAATACCACTAACATTGGGAACCACTCATTACTGGTGGAGCAGTATAGGCCAGTATTCCCAGCACTGTGGAAGGTGAGCTGAGAATCACAAGTTCAAGGCCAGCTACACAGGGAGACTGTGCCTAAAAGTGAAGTCTGTAAGCCTATGCAATGTAGCTCAGAGAGGAAAACAAACTCAAAAATGTTTTGCTTTGCAGAGTTCAAATGATTAATTATATAAAAACAATCACCTGCTAAGTAGATTTTGTTCACAGCTCAAAGTTTATTATACGGTTTTCATTCTTTATAAGACTTTAGTCACTTTCAAAGCCTGGCCTGAAGTTTTCTTTTTCATTTGTTCCCACAAGTATAGTCAGTAAAACTATCAAACAAAAAATTTTCATTTAAATATATATACATATCTGTAGGTATACATGCTTATATCCTTAAGCCCAGCATGGCAGCTCACACCCTACACTCAAGGCAGCTAAAAACCATCTGTAATTCCAGTTCCAAACAAACATCTCTCCTGGTCTCCATGAACACAAGACATGCACGTAGTACACATGCATACATGCAGACAAAACACATTTTAAAAGTAATATTAATAAAATAAATCTAAAAAACAAAACGAACGAAATCAGGCCTGGTGGCACTTGCTGGGAGCTGGTTTTGTGGGCTGTGTTTTCAGATGCTGATTTCTGTGACTAGCGATCTGGTTGCAGCCAGGATGTGGGCTTTGTCATTATTATGAAGCATCTCTGAATGTTGTGTAAAAATTGTTCTCCATCACCTCTGATTGGTTAATAAAGAGCTGAACAGCTAACAGCTAGGCGGGAGAGTTGAGGCAGGATTTGCAATCCCAGGAGGAAGAGGAGGACCAGGAGGAGATGGTCTCCATGAGAAGGTAGCCATAAGAGAGTCACTATGAGGACCCGATGGAGCAGCAGCAGCCAGGGCAGGACTAAGCGGTAGCCTGGACTACATAGTGAGTTCAAGGTTACCCTGGGCAACTTAGTAAGATCCTGTTTCAAAAATACAAAGTTGGGCTGGAGAGATGGCTCAGTGGTTAAGAGCACTGTCTGTTCTTCCAGAGGTTCTGAGTTCAATTCCCAGCAACCACATGGTGGCTCACAACCATCTATAGTGTGATCTGATGCGCACTGTATACATAATAAATAAATGAATCTTTAAAAAAAAAAAAAAAAACAAAGTCAAGGGGGGACATGACGGTGGGAATAGGAGGAAAGAAGTCAGAGGCTGGGATCAGGCTGTAAAGTGACTAAATAAATAAACAGAAAAAGAAATACAGAAATGGGAATAGAACTCAGTGGCAGAGTTTGCGCTATATAGCACAAGGTACCAAATTAGAAAAACCAATTCCCAGCACCATAGAAATAGAAAAATAAAAGTTAAGATGAAAGATACTGGGCTCTTCACTAAAATTAAATCTCTAATCACAAAAAGGATTAATAGTTTGGTAGTTCTTCTCCAGGGTCACAAAAGGGCTCCAAAGGTTATACATCCTTTCTTGAACGTTCAGTTTTGAAAAATGTAGTCTAGAAAAGCTATACAGGGGCTAGAAAGATGGCAAGTGTTGAATTCAAATCACCAGAAGCCATGTAAAGCCAGGTAGGGTCACAGGAGTCTCTGATTCCAGGGCGTCCATGGTAAGATGAGAGTAGGAGACAGGTGAGTCCAGAAGCAGGAGGATCAGACCTTCATTCAAACAGACTATTCCTGTGTGTGTGTGTGTGTGTGTGTGTGTGTGTGTGTGTGTGTGTGTGTGGTGTGTGTGTGTGGTGTGTGTGTGGTGTGTGTGTGTGGTGTCTGTGTGTGTGTGTGTGGTGTCTGTGTGTGTGTGTGGTGTGTGTGTGTGTGTGTGGTGTGTGTGTGTGGTGTCTGTGTGTGTGTGTTGTCAGTTTTGAGAGAGAATCTTCACCCAGGAACTGTGACTGGCTGTTGCCTGTTAACAGTCTGGCATCCAACTCCACAGGAGTGCGAGAGCCTCACTCAGCCTCCTCTAGTCAAACAGCACTCACGTCCTCTGTGCATCGTATCAGGAAACACTGATGTATGGACAGCTCATTGCTAGAGCTTCTCAGTTCTAACAAGCAGAAGGAGCCACAAGAGTCACCATCTGTTGGGTATACCTGATCTGTATGTAGCCTGCACCCATCTGAGTTACCAGATCCACTGCAGAATGCACTGTCTGCATTAAAGAAACTCTCTATTTCGGACAGACCATTGGTGAAAATGCAGTGTATTTAACTCCAAGAACCTTATTTTACTTAATAGCAGTCCCAAAGCACAGGAGTAGCCATGCTGGCAATTTTATTATAGCATATTGCTATAACCACTCTATTTTATTACTAGTTATCATTGTGAATCTCTTTCTGGGTCTAATTTATAAATTAAATTTTATTATAGGTGTGAAAGTATATAAGAAGAAGTACAAAGTTTTGGCAATGTCTGCAGCTCTGGTCATTCTCTCAGGTCTTCAAACAGACATGGAAGGCCTATAATGTGTCCGTAAGATTTCCTGATGTACATCAAGTGATTTCCTGAATGGAAGACCAGAATGACTAAGGCTAGTTTTACTACTTGCATTACTACTAAAAAAAAAAAAAAAATTACAGCAGTCTACAGCCATCCCACATGCTCACATTATGACAACTACTGCTCATCCAAGACGTAACCTTTGGCCTATGTTTCATGAACATTATAGTGTTCCCTCTTCACCGTCTCAATTTATATCCATCTGGCCGATACCAGAGATCACTGGTACTTTAGGAACTTAGGGCCAAATCATTTAGTGACAATGGTAGAAATGCGAAGTCAGTCCCAGAAAGTCCCACACCGAATGATTCCATCTATGCAATGTTTTGAAACAACAAAATTATAGGGGAAAAAAGCAGATTATTAGTTGCCAGAGGTATGGGTGGAAGTGGTTATTAAAACCATGGAGAAATCCTAGGATGGCACATCAAGCTAACCAAGCTGATTCTGAGATCAGCGTGGCCTACACAAGACCCTGCTGTCTCAAAAAAAAAAGAAAGAAAGAAAGAAAAAGAATAAAGAAAACAAACAAACAAACAAACAAATGACAAGTGGAAATTCCTTTGTTTCCTTTGTTATACAGCAATTGCTCTGCCCTGTCAGTGAATCATGCCACAATCCTAGTGGTAACACTGCACTACAGCTTTACCAGATACCACTTACAAAAGGGTACAAAGCATTTCTACCTTATACAACTGTCTCCAGTAAAAAGTTTACTATAAATGAAGCCAAACATAGCAGCACATCCTTATAGCCCTGGAACGCCAGCAATCACAAGGAAGCAGCTGAGGCATCAAGACTTATAGGCCAGATTGGGCTACGCGGTGAAAGCTTGCCTCAAAAACAAGAACCAAAAAGCCATGACAAGCAAAACGAACCTGCAGTGAGCAGGCCACATGCATCCAAGGACAAGAAAGAATGCAGCCCAACACATTTGTGGATGATGTTACTTCCGAACCTGCCCCTCCACAAACCACGGCCCACCAACACTGCACTAAACATAACTTTTCAAAGACTGAGAGAGAAAACGGAAGTACCCAACTGTAGTAAGCAGCACTCACACAATTCAGTACATAGTGAGTTATCATGTAAGATCAGGAAAAAAAAAGGGGGGGAGGTCTTTTCCCCTAAAAATCATCACAGTTAACATGACAGTCCGTTTACTCCCCCCCCCCCCCCCCCCCGCAAAAAAAGTGATGGGTGTACACTACACACTAGCATGCTCTCTAACCTTTAGCTCTAACAAAGCTACCAATGGATGATACAAGTGCTACAAGTCTCCCCTATTCCTAAGGTGCCAACATCAGCTAAGCAAAGCATGGCACTGAGGAGTGTGCTACAGCTATAGTTTGGATGCTGAAGGGTCCCTCAAGGCCTGCTGAAGGCTTGTCCCACAAAGGCACTATTGGGAGGTGGAAGAAGATGCAGGAGGTGGTGGACTAATGGGAGGTTTCGAAGGTCACCAGTGCTGGAAAAGAGCTCTGAGGCCTCCAGCCCCTTCCTCTCCCTTTGCTTACTGACCAATAGATGGGCACTTGCTGCCGTACGACCTGCAAGCCCACCAGAGTCCTGAAAGCAGCAGGCCTACCTAATGGTATACTTCTACAGCTGGGCCAAAACAAACCTGCTCTTAAGTGACCTAGGGTATTTGTTCCCATGACACAAAGAGGATTTACAGAAAGTGTAGCAACTGTTTCCAAACACTAGCTACAACCACTATTACAACGTATCAACCAGCAGCCAGCAGGATCCCACATCACACACTTTTTGCCTAATAAACTTCAGAACTCCCCTATCCCATCATCTCTCCCAACAGGGCTATGTTTAAAAAGCACACTGCAATTATGGCTCAAGAAATACTATTAACTATGCATCAAAAAAATAGTATTACATTTGACAAGTTATGTCATATATATATTATACTTAGACGTAGATAAGCCCCTTAATTCCGGGGTTCAGAAAGATTTGCTGGTGTTTGGAGTTTTGTTTTGTTTTGTTGTTTTGTTTTGTTTTTCCTGACAATTACAGAGTGAAACATTCAACAGAAACCCTACTTGGGTTAGGTTGTGAACCTTGGCCTTTCCTGGACCAGCAGTGTGTGCTATGCTGTTATTCCAACTGGGAAGCTCCCAGGCCACAAGCATCCTGCCGGCCAGCAGCAGACACTCAGCAGCACCATTGGCTAAGCTGGGTAGATTCAACAACACATTTTCAGTTTGTCGCGATGATCTACTTTGTCTTGGCTCAGCTGTCAATAAGACTCACAATGAATTCCACTGAGTGACTTTAAAAAAAAAAAAACTATGTTCTGTACTCTTCAGTCCTCTGATAGCCTGCATTCCTGAGCATTAGCAACTAAGCCAAAAAGGTTAGCAATAATAATAATAATAATGATGATGATGATGATGATGATGATGATGAAAAATAAAGTAAGATATGGGATTATTTCTTTTACACATACCGTATTGAAAGTAAATATTTAAATACACCACAGAAGCAATTTCAATGAGCCTGAATTCAACAAGTTAATGAAATAGTTTAACAAAAAAAATTTACTGTATGAAGCCTTGGGGTATAATGCTGTTTGTAATTTATTTATATCTTTTACTTCATTAAATTACCTTGGTGACCACAATTCTCATTTAAGTGATTAAAGACATAAACCCAACTCATTGAATAAAGCAGCTACTCAGCAGTCCTGTTTTTCAACAGGGGTGCATTGAAAAGTATCACAGAATGTTTACTGCTCATTCTTCTCAAGGGAGTACATTACTTTAGGATACAGTGCCCCATTGAGTAGAAGCAGGACAAGGTTCCAGGCACACAGTACAGGGTAAACACTGGATTAAAGCCTTTTCCTCGGCTAAGGATATCAGGTGAAACAGTGGACGCTTCTTGGCTAAAATCTCAGGTGATAATTTGTTCTTGTGTTTCTCCTTATCCCCCCATTTCCTGTAGCATGCCTAGACCGGCTTGCCACTTTCCAGATACATCTGTTTGTTTGTTTGTTTGTTTGGTCGGGTTATTTTTGTTTTTCGAGACAGGGTTTCTCTATATAGCCTTGGCTGTCCTGGACTCTTTGTAAACCATGCTGGCCTGGAACTCCGCCTGCCTCTGCCTCCCTGAGTGCTGGGATTACACGCTTGCACCCACCACACCTGACTCAGGAAAAATTATTCAGCGTCCAAGTTCTTAAGACTCTCCCGCCCAGATGCAATCAATATTCACCAACTACACCAGTGTAGTTGTCAAAATTACTTTGAAGCAACTCACTAACCTAAACCCAGATCTTGTCTTCGGCGCCTCTGGTAAAGGATGGAGGCCAGCTAGGGAAAGGAGGAGGAGCTGAACCCAGCAAGAATAAAGAAGTAGGGGCTGGAGAGATGGCTCAGCGGTTAAGAGCACTGACTGCTCTTCCAAAGGACCCGGGTTCAATTCCCAGCACCCACATGGCAGCTCACGACTGTCTGTAACTCCAAGATCTGGCACTCTCATACAGACATACATGCAGGCAAAAACACCAATGCACATACAGTAAAAATAAATAAAAGGGAAAAAAAAGAATAAAAAAGTAAATAAATGTTTTCATTCGCTCTTTTCAAGAACCTTCTGGTTTTGCCTGTCACATAAACTCCTTCATCAACGCCGGCCCTCAGAAATAGGATACTCCACAGCAAAGCTTCCCTAATTCTTGCTCTTCCAGTCGTATCAAGCTATACAAAAATGTTGTTTTAATTATATCACACACACACACAAAAAAACGGGCAAGCATCCATGAGAATATACTGCGTATGGAAAAGTTCCCACAGGTGGACCAACACACATGCGTCCTACTCAAAGGGATCTCCGACGCCTGGGTGGATTACTTCTGACAACTTGGGTAAGGATGGCAAAACACTCATATTTCCAATCAATTGCTCTTTTAAAACTATAAACAAAGGTGGGAGGCTTGCCCTAGCGAAAACCAAATGAACACGAAAGTTACCAAGGCTAACACTGGAGGATGTCCACTGTGTTTGGCAGATTTCTCTGTTTGCTTCTCCTGGGGTCAGGTGGGGAAAAAGACAGCTCCCAGAGTCTCAATGGAGCTTTTAGCTCCTAGGATAAGTGGTAACCCACCCAAAGTCTCACTGGGCCAAGAGGCCTCTGTTGGCTTGGTTTCTACATCCCATCCCACTGGCACCAACAGGGAAACCGAAAAACAGTCCATTTACTTGGCCAGTCCACAGGCCGTCTAGGTCTGTCTCTTCCAGACTTGTCTGGTGACCCACCCTGCCCCAACTCCCCAACCCTAAACACACACACACACACACACACACACACACACACACACACACACACACACCATAGTAGATTTCACTGTTCTTCTAACCAATCAACCTAGCACACCTCCCAGCCCTAAGTTCTACTACAAGTCTCTGACATCACTTTCTGACCAGTCCTTTGAGGCTACAATAGCCTCTGCATGTGTAATTTCACTTCAAACTCTGTTCTCGAAAGGAACTGAGAGATCCTTGAAAGAAACTAGTTAGTGTCTTTTCTAGGGTACAAGTGTCAGTATTTAACAAATACTGGCAACGAAGGCACGAGAAATGGACCAGATCAAAGGAGGGCATGCCCAGATCCGGGTAAAAACTGCCCTTTAGAATAGGAACTTTCCGGAAACACTGAAATGACCGTTCTCAAAACTATGGCACAGCTTCCACAGCTTCGGCAAATGTCATCTATGCAACACATACCCCACGTGACAGCTCCATCAAGCAAAAGGAAAACCATCAAAAAACAGTACCAGGAGCCGTTCTTGGGGCTTGTCCCAAGGCAAAGGGAAGATTCTATTTTATTCTCTTGCACACTAAATAATCAGCCTCAGAGACGGGCAGCATTTGGATCTGGAGAGATGGTACCCAGCATTGGACAAGCAAAGCAACTTTTCTTCAAGTATTAGATCCTCTCTGTATTTGCTGGTCCCAAGGATCTGTAGATCTTCTTTGCCTACAGGGCTGGCAAGCAGGATCCCCTGTAGCCACCATCCCCACATTCAGGAATATACGTCACTATCAAGTAAGCAAAGGAAAACAAACCACATTTTATAACACTCCTCCCTCGCTAGTCCAACCTTATAAAAACCAAATCCAACCCACCTGCAATCCCTCCATTTAAAAATAAAAGAAACCTGAGGATAAACAAATGTATAAAGGTTAACCACTCATCTAATTTTGACCATGTTGTGCAAACCAAAACAATCTGCCCTGCGAGAAGGGGTTGAATAAGCCTATTCTGCAGTTATATCTGCAATTGGAATTAAAAGCTCTAGCCTAGCTGTCAACTTTTTTTCCTCCGGTGGAAAACCACCTTTCCTCTTTTAAAAAAAGTAAATAAAGACAGGCACTTCGAGTGTTTCATTTTGTAAGGCCCACTTCGATGAGTCTGCTCATTAAACACCCCTAAACTCTAAAGATGGGATACATGCAATGGAATAACTGAGCCTGCAGTCTGGGTGACAACAGTACCTGGCCAAGGGGAGCTGAGAGATTCAGAGCCCCAGGGGAGTGAGGCCGAAGAGAGACAAACCCTATGGGCAACTAGTCCAGCAAACGCACGGGGCAAGGTCAGCTACAGCGAGCGCAGCGTAAAGGACAGCAGAGGAAAGGACAACACTCGCAGAACGTCTGAAAAGAATGCCCTTGGAAGTTGGGACAGGGGAAGTCTTGGATAGGGGGGAATGCGATGCTTCCCAGGCAGAGGAGTGCCCGGGCACTGGAAGGGCGCAGTCTGCAGGCACCAACCCTACCCCAGCTGGAGGCGCTTCTCACCTGGGGGGTCCTCTCGGCGGGGTTCTTCATCACCGCTTGGCGGAAGCTATTATCCACGTAAGACGCCATCTCCCCCTGCGGGGCGCACCGGGACCGCTCCACACACTCGCCGGCCTGCCGGCCCAGGAGCGCCACTGCCCGAGGCAAACCAGCCCAGGCGCGGGGCCCGGGCGCAGACAGCACGAAGGGTCCGTGCAGCCCGGAGCTGCCCTCCTCCTCGCGAGCCGCTCGCTGCCCGTGGGTCGGACTCGGCGGACTGGCCGGCTGCGCTCAGGAACGATCGCGGTTCGCGCTGGCCCCGGCGGGCCGAGTTATTTTTAGGGAGGTGCAAGCGACGGCGGGCGGGGCCTCTCCGGCGGGGCCCTGGCTCTCCGCGCTCCGGCCGCGCTCGCTCTGACGCGCCCCGGGTCCTCGCGCGCCGGTCGGGAGGGCCGCGCGCTGAGCCTGGTGAACCCCGCTCAGGTCTGGGCGCCACCAAGCCCGCTGGCCTCGGCCGCCGTGGCCCCGCAGCGCCTCCGTCTACTGTCGGCCGCGCCTCCCGACTGCTGCTGCATCCCCACGGGCCGCGCAGCTCCGGCCGCCCGCCCCCATCGGAGCCCGAGCGCGGCTGCTCCCCGCTCGGCCCCCGCGCTCTAGGCAACTTTGTGAGTCGTCCGCGCTGCAGGCGGGCACGGCGGGGCCGGGCGCGGGTCCCCGGCGGGCGCGAGGCCGAGAGCGGTGCGCGCAGCCCCGCCAAGCGTCTGGCGAGCGGCGACCGCCTCCTCTTCCCCGCCTCTTCCTTCTCCTGCGCCTCCGCGGCCGCTGGAGCCGCTCTTCAGGGAGGAAGCGGCCTCCGGGGCTTGTTGCTTTGTGCTGCAACCATGGTGAGGAGTGAGTGACGGGCCGAGGGCCAGTCGGAGGACGCCGCATCATCGGGGGCGGAGCGCCCCGTGGCGCCGGCCCGCCCCCTCGCTGGCCTGGCGGGGCCGCGCCCTCGCTGCAAGTCGCGCTCTGCCGGGACCAGGAACGGCAGGAGCCGGGGCAGTCGGGGCTGCTGCGACTGCGGATCCCCCAAGCTGAGCGGCTGCACCCCGCCTCTCCGGCCTCGACCCCCACAGTCCGGGCCCTGCCGCACCCTGGCTTCTCTCCCGCCCCGCCCCGGGCTGAAAGCTGACCCCACCCGGGAGAGGTCCCCGCGGCGATTCGGCTGTAGTGGCAGGTCTTCGGAAGCCTAAGGCTAGCTGGGATTTTTGCTTTGGTGACAATTAACTCTCCTTGGATTCAGTTTATTTGTATTGACTGCAAGGGCAGCGTTGCTCTCCCGCCTTCCTCGCTCACTGACACTTAAGCCCGTAAATGACCCCTGCGTTAGGCAGATGGGAATGCAGGTTTCCAACCCCAGACCCGGTACCACCTCAGACAGGAAAACACCAGGGTCTGAGAGAGAGAGGCCACGACGGCAAGTTCTCTGACATAATCAGGATCGTGTATTACTAGTTGGACTTTGCCTTCCACTGGGCAGAGCACCTTCTCAGGATCCCGAGTTTCCAATCCGGACTTGCCCGGTACAAAGCCCATATTAGTGTGTTAAGATGTCCCTGCTCTCGCGGGTTCATCCCTCCCTGACCAGGCTTGAGGTGTGCAGCGACAGCCTCAAAGCAGATTGCAGCGTTTGAAGTCTGTGTGGAGGCGAAAAACGATTGTTACTAGAACTTTTCTTTAAATTTTTTCAAGCATGTTTTTCAACACTTTATTATTACCAATTGGGACAGGCTATCATCTAATATGGGGGCGGGGAGTGGGCGGGGGGGGGGCTTAAGCGCAGCACTAAATGGATTGCATAGTTTCGGAAAGAAAGGATCTGCCTGGCCCAAATTTAGTGAACTCATTCTGTTACAAAGTGTATCTAATAGAGCCTTTTGTATTGGTTTTGCAGCAACTGCTGCCAACTCTGTAGCATGCGTTCTCCAGCGCTGAACTTCACAGGCAAAGAAACAGAAAAAATTCAAACTCAATGCATCATCACCTGGACACCAGTTGCCCTTTCAGAGTGTCTGTGTGCAAGTCTGATTCCACTTTTCTATCCCCAAACATACTCCATTCAGAGCCTTAACCATTCCAGTTAATAACATACCATTATCATCATGGGGGGGAGGGGTGCACCCCTGGTACCGGCTTAATTTCTTTCTCCTCTGTGCAAAAAAGTTTGGTAAAGCCTGCCAGCTCAACTTCCAAAGTAGTAATAGATGTGTACTCCAATCTCTACCGCCTTTCCTACTATGATCCAGGTCCAAAAACGCTATTAACCTCTGGTGCGTTTTACAATAGGCACATCCCTGGAACCCCCAACAACAACAGCCCGTTTTCAACACAGCAGCCAGAGTGATTCTGCTCATGCCATTTGTGTCACTGCTTAGCTTCCATGTCACTCACCCCCAAAGCCTACCTCTCTGTGGGCCTGGGTGACCTCTGAACCTAGTGCCCTCTCCTGACCTCTTCTCTTTGACCTCATCAGATACCTACTATGTTCCCTTCTCATTTCCTCAGGCACGATAGCTTCCATGCTGTTCTAGAGATAGGAGCCAGCTCTGGTCCTCTGGCCTTCCATCTGCTGTTCCTTCTACACCTGTGTTCTCTCTGCCTTTCCCCTTCCACCCACACCACCAAAGAAAAAGGAAACGTATGTAACAATTGGAGTGTTGTTTCTCACCTCCTTTATTCTTCTCTCATCTTTATTCAAATATCATTTCCCCCCCACCCCATAGTTGCATAGCCTGTATCTTCCTGGCTTTCTTTAACACCTTACAAGCTGCATATTACATTTTACCTTTTTTTTTTTACTTGCTCCACTGTAATGTCAGCTGCAAAAGTCAATAATATTTATTTATTTTGTTGACTTCTACATACCATACCAACTAACAGTATTGCATGGATACTTGAATTAGTAACTCAAGGCCTTTTATTTATATGAGATATATATGTATATATATACACATATATATACATACATACATACGGGAGAGAGAGAGATCTCACCTGTACCGTGGGAAGAGGAGGCTGCAAGAGGAAACAAGCCCCCTGAGACTGTTTTCTGTTCCATGAAAAGAACACATTTGCATACACTGAAGGTTTGCAAGTATCAAATCCAATGCCCGCAAAGTGTCTTGCATAGTGTTTGAGCCATAGTATGAACTCAACAGACAGTTGTTATTTTTTAAATCATTCTTGTCATCCCCACCCTTTGAGGTTTGTGGGCAGTTATTATCATCCTGTTTACAGATGGGGAAACTGGCAATAAAATGGGCTGTGTGATTTGCCCTAGTTCCGGGCCTGCCTTTCACTTTGGAGTGATCAGGAGCAAGCTAACAACAGGAGACTCCTAGAACCTATCATAGATACTGAAAGCTACAGCTCAGCCAGATAGTCCTGGTACAGCGAGTATTGACCACTGCCTGCACATTGTACTCCTCTTCATCTGTCTCTTCCGCGTGTCATCCCACACAGAGACGCACATATTTGAGATTGGATAAGCTGAGCCATACCACACCCCTTACAAAAGGCACCCATGGCCTCTCCTCAGGCCACTTTGTACTCATGGTTGGTAAGGCCAGAAAGTAACAAGGCAGGAAGGTCTAGGGTTTGAAGTTCGGATTTTGTGAAATTTCTCATTTCGGGGGGGGGGGAAGGTTAGGATTTGCAGAGGGATCTGCAAAGCATGAGCACCGGGTGGGAAGACCTTCAGCCATGTCTCAGTCAGGAAATTGTGAATTCCAGCTTCAAGCCTCTCTCTCCTCCTCCCCTCTCCTTCTCTCCTGTGGTCTTAGTCTCCTCCTCCTCCCTCCCTCCCTCCCCTCTCTCTCTTCCCCTCCCCTGCCCTCCCATCCCCTCTCAGTGCTCCACTATGATATTGAAATGGACCAGTGACCTCAGGTAAGGCCTAATAGTATGCCTTATGCACCAACAAAATGACTAACTCAGGTTCAACTCCTAAGCTATCATTTAACACCAATTAAAGCTAATATCCTCACTATTTATAATCTACTTATCTACATATGTCAACAAAGCTATCACCACTCAGAATCCAGGACACCTAATACTTGCTATGCATTGCTGTTTTAATATTTGAGCATCAGTTACTGAACTGGGTGTGACTTGGAAGACAAAAATCAAGCACAGGTTTGACAACGTGCCAGCTAGTACTGCTACACCGAACTGTCAACAACCCATAATCAAAGTAAGTCAGCTCTGAAGCTGCCTCAGAAAGGCAAGTGTAAATATGAGGGGACTTTCTGTCCTTTTTTCATTTGTCCGTCTAGGAAATGTGATGATAGGTAAAAAGACAGGACCAGAGATATAGTTCAACATCTGGCCTTAAGACAATTTCTACTTATAGCTTTAAAAGCCTTCTGCTAATACATCCCTAAGCATATTGTATAGATTAGGTATTTTGGGTCATTTTTGTTTAAAAAAAAAAAAAAGAAAAAAAAACTCCTAAGAGTCTGGTTACAACAGAAGATTTGGGAGAGAGAATCATTTTATTAGAAAACGTACTGGGCACCAAGAGTTCAGTCCAACAATATATATTTATTGCCTATTTAGTACAGGTTTGGGCACTGTCTTGCCCCTTCTTATAGACAGACAATGAGTAGGTACTTGTATCAAATTCCAGGCACTGTTTTAAATAACTTGCCTTTCCTGGCAGAGGGTGAGGGTGATAGAAAGCTCCAGGAGGCTGCCCTGTCCATGTGACAGAGCTGCAGTCCCTCCTTTCCCAGCTGAATGACACTCTCAAAGCCAGGTTTCTACTCAAGAGCTTGACAGTCCTTGAACGTTCTCCTTCCTCAAAAACATACACACTTTTCCCACTCCTTTTCCCTCAAAGTCAAGTGTGTAAGTCCCAGGAGAGCTGAAGCTTATTCAGACCCTGTGTCATTCTCTGAAAATCATTGCAAACAGCATCCCAGAGAGTCTCCATGGGGCATGCAGTGACAGACTACAGGGACATAAGGCCTTACCTTAGCCAGAGGTCTTTAAGGAGCTTTGATACAGTATATCAAAGCACAGTTCATAATCAAAATCTTAGGTTTGATTTTTACAGGAGTCATGACTTCAGAGTTGAGGATGTTGTCACGTGGTTCACAATGGCATGGCATGTAGATTCCAGTCCCCACCCCACCCCCACTTGACAATGTTTTGTCCTGGTTTTACCTGCACATAAAATTAATTAAGAGTATAAGTCAAACAATATACAAAGCAGCAAAGCTGTTCTGCTCAGCCACACTGTTGAATCCCTCACTGACACAACCACTTTCCTGCCTAGCTTTCTTTGTATTTGAGCTGGGGCTAACATTTCTGGAGGGAAAAACATAGTTACACTTTTGACCACCAGAAATGCCTTCTATTGTTGCCCATGTGTGTAGCAACAATTTTTATAAATAGCTTGTCATTCAAAATCAGTCTGCCAGGACTGTTGAATGTTTTATTAAGTGTTTGCCTGCTTTGCATGGAGCTGGGGGATTGATCATCAGCCTTCTAGAAACAGACTAGACACCATAGCACACACCTGTAATCTCAGCACATGGCACTTGGAAACAGGAAGATCTCAATCCAAGGTGATCCTTGACTATATAACGAGTTTCAGGCCAGCCTTGGCTACATAAGACCCTACCTCAAAAATGGGAAGGGAGGGAGGGAAGGAGGGAAGAAGAAAGAGTAAGAAACCATCTGCCAAGCAGGCATGATGGCTCAGCAGGAAAAACCACAGGCAACCTGAGCTCCTATCCTAGAATCTACAGTGGAAGGAGAGAACTGACTTCCTAGATTTGACCTCTGACCTTCTCGAACTCTGCACATGATGTACACACACACACACTTACAAAGTTTAACAAAAAGAAATCACTCTGCCAACATTAAAAGAACTTATAAATAACTTCAGATAGCATACACAAACTAAAGTCTTTTTAAGCTTGAAAGTGAGTAAAGTTGGGATAATGTAAAAACCTAACAATATAGGGCCAGCTGTGGTGGGACACACCTTTAATCCCAGCACTAAGGAGGCAGAGGCAGGTGGATCTCTGTGAGTTCAGGGCCAGCCTGGTCTACAAAGCAAGTCCAGGACAGCCAGGGCTCTGTTACACAAAGAAACCCTGTCTCAAAAAACAACTAGCCAACAGACAAACAAACAAACCTAACAATAAAAATGCCATTGAACAATACACCAAAGCAATCAATGAGTATGTTAAAATTTTATTACTTGTTGTTGTTTATTTATCTATGTAGAGGTTAGAAGACAGCTTGCATGAGTTGGGCCTCTCCTTTCACCACATGGGACCAAGGGTGAACTCATATTAGGCTCAGCAGCAGGCGCCCTTATCCACTGAGCCATCTCGACAGCCCGATAAGCTTTTTTTTTTTAAGTCCACAGTAGAGAATGTGAATGTACAAATTAGTAATTCAAAAAGAAAAAAAATAACCCTCCCATCTGTAGCATGCATAGTTAGAAGCAATAATTTTATAATTGAGCATTGTATAAATGCATGCCTAGGCTTCCAAGAATGTGAAGGTGACTACACACAACTGAAAATGTGCAAACTGGTATGCAGGGCAAGGATCTGTATGAGTTCCAAAGAAGATGATCAGCTGCAATTAGTGCCAGCTCTGGTCTCCAGGTGGTGTCCAAGGGTAAACGCAACGCAATGTGATACAGCTGTCTACCAGGAGTGGTTCAAAATCAAAGTCATTTGAACAGCAACAACAATGACAATGGCGGCGGCGGCGGTGGCAGTACTCTTGGCCAGCTGTGATGTTTCAAATCATCATTCTGAAGTCATGCTTATTTAATATTTGTTAAATCTGGGGCTAGCGCAAGGCACCATATGTACATAAACAAAGATGAAGTGCCTATGCGTTGAGTTTACAAATCTAAGGGAAAGGAAATGAAGGGCTGACAAGGGCATGGGAAACAGCACTGAGGGCCTGCTTAGAAAATGAGGCCACTTTATTTGTATCGCTATTTTAGTCTTAACTCACAGAAGATCCATTATGTTGCAAGACAGAAACTTAAAAGAAGGTAGTCAAAGGAGAAAATAAGTTTGCCTCTTAGAAATTGAAAGAGGAAACCTTAAAATATGACTAAATAAAAGCAGGAGAACAGGAGCAAGTGACAAAACCAACAAACAAAAAGTAAACAATGGGCCGATGTCCTAGCTTCATTTTCTGTTGCTGTGATAAAATACCTGACAAGAACATCATTAAGTGAGAGAAAGTGCAAACTCCAGGTCCCGCTCCATCACTGCAGGAGAGTCAAGATAAGGACTTGAAGCAGCTTGTTACATCCCGTCTAAGAGCAGGGGAGAAAGGAGTGCAGCCGTGCTTGGTGGTCAGCTAGCTCCGCCTTCTCTCATATAGTCCAGGGCCCCAAAACCCAAGAATGGTACCACCCTTTCAAGTGAATTTCAGGACAATTAAGGCAGTCAAGACAACCTGCACACAGGACAGTCTGACCTACATAGGACCTCTTTGAAACTCTCTTTCCAGGCAACACTACACTGTGTCAAGTTGACAAGTAAAGCTACCCATCAGAGCTGGAAAGGATACAGTAACTGGGTAAAGACAATACCCTAAGCAGAGCTCAGAAGAAAACGGCTGTCCAGGCCCTTCGGAGGCAAACATGATGGGTATTGGCCCTCTTCCGGGGTTGTTCATATACTGGCATGGTAATTATCACATAAAATAAATATGATAAGTGCTGGTATGATGTTTAAAGCAGAGTTCAGTTTCACCTGATGCTTATCTCACCTAGAAGGAATGAGCCTGTGTCGTCATTGCCTGCCTAGAAGAATCCAGAGATAATTAAACGAAATTACAGACCAATAAAAACTCATAGCCCTCCACACCCAACCTGGCCACATGCCCACAGCTGGTTCTGTTGACTCAAAAGCAATAGTGTTGAAGTGATTATAGTAACAGAGGTTTATCACATTGCTACTGGAGGGCAAATTGGTATTACCAGTGGGGTGAGCTCATCTTTCCATGGGCAGAGCCGAACATAGGACGATAAACTGGAGGTCTCTTAGACTGGGCTAGCAGACAGGTTTGAGTGAGGAAGCCCATTATTATCTCTGTGACCCTGAGCAAAGCACTAAACTTTCCAAGCCTTAGTCTCCACCTTTGTAAAATGTGATTGATAAGGCAGGCATGCTGGGTCTATCTGCCTTTAATCCCTGGTTTAGGAGGCAGAGGCGGGTGGCTCTCTGTGAGCTCAAGGCCAGTCTTGTTTAAAAAGGGAGTCCAGGACAGCCCGGGGTTGTTACACTGAGAAACCCTGTCTCAAGAAAAAAAAAAAGTGATTGACAGTATCAATCTTGCTAGATTACTCTGCGATGACAGAAACCAGGATTAGCAACAGTGAGTTCACTACCTGACCTCTTCCTTCTCCCCAACAGAACTTGCATTAGTCACGGAGAATCAACCCAGCCCTGAAAGTCTCTAAGAAAGATTTTAGGCTAAAAATATTATCAGCCTATCTAATTAGCTTTAGAGAACATTGAATTCAGTGAACCAAACCAAGCTGAAGTTCACTTATTGTAAATGGCTCAGTCTCAAATGTAAATAATTTTCTGTCCAGATCAGTAGTCCCAAGCTTGGGTGATTCATATTTCACAGATTCTGAAAGTGCTATCACAGCGAGACAGAGCAGGCTATCTTCAGGAATCCTCAAATGTTCCACAGGCCAGAGGAGGAGCTCTCACTATCTGGGATCTGAGGGCATCTCTGTGTTTGTTAACAGCACTAAAAAGTTTATTTGAGTTCATAGAAAAAGGCAAAATACTGAGTGAGAAAATGAATGAAGCTCAATTCTTCAAAATAGAAGGACTCACAATACCTCATTTCATTACTTTCTATAAAACTACGTTCTTCAAGACAGTTTGATCATGGCAAAAATAAATAAATAAATAAATAAAAATAGAAAGGCCACAAAAATATGTTCATCTCTCCTTTGGCCAGAGCTACTGCCTTCCAAAGTTGGTCAAAAAGACAAACAATAAAGGGAAGGTGACAAGGCAGCAGACATATATCCTTTAGGCCTTTTAGAAAACATGGGGCTGTCCCTTTGGTCACATACATTCATACCTAGGTATACATGATTCTGTAGAAATCAAGGGAATGAGTTTTATTAAAAAAGAAATGTCCAGTAAATGTTGCCATGACAACCGTTAGACTTCATTGTCACTCAGCATGCTGTTGGTTTTGTGGCAGACAAGCACGTTGAGGGCAAAGTTCTTCCCTGAGAACTCATGTCCATACCGCGAGTGTTCAGCATCCTAAGAGCTGACATGGCTTCTAAAATAGGGGAAGGAGAGCAGTAAGAAAAAGGGAAGTCACACCATCAAAGTCCAGTCTCATCCTCTAGAGAAGCACCCTGTGACAATCAGGGAACGGAGCCTGGGCTGCTGGAGCCAAGGCCCCATGAATTCATGCCTTAATAGCTGCCCACACGAAGTATAAGACTCAGACTGTGAGGGAAGAAAAGAAAAAAAAGGAGTTCACTGATTCTTTTTTTTACAAAGATGCCATCAGATAAGGACAATCTTTTCAATAAATGTTGCTATAACAGTTTTGACATCCAGGCAAAGGGTGGTACATCTCTGGTGTGTGCCTGGTGGTGCAGGTGTTTAACCCCAGCATTCCTGACACAGAGGCGGGCAGGTCTCTGTAAAATCAGCCTCTTCTTCATAGTAAGTTCTGAGCCAGTGAGGGCTTCATTGTGAGACAGAGAGAGAGAGGGAGAGGGAGAGGGGGGGAGGGAGGGAGGGAGGAGGAGAGGGAGGGAGGCAGAGAGACAGAGACAGAGAAAGAGACAGAGACAGAGACAGAGAGACAGACACACACACACAGAGACAGACAGACAGAAAGACAGAGACAGAGAGCAAGCACAGGGAGAATGACACTACCACCCACTCATTTACTCAAGCCAACTAGATATCACCTCTGACTCGATTTCTCATTTGCAGTTCTTGAGTTCACTCAGTTACAAGTGGGTGGCCAGGCCTCCTCCAGCACCGCCTCTCCTACCATTGACCTAGTTCAACCCTCTTTCCTGGAGTTTTCATTTCCTCCTTTCAACCCACCCAAAGTAACTAACGAGAAGTGTGACCAGAAGTATCAGAGGAAGCCGTTGGCCTGGGCACCACTTATAATGCTGGTGTATTGTCAACACTCTTTAAAAGAGCGAGTTGGCTCCATGGGTTTTATGTTTATCACGGAAGGATGTGGTTATATTTATCTTGTCAAAAGGAGATCCACAAATTATTTAAGAGAGCACAAGCAAAAGAGAAGACCTTCTATTCCACCAGCTGCCCCCAGACCAAATGCAGATGTCACCCATGACCAGCCGATGGCCTTGGCTTCGTTCTTGTCAGTATCTGCTTGGGCACGTACAATCCTGTTCGTACAGAGACCTCTTTCTAAGAAGCAATTATAATCATGTACTTCTAAGGCCTGAATCCTTCACTGGCTTCCCAACACTGACGCCATTAAAAATCTAGCCCCTTTCCTTAATATTCAAGAAACCTGTTTGCTGCAGGGACCCCTGTCTAGGTTTCTCTCCCAGCACTTCCCACCCACATGATTTTCTACTCCAATTATTCCATATAATTGGGCCTCTGAGCATCTGCCAAGTTCTCTAATTCCTTAATGCCCCACGGATGCACTCCTGCCTACGGTGTCCTCCTTGGTTCAAGCCTTTCCTAATCAAAGTCGTCTCCTAAGAGGGTTGTTATTTGTTTGGTTGGTTTTTGGTCATTAGTGTGGGTATCATCAGTTTATCAGAAAAGGGAGGAATGGAAATTATTTACATGATGAAGCATTTGAACGTCAGTGGAGCGAGCGAGAAGCTTTGTGAAAAGCCATGAAGTGACATCAGTCACGTGCTTTCCAAGAAGGGCTCCATCCCTTAACTAAGAACTAGTCTCTATTGCATAGAATTTAGTGCCTCTACAAACTGGGAGAAAACAACTTTGTGTCAGAGCCCAATCCTGCAGTGCTGCTGTTGCTTACAATACTTTTCCTTGAGGTTTTTTGTTTGTTTGTTTGTTTGTTTGTTTTAAGCACAATGTTGCCTTTGGTTTCAATTTTAGCTGCATTCTTCTCCACCGGGACCCTGTCAACCAACAAAAGCAGCGTTCTCCACACCAGGCCTGCTGCAGCTCCTCGGATCCTGCTGCCTTGCCGCCACTGTCGCAAGGGGAGACCTCTCACCTAGATCTTTTCCTGCATAGCAGCTGCTTGTCTAGAGGCAAATGACACATCTCCTGGGAGCCTCGGGTCCATGTGTTGGGAGAAGAAGGGTAGGGCAAGTCAGGGTCTTGCTATGTAGCCCAGATTGGCCTTGGTCTCCTGTCCTGGCTCTCAGATGCTGGCATTACAAGCATGAGCCATCCTGCTAGACAATAATTATTTTTATAATATATTTAAGCTATCCCAAAGGAAAGAAAGAAGAAAAACAGATGAAAGAGAAGAAGTCATAGAATGTAAAAGAAGAAAAGGCATACCAAAGGATACGGTGAAAGAAAATCAGAAGTTGCTGGGCTCTGCCTTACAAAGCAGTTCCATCTCGTTGAGAATTAAGTGTGGAAATTAAGTGCTTTCATTCTTTCGGTGTTTACGATTTCTGAGCCAGCATTCAGCACTGGGTGGCTGTGGGAAAAATCTAAAGAGAAAGAACTAATCATGATTCGGGCCAAGGATAGTCTGTAAAAGTGGATGGGGCTGTTTACTATTGACTGCGATTGGGGTCGTGTTTTCTCTTTTGAGGACCATACGCAAGAGGGCTAGCAGCCAAAAGAGTATGTAAAGTTAAATGTATGCTTTAGGAGAGGGTCCGCTCTTCTACAGTAGCATGCTGGTGGATTGTCTCTAGCACATTCATGGTGACTGCGAGCCATGCCGCCCAATGTCAAGCCATGGTCTGGTTCTACGAAGCAGGAAGTTTAAGACAGAATTATTGTGATCACTTTGCCTCGCATCATCAAAACTAAATGATTGCACTAAACACAAGACACTAACTTTTATAATTATACTTCCCCTATAAATATGTTGTACTTTCTTATTTCATACAAAAGAGTTCCTTTTCATTAGTATTCTTAATATATGCAGCTAGCTAAGAAATTCACAAAACGTAGTATTTCTGTCTTAGTTATGGTTGCTGAGACAAAAGACCATGTCCAAAATCAAGTTGGGGAGGAAAGGGGTTTGTCTGCATTACACTTCCTCATTGCGGTCCATCACTGGAGGAAGTCAGAACAGGAACTCAAGCAGGGCAGGAACCTGGAGGCAGGAGCTGGTGCAGCAGAGGCCATGGAGGAATGCTGCTTACTGGCTTGCTCCCTATAGCTTGCTCAGCCTGCTTTCTTATAGACCCCAGGACCACCAGCCCAGGGATGGCACCACCCACAGTGGGCTAAGCCCTCCCCCACCAATCACCTATTAAGAAAATGCCCTACCGGCTTGCCTACAGGCCCATCTCAAGGAAGCAGTTTCTTAATTGAAGTTCTCTTCTCTCAGCTGTGCCAAGTTGACATAACACTATCCCATGCAGTTACAAAGGACCCAGTGTATAGGCTGTGAACTTTTTCAACCTACTTATTTTGGGGTTCTTTAATGCTTACACCTCCCTTCTAACCCACCCACCCTAGATAGGAGAGAAACTATGTCAATAGGAATAGAAGCAGACCTTTTTAGACTCAGTTCCTTGGAGCGATTCCATTGACATAGTCAGCAGGATTCCAACAGACCAGTTAAACAGCAAACCAGCAACTCAGCGAAGGTTACTGTGACTGCAGCCACTGGAACCCGGAGCAGCAGCTGGAACCTGGAGCCTTGGAGCGTTCGCTGGAGTGGTTGATTCTCTCTAGGAGCGTCTTGAAGTCTAGTGATGAACAGCCAAGAGCAAAAAGCCCTGACTCTTGTTTTGGGCTCATATATATATATATATATATATCTCCTCTCAGAGTCCATACCAGGATGTTTATCCGTTGGCAAAAACCATGCCACCACAAGAGGCGGTTCCTCTTCCAGTGGACAAACATCACCTGTCTCTCACAAGTCTGTTTTCAGTGGGAAAACCACACACTCTTACACAAGTCCGTTTCACATCCCACACTTGGGATCAAAACAAAAACATGTTTACATCCACTACACCAGTGTTTTCCAACAAGCAGCTTTAAATGATTTCAACAATATTCTAAATCACAGCATCACAACAATATTTACTGGACCTCTTTGGATCTATGCAGTTAAACTGGGGGAGTCCCCTGTGATTCCAGAAGCACCTTTAAAGTAATGGAAATTATAAGGTACTCTGGAGAGAAGTATGAGGATTTAATTAAAGTCAACTTGTCCTAGTTTCCATAGTTTCTCCAGAACTGAGAAGGATGGTAAGTACAGCAAAATTGACATATTTTCAAAATATGACTATTCTGCTCTGGTTTCAGAGTCTAATGAATATTGAGAAAAGACAATTTTTATCTCAAAAATTACATAGTAATTTATACTTAGGATCCACAAGGGACCCTGCTGCATTACTGAAATATGAAAGCAATAGGCAATTTCTGCCAGAGAGAAATCAGCGGCATCTCATCTCCCAAGACGTGGCCTATCTGTAGTTTGACTTTGATGTGCACACACAGGGTGTGCTAGCGCTGATGAGTGCTAAGCACACAATTTAAGGGGAAAATTACACCATTGTGAGTCCATCTCCCAAATGATTAATAAACATCAAAAGCTGCATTTAAATAAAAATCTAACTTAAAATACCAGGAGCCAAAAAAATTAGGTTCCAATTATGCTGTCAGGCTTTCAAACAAACTCCAGGAGAGTGAGGAAAGCCAAAAGTTTAACTTCCTATGTACTGAGGACTTCGGCTGTTGAATCAATTCCTTATCATCCAATATAGAGCAACAAGAGTCGCTGTAATTTTGTTGCCAACTATTGGCAGATTAGTTACATTTTGAAAATGAAACTAGGCTGGGGCTGGAGATGGAGCCAAGTTGAGAGAATGTTTGCCTAGCATGCAGGAAATCCTGCATTTGACCCCCAGTACAGCATAGAGGGTATGGTGGTACGCAGCTGCGTTCCCAGTCTTTTGGGGCCAGAGACTCAAACACCAGAAGGTCAAGGTCACCCTCAGCCACTTGTCAAATTTGAGGACAACCTGGTATACAGGAAACCCCGTCTCACAACTTAAGAGAGAAAGAAAATGTAAAAATTTTTCTTTTAAAAAATTGTCCAAATTTATGTAACATTGCTGTTTCAGTACTCTCGGCTTGTCACCAGTGACTTTTCTAATAGCTATACCTCCGCCCACCCCGAGCCTTGAGTTCATCTTAGCTAAGCTCGAGTTTGGTCAGGCTTCATCTTCAGATCTAGAACACGCAGCACAGGAAGAGACAAGGAAGAGGGTTCTTTGTTCTGCTCTATGTTTTCTCTCCGGTTTTATCTTTTATTTGAACTTGAAGTTGAACTTTTAGAAAATGCTCCTGTAGGCCTGCTTCGGTAAATGACTGGATGACAGAAGGTGAAATTCTAAGCCTTTCTTAACTTGCCATACACGTCTTTACACTGATTCTAAACCTGAGTTAACTGTAGCACTGCTTACAGAAGTACAGAAGTGGTAACAATCTAAACAATCAGCAATTAAGGCCTTAACTAAATAAGCAATACTACTGTAGTGGCCCTTGCCCTTAGTCCCAGTACTTGGAGGCCAAGGCAGGTGGGTCTCTGTGACCTCAGGGCCAACCTGGTTTACATAGTGAGTTCCAGGACAGGCAAGACTGCATAGTGAGACCCTGTTTTGGAAAAAAAAACAAAAACAAAAAAACAAAACAAAACAAAAACCAAACCAATAAATAAGTAAATAATTCTAAAACAATAGAATACTATTCAATTATCAAGAATCACATTTTCAGCCCAGCCATGGTGGTGCATGCCTATAAATCCAGCACTTAGGAGGCAGAGGCAGGAGGATCTCTGTGAGTTTGAGGCTAAAGAGTAAGCTCACAAATGCCACGCTATGTTAGAACTCCTGTAACAGGCTCTGTGGGTTAGAGAAGAGCCTTCCTTCAGAAGTGCTAATGACTTTGCTGCTTCTCTGACAAAGGTCTAGTAAAATGGTTTTTAATTAAAATAAAAAAGTGAGTTCCAGGACAGCCAACACTACACAAAGAAGCCCAGTCTCAAAAACAAACAAACAAACCAAAAAGAATCATACTTTCAAGATTATTTAATAATAACAGTCCCTTTTTACACTGTATTTACTACTTTAAAAGGAGGGGTCCAAACCTGAATAAACATATTAATGGGGTGTGGGTCAGTTTTATAGTGTTTGCTTAGCATTTGTGAGGGCTTGAATTTAGCTCTAAGCTGGGAGAAACACAGAAAGAGGTGGGGAGGGAAGGGGGAAGGGAAGGAGCAACTGAGGAAGGGAGAGGGGAGAGGAGTGGGTGAAAGAAAAATAGGAGAGCACGAGTAAAGGACACTTAACATAAGGAAATACCCAACTGTTAACAGGAAGTAACTGCCTCTGCTTTATTGATCCTGTTTGGAGTTTGTATGCGCGCATGTAACTATGTGTGTATATGCTCCGGTGTTTATGGCTGTTTGATCCAGTGTTGATAGAATCCTGCCTCAAAAAGGTGTAAGAACAGCTTTCAGATCTGTGGAGCATCCTCATCACTTTTCAATCTGCCCTTTTTTTTTTCCCCACCCTAATCTCTAGTTATGGTTAATCTGTATATTAAAGTGGTTGACTGCTCATTTGTGAATTAGTTTGAGAGCCAATTCAGATTCTGTGCCCCGTGCGTTTTTTGTTTGTTTGTTTGTTTTAATTGTACTCATTCAGCAGTCTGAAGGAATTCTACTCAAGTTCTTCATATAATAAACAACAGAAAGTTGCTACCTTGATAATCATGAGACATGGTGTTCTGAACAAAGGATTATTTTTGAGAACCCAGGTGTAATTTAAACGCTAGAGAAGGGCTATTTTGAAAACAGTGTCCTCCAAATCAATGTCCAGCTATCTAAAACACAGGAAGGGTCAAAACCAAACCAATACAAAGTTTTTAGAAAGGTACATATCATGCCACCAATACAGAGCTGAGCACACGGTTGAAGCAGGAGCTTAAATGGAACAATGTCCTGAAATCTCCAGCTTGGTAGAGCCATAGAAAGCCGGCGTTTCAAACATAGTGGCAAACCTCTATTTCCCATAGACTTGGGAGGTAGAGATCAGGAGTTTAAGGCAGCTTAGCCTAGGCATGTATACATAAGAAGGTCCAAAATTCAACTTCCATTACCCCCCAAAGAAGAAGGGCTAGGGAGATGGCTCAGTGTGTGTGTGAGGGGTTCTACAGGTATCCAGGAACCCCTAAAAGACATAAGAATGAAAACCCAGGAGGAGAGGGAGGAGAGAGTAAAAGACACTCAGCATAAGGAAATAGTGACTTTGTCAACCGGGTTGGACTTCGGGTTCGCTGTCAGCATATGTAAGACACAGTACAGTTTGGGGAAAGATGTCCAAGCAACGATCAGTCCAACCAGTCCAACTACAGGTGTACAAAACAGCTTAAGGTGGGACTATATAGAGACACTTCTACAAAGTGTGAGCCTGAGGGTGGGTACTATAGCTAAGGTCTAGAATCTAATGTAGTCTCTGACTGACAGCATAGAGGCCAGCAGGCCATAAAGCACAGGTGACATCTCCCTAAGGATGATGGGTAACGGGTTACGGAGGCAAGAGTCTGAGATAACCATTCTGGGGAATTTGGGTGAGATCTGCCTCTATAGCAAAAAGTGGGTGAAGTCTGCCTCCACGGGTAGCAGAAAGGTCACCAGGTCATTTACAAAATCCACTCACAGTTTCCTGGATGGAATATAGGTATTTGATTTTTCTCTCCTCCATTGAGGAGACATCCCTGCGTGATTAACATTCCTGGTTCTCTTAGTGCTTCTCTGTGAGTAGCAGGACCTCTGTGCCCCCTAACAAGTGGGTGGGGTACTTGCTGCACAAGAATAGCAATTTGCATCCCTAGCACCCATAACCTCAGGCTAGACACCTGGGTGCTGGTCAGTAAGTCTAGCCAAACGTTGAGTTCCAGGTGTGTTGAGAGATCCTATCTCAAGAAAATGAGGTGGAAAGTGATTAGAGAAAACAGCAGATGTCAACATCTGGCCTCCATATTGCATTTCTCTAGTTAAAAAAAAAAAAATCCAAAGTCTCCTTGAACAACAAGCATTTAAGGTTTTTTAGTGTGTGTGTGTGTGTGTGTGTGTGTGTGTGTGTGTGTGTGTGACACATGGATGTTTAGGCCAGAGGTTGCCAGTGAGTATCTAACCCCATCACCCTCCCACACACACACTCCTCAGTTATATCCTGAGGCATGGCCTCTCACTTATACCCAGAGCTTGCTGATTTGGCCTTTCTCTAGGATCTCTATTCCCATTCCCCAATACATATTGGGCTTGGGGTTCTCATGAACTCACTCAGAATGAAACAACCAGTGCTGACCAACCTAAAGATGTGTCTCTCTGACGAGCATTTGCTCATTCAGAGACTGAGTCCTGAAGCACCTGGTGTTTCTTTAGCTGGGAGTATTTGCATTTGGGGTACTGTCCCATGGCTGCTAGGAATACCTCAGGATCAGGCTGGTTTCAAGCCCGCACCATCTCTTCTCTTTCTGGATTCCTACTGGCTGCTCAGGAATTCAGTTATTCTGCAGATATTTATTGGAGACCTATCACAAGGCAAGGTACTGCGCTCAGATATCAGCTCTACCTCCTGCTCCAGACTCCGTGGGAATCGTGAAATACGCCACGTACTAAATGAGGAACCTAACTTAAGAGAAATAGCTCACACTTGGTTCATTCTAGGTCTTTTTCCCCTCCTAATTTCTGTTTAATTTTTTAAAGGCAAAAACAAAAGTAAAAAGCAAAGACAGTTTAACTTGTAGACTATCTGTCTCACCAGGCCTCTGCTTTCCTCCACTTTCACAGTAGATTTTTGGAGATACCTTGATTTATTTTCTTTGTTATTCATGGATGGATTTGAGACTCCTTGTCACATCCCCCTAAAAAACAAAGGAATAAACAGCCGCTTGCTCCCAGAGAAGATAGGCTTTTGTGTCTTATTCAGCCTTTTATCTGACAGGAGATGACTATGTTACACCCGTGAGAAGTCACTTTCATTTCATTTTGTTCTGCTTTGTTATAGTTGCCCTTCAAGATAGTCTTCTTGGGTAATTTTAGGTCTCTTCGCTTTATGCTTGAATATAAAGTCTTCAGTGAATTCACAGATGCCTGTCGTATGGAATATCTTGAAGGAGAGATAAACATGTTTTTTTGTTTAGATCACAAGTGGGGAATGAGAAAAGCCTTGTGAGGGAGCAGGTGATGTTTATCCCCTTAGAAGTTGAACCACTGTGTGGGGGAGATTGGTTATTACCCAGCTGAAAAACATCCTTGAACAAATTCTGAGAGGAGGTATAAAATTGAGCCAAAAACAAGAGGTGGGGCCTTTGGAGACTTGGGATAGTTTTGACTGTTCATCGCTTCACTTCTAGACAATCCTTGAGAGAACTGCTCACAGCAACAACAACAACAAAAAACCAAGAGAACCCCTTGAGGAAAGGCTCCAGGGCTCCAGGCTTCGGTTGAGGTTCCAGGTTCTGGTTGCTCCAGGTTCCAGCCGAAGAAATCCTGCTGACTACACCAGGAAAATTGTTCCTCAGAACTGATATCCTTATGGTTTCATTACTGTATTCTTTAATCTTCTTTTCCTATTGTTTAGGTTAGTCTGGTTATAAGCGAGGTACTCGGTTAATAAGTTTGTAATAAAATATATTTGTTAAGAAAATTGAGCTTATGGTATCTATATTAAAGTAAGTAATGAGAGAAAAATCCTGGTAAATTTTCTAGGATGGATGTGTAGCTCAGGCGGGAGAATGTTTGTCTAGTATGCACAAAAGTCTGTTTGATTCCCAGCACTACGTGAACTGACTTTGGTGGCACACATCTGTAATCCCAGTACCCAAGAGCTGGAGGCAGAAGGACCACAAACTCAAGGTCAGTCTCAGCTACACAGTGAGTTGCTTTAGCCTGTATCCTTGTAGAAGCCATCAGGCAAGTGAGAAAAGGGGGAAATCCAGCAAGCCTTGGATGCTTGCAGACAGAAAGATAGACAGAAGCACACACATTCAGCATTCTAGAAACAGCTATGTAGTGGACGGGCTCTGCAGCCAAATACTCAAAGCCCTCAGTTTTGCCTCCAGTACCACAAACGTGAGCAAATGCACGCGCGCACGCGCGCACGCGCGCACACACACACACATACACACACACAAACTGTAATTGAGTAACCAACACAGATGATCAAATATGTAAAGCCAATGAGGTGATTTTCATTCTTGTTCAATGATTAAATCCTCAAGCCCTGTTTGAACAATACATTAAACAATATAATTTGACTCCTTCTTAAAAACTCTGGAGGTTATTCAGTTTTCATAGACAGTGCTCTTGGCTTCTTCTGAGGAACAGCCACGGGCATTGGCTAGAATAATATTCTGCTTCACTGCTGATGGCAAAGAGAAACGTGATGAGTGGTCTTTTTCATGAGAAGAGACAGGGTTCCTCTAAGTAGCCCTGGCTGTCTTGGAACTCACTCTGTAGACCAGGCTGACCTTGAACTCAACAGAGATCCACCTGCCCTCTGCCTCCCGAGTGGTGGGATCAGAAGCCAAAAGGTTGATCTGGAGGTATATAGGTCAGGGGTAAGGATTTGTCTACCATATATGTGGCCTTGGGTCCTATCCAGCATTTGAAAGAAGAAGAAAAAGGAGAACAGAGGGAAGAAGGAAGGAAGAAAGAAAAAAGAAGGGATGGAGGGAAGGAAAGAGAAAAGGGAAGAAAAAAAAAAAGAAAAGAAATGAAAAGAGTGACTCACGTCTTACCTGAAGTCCCAGCTACTCGGGAATTGTGCTTCTGGCCCCCTCACAGGATGTTGTTTACAGTGTGGTTCAGGAGAAAGCTGGAAAGGAAGGACAATAAACACCTGAGGGGATCTTTGCCACCATCATGGCCAGCAAAGAAACCATCTTTGGGAGGCAGGAAAGGCAGTTTTGTTCAACACAACTTAGTATCTAATGTTGGTTTGAACTTCCGGAGTCTGACCCCCCCCCCCCCAACCCAGTAGTTTACTTTAGGCATATTTAAGCACAGCACAATTTGGTGAAAACTCTCCTGGTGACAATTAACTCAAACCTGTGTGCACAATAAAACTTAAGTTGTGACAACACCAAAACTCTTTGTAAAGTACATGTGACATCTCTATAAAGATGGGGTCTATCGGTTGACTACATGTGACACTGTGCGTAAGGACGGGTTTTACAGATTAAGAAGCTCACAATAAGAGTCTGGGGGAGAACCCAGTGTGGTCTCACAGACAGTGCAAAGGTCACCAGGCTGTTAACCACATCCACTCCCCAGCCTTCTGGGTGGAACACAGGCAGAATAGAGACGTTGTGCTTAACATTTTTGGTCCCTCTACTGCTTATCTGTGAGCGCAAGACCCTCTGTGCATCCTGCAACATTGAGGAAAGGGCCCTGAATTCACTGTGTCCAGGCCCCCATCCTAAGATCCCAGACTTCCAACCTCAGCATGGTGAGAAATGAACCTCTTCCTTTCAAAGATGTCAAGAACGTGGCATCCTGTGACGGCAAGAGACCAGACTAAGACAATTGTAGTCCTTTAACTCAAGTGACTGTGGAGTTTCTGCCAACGGCAGCTGAAGTACAGAGTCAAATAATGTCAGAAGAGGAAGCAAATATTTGCAATATTTAAATTTCAGTTATTTTGGGGGAAATTCAACAATATAGCCAAAACCAAAAAACAAAACAAAACAAAAAAAAACAAAAACAAAAACAAAAAAACAGCCAGGAAAGGCCCTTCCTTCACGACAGGCAGTGGGGCTTTTTATTACCAGGGATTCTAAGTCCTC
This sequence comes from Acomys russatus, assembly GCF_903995435.1. Lineage (NCBI taxonomy): Eukaryota > Metazoa > Chordata > Mammalia > Rodentia > Muridae > Acomys > Acomys russatus. Next base: position 52,763,408 of record NC_067151.1, read on the forward strand.
CACTGAAATGTGGCTTTTTAAGGGCACATTTTGCACATATTCCTAGCTGTGATTCCCGCCCTGGAGGAGAAACCGATGGGATCAGCAGAGAATGATCTTCCTTCTCCTTTCCTCTCCTCTTTCCCCTCCCAACTCTCTGATGTATTTCTTGAGATCCTGTTTGGCCATCCTACTATGTTCCCCGGGCTGGCTCTAAGCTCCAGGCCTCAAAGTGATCAACCTCCTCAGTGCTAGGACTACAGATATCCCACCACATCCAGCATGCACACACACACACACACACACACACACACACACACACACATTCTCTCTCTCTCTCTCTCTCTCTTTCTCTCTCTCTCTCTCTCTCTCTCTCTCCCCCCACCCCCTCTCTCTTCCCTCTTCTCCAGCTTTTTGAGGCAGGTCATGTAGCCCAGGCTAACCTTGAATCACCTATGAAGCCAAGGATGACTCCTGATCCTCTTATCATCCACGTCCAAGCCACAGGCATTCGCCACCACAGCCTGTTTCTTTTCATTTTTGAAGTTAAAAAGCATAATTAGGTATCAAGGATTAATAGCAGTAGCCCGATTTTATTATTGTCTTCATTTTAGTAGCCCTGGAATAAATGTAAGTAGAATAATAGTAGAACATTTATTTTACCTAGACTTGGTGTGACATTGTGTGTGGACATAAAACAAAGCAAACAAAAGCACCACAGAAAACAAATGAGGGTGACCTCCATTGCAGCAATCTGCGTATGTGTTCACTGGCAGCACCATTGTAAGTCTCACAAAGCCTTCAAAAGATGGGACATGGCCCATAAATATTAATAAGAATCTAGGTTTGTACATTTAAACAGACTAAGCCAACGCAATTCATTACTTTGTGTGTGCTTACAAATCAAAAGCCATCTTTTCCAGAAGATTCTCAGTTTGATTTTAGAGTGCTTACATTCTTGCTTGTGAGTTCTTTCTGTGAATATCTTGGACGTTGAAGAAATCATCCCTGAGATCAGCAAGGAGCATCATCAGAACACTGTGTCGGAAAAAGAAAGGCAGAGCAGTGATTACTACAGACTGCTGCTTCTCACTCCTCTCTCTCTCTCTCTCTTAAAAAAAAAAAAAAGATGTTTGTTAGTGGATTCATTCAGAACATAGAAAAATGCAATCAAGTTAAGTGTGGTGGATGGGTTCCCAATAGGGTTTGTAAGCCTACTAGCCTCCTCATAATCGAACCAAAGAACTCTGGATACCTGCAGTTCCTTCAGAAAAACAGTGACATCCCATCCTGCCCCAAGGATACTGGAATGACTCCCTGCCCCTGACACCCATCTTCCACTCTAAGCCTTCTGTGGGGCGGGAATGGACTCCTCCTATCATGTATGAGCCAGTGAGAAAAAGAAGTTTCCCCCCTCCTGGTGAAAAGAAAGGAAAAACAAAAGAGAAAAGGATGTTGGGGGTGTGAAAAGAGAGGGGCTGTGACACACAAATAAAAGGGATGCTCTAGGCTCATTCTCCAGGTTGTGGGAAGCCCAAGTTCAAATCTTTACTTCCTTTCCATTCACAATGATCTTTTCATTGGTATTTCCCCCCACCCCCACCCCCACAACAGACAGGCTTCTCTGTGTAGTCTTGGCTGTCTTGGAACTTACTCTGTAGACCAAGTTGGCCTTGAACTCACAGAGATCCTCCTGCCTCTGCCTCCCGCGTGCTGGGTTAAAGGCGTGCGCTACCACCGCCAGCTCCCATTGGCACCTTTGACAGACAATGCTAGGCAGGAAATGAAAAGGGGCCCTTTGTAGTCATCTATTTCCCAGCATTACTTGTGACATGTGAACGTCCATGTCATCATCCTCTGACACCCATAGCACCGCAGCCCATCAATAGCATCTCCATGTAGGAGACCTCCTTGGGGACATTTTGATGTGTTACCATCCTTGATCATCGGTAATGCTCTTTGAAAATGCCATCCATGCTCAGTGTCAGGTGCATAGCCAGTGCTCCCCCACCCACCCGCCCACCTAGGCAAGGACAAGACCACTCCTACTTTGAGGAAGAAATCTGATTTTACAACCTAAAGACCTGACTAACACCAAGAGGTGAGAAGAAATAGGATGCAGTTGAGGACAAGATAGGTAGTCCCTTAATGAGATAAATATGCATCCTCCCAATCCCCTCCTCCCCCAGGGAGTGGCTTACAGACCTTCATGGTTAAGATGGCTTCACAGGAAGAAATTGTCATTTTTCCCCCCATTCCTCTTTGTATTTCTAGACACAAGTAGAAACTCTCAATCTGCTTGACCTGGTATTTAGTCCACTCTACTCTCTGAAGCCCACTTCCTAGCACAGCTGCTCACACCCTCCACTATTGAGCCCACGTGTTTTTTCTTGACTTCTAACTCAGAATGCAGCACAATGTTCTCCCTTCCTCCTCTGCCTTCGCCCTCCTGGACAGGTAGCAAGCTTTCTAGCTTGGCTTCCTTGTTTTTCTACCATAAACCCCAGTAAATTGTCCTCGAGATGCTTTCTGGGTCTGTTTTTAAATTATTTTATCTATGAAACCAAGAACCCCCCAAAAAGGGACCCCAAATTCCCCAGTGACACTATGGTGGTTTGAATTAAGAATAGCCGCCACAGGCTCATATAGTTGAGGATTAGGAGGCGTGGCCTTGTTGGAGGAAGTGTGTTACTGAGGGTGGGTTGGGGGTCTGCTCAAACTACTGCACCAACCAAGGACAATACATGCAGTAAGCATTGAACCCCTATTCAGATCTAGCCAATGGACAGGACATTCTCCACAGTTGTGTGGAGAGCAAAGACTGCCTCTGACATGAACTCTTGTGCCCCCATTTGACCACTTGCCCTTGGTGGGGAGGCCTGGTGGCACTCAGAGAAAGGATAAGCAGGTTACCAGGATGAGACTTGATAGGCTGTGGCCAAATGGTGGGGAGGAGGTCCCCTTCTGTCACAGACCTAGGGGAGGGGAATAGGGTGAAAAGAAAGAGTGGGGGAGGGAGGAACAGGAGGATACAAGTGAAAAAAAGAAAAAAAAGCAAAAAAAAAAAAAAAAAAAAAAAAAAGCTCAAGGCAGGGCTAGGCATGGTGGTGAAGCCCTTTAATCCTAGCACTCAGGAAGCAGAGGCAGGCAGATCACTGTGAGTTCGAGCCCAGCCTGGTCTACAAAACGAGTCTGTGAGTTCAAGCCCAGCCTGGTCTACAAGTGAGTCCAGGACAGCCAAGGCTACACAGAGAAACCCTGTCTCGAAGAAAAACAAACAAAAAAACAATCAAGAAGAAAAAAGAAACAACAACAACAAAACAAAAACAAAAAAGCCCAAGGCAATCCCAGTACCTTTCTCCTTCTTCCTCCTGCGGATGCAGATGTAGAAGAACTCTCAGCTACCTCTGCAGCACCGTGTCTGCCTGTGTGCAGCCATGCTTCCTGCCATGAGGATAATGGACTAAATAAATAAGCCTCTGCAACTGTAAGCCAGCCCCAGTTAAACGCTTTCTCTTATCAAAGTTGCTTTGGTCATTGCGCCTCTTCCCAGCAGTAGAACACTGATTAAAACACATCCTGTGTTTGACTAAGTTTAAAAGACATAGCTGGCGAATGTTTTGAATCTTTTTTTTTTTTTCCCCTGGTGGGAAGACAGTAGAATCTGCCCTTTGTCCTCAAGTGCAAGTTCACTCTGAGTAAGTCTAACTGTGACATCAGCAACCACAGGCGGGTCCAGCAGCTGAAGGGCCCCAGGACTTGAGAGACATAGCTAAAGTATAACTTCTGACAACCAAAGCTCTGGAGAACACGGAGATGTGTTTTAAAACAAGTTAAGCTTCTAAAGTACCCCTCCTACCTCCACAAATCATTAGCATGCCGAGGAATGTGTTGTAACTAATGACTTTTTTTTGCTGCAAAACTATTGGCTAATTATCCCAATTATTACATTCTTAGCCTATCAAACTATGCTTTGGTCATCCAAAGAGGAGAATGTCCCCTGGAATCAACCCATAGGGTAACAAACGGAGTCTGTTTAGAGTGTTCGTCCTGAAAACCACAGTGCCTGGTAGAACTCAGCCTCAGGGCTGGCCAGGGAGCCTGGCAGGATCTGGAAGGATGACAGAATGCCACTGAGACCTTTCATAAGATGGGTCTTTTATTAGCAGTCTTCCCCAATTCTAAATCATTTATAAAAATCAATGGTTGCCTCCTACATGTATGTTCCCTGACAAAGTTATCATTCTTATCTCTCAATGTTCTGGAAATTCTGACTATATAGGCACATACACACTTAAAGGGAAAACATTTTATATATATGTATATGTATGTGTGTATATATATATATATATATATATATATATATATATATATATATATATATAAATTTTTGCCAAAATGGGGATTGAACCAAAGGCCTTGCATACACTAGGCAAGTGCTCTACTACTGAGTCATACCTCCAGCCCCTACTTAGATTTAAAAAAATAATAATAATAATTTTATTGAAGTTTTAATTTTATTATGTCTGATTTATTGGGGGACACGCACATTTCTCAGTGCATGCGTAGATCTCAGAGAACAACTTTCAGAACAGATCAAACTCAGGCCGCCAGGCTTGATGACAGGCACCTCTACCAGCTGAGCCATCTCTCCATCCTCTGTTTGGATGTACAGCACCATTCCCTATATGCCAAGTGAGTTATAGAATATGCCTAAACATAATCTAGTGCAATCTGTATCATTACGGTTAGATAAGAGCAAGAAGGAACTATAAAGAGCAGTAATTAATTATACATTCCAAAAAGCCACAAGAAAGAGTTTTTTTCTTTATCATAAAGAAATGATAACTCCTGAGAAGATAGGTATGTTTAAATGTTACATAATGCACACATGTATCAAAAAATCACATGTTCCCCTCTTATTATATATAACTTTTGTTTTTAATTACCAGTCAAATTTAGAAAATTTACATAATGAAGGTGAGAAATATGTACAAAATACCAAAGTCTTCTTTATTTCTATGACCTGGTTGATATTAATGATTTAGGTTTTTCCAAACCACACATATATATCAATATATATATGTTATATGATATATATATATCAATATATATATATACATGTACCTTTATGTTTGGAAATCTTGGGGTGGGGGGTCACCTGACACTAAAATTTAATCATTGGTGATTCAGATTTCTTGCATCTTTTAGAACTGGACATATTTTGTGAATAAGAATTTGTGCAAATTTAATTAGATTAATTTTTAAATAAATGTCTTAAAATTCTAAGCATTAACAGTAGTAGTTGAGCACACCTTTAATCCTAGCACTTGGGAGGCAGAGGCAAGCAGATTTCTGTGAGTTCGAGGCTAACCTGATCTACAGAGTGAGTTCCAGAATAGCTGGGACTACACAAAGAAATCTTGTCTCAAAAAACCAAAAGAGAAAGAAAGAAAGAGAGAGAGAGAGAGAAGGAAGGGAAGAAAAGTTTGCCATATAAGGATCAAAGTTTAATGAACTTTAAAGCAATTAAAGTTAAAGTTTCCAGTGGAACTGTCAAAATTATACGAAACGATATGATAGTGACACTAACTCATACCTTAAAACAACAACATCCAATGACAGCCATTCGCCAGTCTCTGCGTTACTGTTAATCACTTACTTGGTGGCTATTGATATTTTTCATTTAAACTATTTTAATTAGTCCAGGTGGTAGTGGCTCATGCCTTTAATTTAAGCTTGGGAGGCAGAGGCAGAGGCAGAGGCAGGTGGATCTCTGTGAGTTCTTGAGGCCAGCCTGGTCTACAGAGTGAGTCCCAAAAATGGAGAAACCCTGTCTCAAAACAAAACACAACACAACAAAAAATTAATTAATTAATTCTTTGAGAATATCATACAATTTATTTTGAACATTTTTGACTCCTAACTTTGCCTAGATCAACTCCCACTCTTTACCCATTCCAACTTACTACTTTTTTTTTCTCCAAGATCCCACAGAGACCAATTTGTGCTGCATACACTCCTGGGTGGGGGCCAGCCCCTGGAGTGTGGTTAAGTTGGCAGTAGCTCCACTGTTAAAGAAAACTACCTCTCTCTCCCCTTGTGTGTGTGTACTTATGAAATACTAAGTTCCCATGTATGACTTTTTTCAAACATCCCTAAGATCATTTATCGCTTTTCTTACCCCCTCTGTCCCCCTCCCCTCTACCTCCCCAATTAGTCCTCCCCTCCTATTCTCCCCTCCCTGTTCTTCTCCATATTACCTGTATTTTATCCCCCATCCCTTAAGTTCTTTCTCCCCCCTCCCCACCAATGGTCCCTTTCTAGTGCCCTAGATTCTACAGGTACTCCAAGTTAAATACACAAATCTAGAGATTTGACACTAAGATCTACATACGAGTGAGAACAGGAGACATTTTTCTTTCTGGGTTTGGGCTACATCGGATTCATGTTCAGTATGTTTTCCAGTTTCATCCATGGATCTGCAAAGTTTATTCTCCTTCACAGCTGAATAAAATTCCATTGTGTATATGACCCATTTCCATGATCTACCAACCAGCTGGTGGGCATCTAGGCTGCTTCCATGTCCTAGCTGTGAATCGAGCATCCGTGAACATGAATGAGCATGTGTCTCTTTAGCAGGAAGGAAAGTCCGTTGAGAGTATGCCCAAGAGTGACACAGCTGGGTCACATGGTAGATCTATTCCTAGTTTTCAGAGGACCCACCATACTGATTTCTATAGTTTGCACTCCCACCAACGGAGTATAAGGTCCTCGGGTCCCTTCATCTTCACCAGCATTTGTTACCTTCTGTTTTCTCAATCTCAGCCATTCTAATTGGAGTAAAATAAAATCTCAAAGAAGTTTTAATTTGCATTTCCCTGATGCCTAAGGATGGCGAACACTTTTTAAAAATATTTCTCAGCCATCTGTATTTCTTCTGAGAATTCTCTGTTTAGCTCCATAGTAGCTGTTGATTTTACTCTGTTTCTTTCTGCTTTGGTTCACTGTATTCTCACTGTACTCATCATTACATTGTGATTTTAAACAATTTGATAGCATAAAATACTGTGGATTTTTTATCTTCTGTCTTTTTGTCTCACTCACGTTTGGTATCACATTCTATTTCTGGTGGAGGATGGTAATTCTAGTTAAGGGTAGAATGTAACAAGAGCCATCTGTCCTTTTCTCCATCTGAGTCCTTCTGTGTGATTAATTGTTGTGTGTGTGCGCGCACGCGCACACACACACACACACACACACACACACACACACACACACACACAAAAAGTCTACTACTTTCCTGTTGCTGCTGTATGAGAATCATGAAAAGCTAACATGTTTATAAGATTCCATGCTGAGGTGTCTGCTCTTAGGGCTTTAAAGCCTTGAAGCAGGCTTAATGACAGGTGGACGCCATTCTTGTTCCTAAGACCAACTGCATGGCAGCATCGCTTAAGTGGTTAATCAAGAGCACTCCACTTTGTATTCAGTATCTCAGATGTCTGCATCCAAAGGAATTACAAAAAATAAAAATAAATAAAAAACTGATGGAAAACCCAACATATCACACTAGTACTGATGATGACATTCTAATGTGTGAAGAAAATTTTGATATTTCAACAGGGATACACACACACACACACACACACATCACTTTTAGTCTGAGAGGAAATAAGTTGAAAGCATAATTCATATTCCCTGAAGACTCCACCATCACTTAACTACAAAAGCACCTCACTGCTCATTTCAGCAGTATAATAAGATCAAAAGCATTTCAAGAGAAAGTAAAAGGGGCAAGATTAGAAAAGCAAAGTCTACAGGGAACTGATATGGGGATCTATAGGAGATGGAGATGAAATGGCATGGAGAGGAACCATTGTGATCTTTAAAGAGACAGCTCCCAAAATGATCTCTGTCAGTCTGGTGGGAAATCCCTGGAGATATTTACCTTGTATATACTCAAAGAAAGAGGCAACCATGACAGAAAGTATTAGTTCTTTTCTATTTTTATCACCAGAGACATTTAATGTAATTAGGAAAGTAAGATATAAAACCCAGAACAATAAATGAATAAATAGAGAAAGCCTTTAGTGACGTAATTTAATACCAGTTTTTGTTTCCTTGCCTTGGTCTACCAATTTTTCTTTATATTTCCTGGTGAACCTATTCATCAAGGTCAGATTTTATATTTATGTAAAGATGTAGTGTGTGTGTGTGGATACGTGTGTGTGCAGACCTATGTGTGTGACACACATACCCAGTACTTATGAAGTTAATACCATTTTAAAAGGCCCATACAGAGCCAGGTTTAGTGGCTCATGCCTTTAATCCTAGCACTCGGAGCACTCGGGAGGCAGAGGCAGGTGGATCGCTGTGAGTTCGAGGCCAGCCTGGTCTACAAAGCGAGTCCAGGACAGCCAGGGCTACACAGAGAAACCTGGCTCAACGAAACAAAATAAACAAATAATTAAAAAATTAAAAGGCCCGTACAATTATAAAATATTATGTCTTGCTTTTAGCGTAACCCAAAACAAGGTTTTATATTAATAGGAGACAAGACACGAAATGTAAAGTTAGAGGAATTCAGCATAAGATGTGGGAACAAGGTAACAGGAGTGCTAAAGAATCTTGGGATTGACAAAGCACAAACCTGCTGGGTGTGATGACTCACACTGCAATTCCAGCACAAGAGCAACTCAGGCAGATTTATGAGCTTAAGGCTAGACGAGGCACGTGTAGCATGTTCCAGGACAGCCTGGGCTAGGCAAACATGTGTTTGCATTTACTAGTCTCCATTTTCATTTATTTGTGTTTTGTTTTAGTCGAACAGGATCTCACTAACCCAGGATGGCCTCAAACTCACTATGTAGCTGTACTTCTTCTGATCCTCTGCCTCCGCCTTCCCAGCGCTGGCATACACTACTGTGCCCAGAATAGCCATGGCCTTTTGAAAATTCTGATTTCAAGCACGAGGGGTGATTTGAGCTCATTGTCTTGTACAAAGCCAGAGCCCAAAGCCTCACATCCCAGACACACTACATGTTCCTGCACCCTGGAAAGCACACTTCCCAGTATACCAGCCCCTCCTGCACAGGACTCCACTCCTATTACCCATATGTGCATGACTCTGCATGCCTGTTCCTGCAGGTGACACTTAGGAAGTCAGCTTTGCATCAATCATTTCCCCTGCATATATAGGTACTTTACAACAAAATATTTTTCAAGTTATGTAATATGCCATATTTCTGGGAATCAAATGTTATGTAAAATATTGCCAAAATTTTGGAAGACAAGTTTTTAATTTTGCAAAAAATACTTTTTGAATTTTCACTAAGTCAACTTCTGTAGAACTGTGAAGACAAAAGCCATTTAGAAAAATAGAGATGGACACGAACCATGGTGGTAAAGATGTGCACAGCCACTAATGGTTGGTAGCCACAGAATACAGAATATTCTGAATCAATCTTACCTCTGTCTATATCCTTGCTAAGCAACTGTGTTTGCTTCTCTTGCTAATAGCTTCCAGAGCCAGGTAAGGCTGACAGGGATGAGTTTTATCTATTTTAGCTCATAGCTTTGCAGGATGAAGGGCAAGAGGCTACCTCTGGTGGTGGCCTTCCTGCTGGCATAGTCCTGGCTTAGTGTAATGAGTCTCAAGGCATGAGAAAGAGGTCTTTGAATGATTCAGTGGCTTTTCTTATATTCAGTTAGGAAATTCCCCACTGATGACCTTATCCAACCATAATCACCCCCTAAAACCCACCTCTAACCACCACAGGCAGATGTTTTGCCTTTTCTTCTTCTACTTCTTCTTCTTCTTCTTCTTCTTCTTCTTCTTCTTCTTCTTCTTCTTCTTCTTCTTCTTCTTCTTCTTCTTCCTTTTTTGGTTTTTCAACAAACAAGGGGTTCTCTGCATACCCTTGGCTGTCTTGGAGTCGCTTTGTAGCCAGGCTGGACTTGAACACATATCGATCTGCCTGCCTCTGCCTCCCTGAGTGCTGGCATTACAAGCGAGTGCCACCACACCCAGCTCATGTTTCACTCTCTTAACATCTCACAGTGATAATTAAATTTCAGTGCATAGACCAGTTGCCCCAGACACTTGGAAAACTTTCAGGGCATGTCTTCAGTAGAAGACTCTCAGTGCCTCTGGGCAAGGTAGTAACACCTCATGTCGAAAAAAGAAAGAAAAAAAGACCTCAAAATTCCACACATATGCCATGGGGGATATGTTCAAGCAATGTCTAAACCACATTGGTGAACCCTGAAACATCATTTAACTTCTTACTTTGGTGGGGGAGGGGAGGTTTCAAGGCAGGGCCTCTCTGTGTAGCCTTGACTGTCCTGGACTCACTTTGTAGACCAGGCTGGCCTCGAACGCATAGAGATCCACCTGCTTCTGCCTCCCAGAATGCTGGTATTATAGGCGTGCACCACCATGCCGGGCTCCGGTTTTAACTCCTTACTTAGCTGTAAAATGGAACAACATCTGACATACAAGGTAAAATCTCAATCAGTGACCCTTATAATTGCTTTACAGAGATGAAAGCAATGGACATCTTTCTTCTACTTCTAATTCTGTCATAAAATTCTTGTTTTGTTTTTGGCGCTGAATACTGCATAAGATATCCAATATTAAAAGGCTAAAACTCAATGTGAATCTCCACAGCTTTCATTCCAAATGCCTGTTCTAACTATATAGAAGTTCATCTCACTGCATAGCCTTTGAGTCTGGTTATTTTGGGTGAGTGACACTTTTGTTTTCTTGCAAGTATTTTTAGTAATAACATTTATAAAATTATTTTTAAGGCAATTACTGTAAATATAAAATAATCCTTTAAGAATGGACTAGGAATGATAACATAATGCACTTCAGGGCTGGAGACAGGAAAACCATGAGTTAGAGCCCAGCTGGGGCCATAAAAATGTAAGGGAGGAAGAGACAAAGAAAGGGAGAGAAAAAGAAAGAGAGGAGAGAGGGAAGGGAGAAGAAACAAACAGTAAATGTACGCCCATGAGTATTGCTCTACAGATGACCTCGCCCACTCTGAGAGAAGGAAAGCACTGGGTTTAACATGCGGCAGCAAATGTTTTTAGCCAAATTTAGCCAGCCATTGTTTCCATGGCAACTCCTTGCTCTGAGAAAAGCGACAAAACACACCCACGAGGAGATTCTGTGTGAGATTTCTAGTCACTTGTTGGAGATAGTCTGGCTAACTCTCAGGGTTACGAGAAACTCTGACACCACGGGAGTGAAAACGTGAACTCTTTATGCATCGTCGGATTTGCGAGATATTTAAAGAGAAAACAAAACAAAACAAAAGAACTAGAAAGTAGGATGTGAGGACACAGAAGAGAGGTCGTAGTTGGGAGAACCAGGCAGGACATAGTTGGTTCTCTTCCGGGGTCTGTTAGAATTTTTGCAGCCTCAAGAAAGCAACGAGCTGGAGCAGCGCAGAGCATAACTGCAAGAAGAGCAATGCAGGTCAATGCTGTTCTGATGACACAACCCTTAGACCTCACGGACATCCTATCCACTCAAAAGGAGCGTTTTCTCCACACCAAAGGCAGAATCATTTGGCCCAGCTAGGAATGGCACTTTCAGTCAAACCTGCCAATCTCAATTTGATCCCCAGAACCCATATAGTAGAAGGAGTGAAACCACTTCAGAGCACTCTTCTCTGTTCTCTGTAACATACACAACGCATGCACACTCCCTTCCCTGGCATGTAGGGCTTTGCGTATGCCATACAAGCAGTGATCCTTTAGCTGTAAGTATCTCTAAAACCAGTATTTTCAAGCAATTTTTTTTTTTTTTTTTGAAACATGGTCTGGAACCAGGTCACTATGTAGAATGGGCTGGCCTCGAACTCACAGTGGTCTATATGCCCCTACCTCCTGAATGCTGGGATTAAGGCCCATGCCACCAGGGCTAGTTATAACAATCTTTTCCAGTAGAATTTTTCATCATCTGATGTGAAAGACAGAAGACAGCACAAATCCCCAGCAAGTTTTGATGTGTTTCACAGTGTTTTAAACATCTAGCAGTTCTAAAACTTTCATTACAAAGCTCTTATAGGACAGGAAAGTTCTATTTCAGTTCATGATTTGGAGGTATGATATCATGGCAGCAAAGGCAGGAGGCTGGAGATGGGGTGCTAGGCTGCCTGCCTATGTCTTCATGCGTCAGCAAACAGAATAAAAGCTCTCATTCTGTACAGAAAAAAAAAATTGTATTTGAAAAGTCAGCTAAGTGAAGAAACACTGAAGCATCTCAACTTTACTTAGTAGAAAGGGTGATGAAAAGAAAGACACGTTTTCTCGTTATATAAGTCATGAAAAGTATTTTTCTAGAGATACCAAGGATATTTATTTCCAAAAGAGATGCCATCATTACCAAGTCAGCCCAAACCACTTATGAGACAGCCATGGTGCTAGGGAGATGGCCCCGTCAGTAAAGCCGTTGTACAGGCAAGAGGACCTGAGAACCTGCATCAAATAAAGATGGCAGGAGAGAGCCAGCTCACAAAAACTGTCTTCTGACCTCCCACAGCATGGAAAATGCATCGTCCTACACACAGACTGAAACGCAATTATGGAGGCAAGTGATAGAGGTCACCAGATGTTGACTTCCAGCCTCTCATGCACACAAGTGAAAACGCACGCGCGCACACACACGCACACACACACACACACACACACACACACACACACACACAAATTGTTCTATAATAAAATCTATTTAGAAAGGACCTGGGAAGGCACTTTTGTTCATGGGCCCTCCAGAATCAAAGTCCAAAATTATGTGCAATTATGTGATTTGTATCATGTGAAACATCGCGAAAGGTCCCTGACCAAAATGCCTCTCACCAGAACCCTTCTGCCCAGGAACACAAAATTCTGTTTGCAAATATGTGAATGCATTGTTGATGCAAAGGTGTCAAAGCAAGCAGGATCCCAAGGTTGTGTTAGATAATGTGACTGGAGAGCTAAGCAATGCTCCTTTTCTCATCTCAATGCACATGTGTATCTTCTCCAGGAAGTTGATTTAAAAAAGAATCTATACAGCTTCACAAGTGAAAGACAATTAGACTAAGACGTTTTCATGAATCTATGCAAGGTATGTATATATATATATATATATATATATATATATATACACACATGAATACTCTTTTTTAAAATATTTTTAAGACTTTATTTATTTTATGTATATGAGTTTTTATCTTTATGTACACCAGCACAGGGCACCAGATTCCATTACAGATGGTCATGAGCCACCATGTGCTTGCTGGGAATTAAACTCAGGACCCCTGGAAGAGCAACCAGTGTTCTTAACCTCTGAGTCATCTCTTTAGCCCCTGAATACTCTTAATAAGCATAATTATGTATATATAACATAAATATTTTGATTTTTAAAAATTTGGAGTTATTCAATATTTTTAATAATACTAAAATTGAAGAATTTAGAGAAACAAACATTATATATCATATCATGTTACTATTGGGAAACATTAATGCAAAAAGCAAATAAGGTTTTTTAAAACAAACACATCACCCCTCATATTTTAGTAAAATAAAAAAAAATATTATTTTTCAGTGTTTCAAACAGGACACAATGAAGGACTCCAGGAAAATCACTAACATAAAAACGGTGCAATTTCCCAAGCAATTCTTGTCCAGACTATTTTCTAGTGAAAAATAGAAATGATGGAAGAATTGGCACACTTCTCTAAAACACTGACCCTGGTGTTGGGACAGAAGCACGGTGAAGCTGCTAGCACATACCCTTCCTTTCCTTACAGTTTTCTTGCCGATGGTGGCAGGGTTTGGTTCTTGTTTCTTGGGATAAAGTCTTACTTTGTAGCCCAGGTTGACCTGCCTCAGTTTCTTCAATGCTGGGGTTCCACCATGTTCCACCATGCCAAACTGCCTGCAAGTTTCTTTCTTAGAAATATTTATATGCTGTGAATAATTTATCTGATGTGTGTTAAAGCTTCCTGATAGAGTTTTCTAGTCCCCCATAGTCCTTTGCCCTAGAATTATACACAAAATTCAAACCCTTGATGCTCTGAGCATCAGCCATTGTTCTCACTGCTCAAAATAATTGCTGATTCAGAACTATTCATTGTTCATCTTGCTATTCATTTCTTATTTATCAACTCATTAATAACACATTGTGATGAATTACAGATATCAAACTTAGCGCTCTTATGGCTATACTTAAATAAGCAGATGAAAACTAATGTTTAAGGGAACGTCAATAGAAACACACAGGGAAAATCCCCTCTTATAGACTTTATTTTTAGATCACAGCCAAGCTAAATCATCTCCCAAGTCAGGACAGTTTTCACTGCATCTTGTAAGCCTCCCATTTTTGCTCTGTGTCGTCCTTTTGTTGGTCTCTAAAACTTAAGCATTGAAACTTGCATTACAAAGCCACCCTAACATCTAATTCTATAATTATCTTTGTGGGACTGAGTCATAGAGAGAGCTAAAATTAAACCAAATGATAATGTTTTGGTACTTTTTTTTTTCTTTACCAACTTTTAAAAGATATGGACCACTTAAAAATGCAACTAAGAGCAGATAGAAAGACATATAAACACCAAGTCACAAGTAGTCTGTGAAACTAGTTAGGATTGGGTGGCTAAGAGTTGAGACATTACATTTAACAGAATGAACATGTGGACTGTGGAGAAAGCTTGAACTTTGAAATCAGGAACAAAACCTGGGTTAGCCTCTTCGCAAATCTTTCTGATGGCCAAATTCATTAACTGAATAAGGGAGGTGGCTATCTAAGTCCCTGTAAGTCAAGCCTCTGTCCCACCATAATAGCTATCATATGATGCGAGACTTAAAATAGTGGCTCCAAGTACTAAGAAAGGAAAAACACTGAAACAATTGATATGGGAACCAGAGCCAATTATCTTAGTTTGAGATCTATGTCAGTGTTGCTTTCTAGGCCATAGGATTCTGGCAGAGGACAAAGCAGCAGTAACTATGGGGTCAGGACTGGTCAGTAGAAGAGTGTAAACCCAGCATGCACAAGGTCCTGGCTGCCAGCCCCAGCATCAAGCAAAGAAGTAACTAGTGATGTGCATATTAGTGACTTCATCATTAGTGATAGCCTGTACTTACTGTGGGGGTCCCCTAGGGCTCTGAGGAGTTGAAAAATTCCTATCACACATGACACCACAGTTGGGTCATAATGTTGTCTTACCTCAAAGTGTGACATGCTTTTGATGATGCAAGTATAAACAAAGTTACAGTGCTTGCTGCTCAAATGACAGAGCACACACAGTGATGCATAGCACAGAATATGTGCGAATGATACCACACACACACACACACACACACACACACACACACACACACACACAAGGTTCATGTATGCCATATACTGTACCTGACACAATTAACTTACAAAGAAGAAAGGTTTACTTTGGCTGTTAGTCATGGAGGTTTTGGTCCACGCTCAGTTGGGTCTTTCACAAAGCGGCTCACCATGGTGACAGCATCATCATAGCCAGTGAAATAAAGAACCCCAGCATCCTGGAGGAAGTAACACTTCCTTCTAAGCCCCCCCTCAGGAAGTCTCCATCACCCCTATCTTAGTTGCTTTTCTATTGCCGTGAAGACCCCACGACCAAGGAAGCTTAGAGGACAGTGTATTGGGGCTTACTGTTTCAGAGAGTGAGTCTGTGGCCATCCTGGCAGGGAGCGCAGCAGCAGGCTGGCAGGCAGGGCGCTGGAGTGGTAGCTGAGAGCTTGCATCTTGCTCCACAAGCACAAGACAGAGAGGGCTCACTGGAAATGGCTGCACTTTTGAAACCTCAAAGCCCACCTAGTCCTGTTTGTTCCAGCATACTTCTCTCGCTACCCCGTACTGAAGCTGGAACCCAGCGCGCAGCCCAGGCACCTCACGCGCTCTGCTACAGAGCTTCCCAGTTCTGTTTGGTTTTTGTTTTGTTTGTTTTCTGTTTTGTTTTCGAGACAGGGTTTCTCTATGTAGCCTTGGCTGTCCTGAGCTCGCTTTGTAGACCAGGCTGGCCTTGAACTCACAGCGATCTGCCTTCCTCTGCCTCCGGAATGCTGGGATTAAAGGCGTGCAACACCACACACGGCTGAGCTTCTCAGTTCTAACTGTCCAGCTTCTGCTTTAGGTTCTAGCAGTGTCTCTCCACAGTGCACTAGAGGCTCTGAATCTACGCCCTGCTTTGCCCCACCGCGATAGTTGAACCTCTCACTAAAGTTGCAATTCCCAATATCGACATATTTTGTCTTCCTTTGTCTCTCTGTTTTCTGCTTGTTTGTTTGGTTTTTGTTTTTGTTTTGTTGCTTAGTTTTAGTTTTATGGTTTGGTTTGGTTTTGTTTTTGGTTTTTCAAGACTAGGTTTCTCTGTGCAGCTCTGGCTGACCTGGAACTCGCTCTTTTGACCAAACTGGCCTCGAAAGTCACAGAGATTTACCTGCTTCTGCCTGCAGAATGCTGAGTTCAAAGGCGAGCACGCTGCCATCACCACCACCACCTTGCACCCTTTTTTTTCTGTTTTGGGCGCAGTGGGTGTGCAGATGCTACCCCTCAGGCTCACATTGATCCTCACAGTTTGTTTTTGTTTGTTTGGTTGGTTCGTTGGTTGATTGGTTTTTCAAGACAGGGTTTCTCTGCGTTAGCCTTGGCTGTCCTGGACTCGCTTTGTAGACCAGGCTGGCCTCAAACTCGCAGAGATGTCACAGGTATCTTGAGGGGGCTAAGAGAAGACATCACTATGTTCCGTGTCCATTCTCCTATCCAACCTAGCTGATAAAACTGGAAGGCTATCTTGATTCTTCTTCTAACGGTGCAAATATTACTAAATTTCTACAAAACATTTACCTGCTTTCTTCCCTACAGTCAGGCGTGCAGGAATCTGGACACCATCTGAGGTAGGACTCACTGTGGCATGCCCTGGGCTCCTGGATGAAGCCCTGCTGCCTCACCTTATGTCTCTGCTCAGGCCTCAATGTGACTGGAGCCACTTTTCAAGCCTGTCCCCTGCACCTTTGCTGACCCCAGAGAGCCTCCCAAGTCAATCCCTCTGAAGCTCTACCCATTAACCTCAACGATCAGCAGTAAGGAGATCATGCCAGTCTAGTGCTCATTGCATCAGGAGCCAGTTCACTGGGTCTTCTTACCTGCCAACCCTGACAATCTTCCTGATGGAGTCAAACCACCAGGCCTCATCAGCTAACCGTGACAATCTTCTCCCATCATCCATACCTACCAGTCCCGCTTGGATGGTGCCACAAAACCTATATCCATTTTAAAACAAACTCCTACTGGTGGCTACTGTATGTGAAGAGTTTGGACCTCCATGTTTTGTCAGACTTAGATTCCCATTGGTATTTTATGCTACTGGCTTTCTGACATCAGTGACAAAAGACTTGAGTTCAAGCCTGAATTCTACCAATCTTAGGGAATAAACACTCACGCACTGGTCCGCTTTCAAGGTGTATTATGCTGTGCAGTAGTTTTCCCCACTGACACTTCAACTCTACATCTTTGTAGTAATGGTTACCTTAAAATAAAAGTGGGAAGGGGAATTAAAGGTATTATTAGCCATTTGTAGATCAGTATTTTACTTTGGGTGCAACTGTAGAGATAATGGATAAGAAAGGGCTTTGTAAAATATTATCCAAGTTGTTATTTAGTCATTCATGTGTTACTGCATTTTTATAAATGTGCCAGTGAAAATAAGGAAGGCATATTGTTCTCAATACTATAATTACGCTTTAGCTGGAAATAAGCTCTTAGCCATGCTGCCATTATTCCCTCTGCAGCTATTTATTTTCTTTGTCCTGGAATAGCTATGCATTTTTAAAATGATAGTCATAGAACCACACACTTAAAAAAAAAAAAAAAAGTTTAAGCTCTGATCAGTTTCTTTGCCTTTACATGGAGCTGCCCCTAGACATTTTCCAACAGATAGCCATGCATAATTGAGAGATACAAAGCAGACTGTTCCTGGTTATAAATAAGACTTACACAGTAAAAAAAACCAAACCAACCTGTGCCTTTGCTTCTTTCAGCAGGTTTGACAATACAAGGGCAAGCTAGGCAGTGCCAAACAAAGGCTGCACCTTTGCTAGTGTTTAATGTAAAACACACTGATTGTAACCCAACATGTTCTTTCATTTGTTTGTTTGTTTGTTTGTTTGGTCTTGTTTTATTTGAGACAGAGTTTCTCTGTGTGGCCCTGGTTATTTTAGAACTCACTTTATAGGCCAGGCTGGCCTTGAACTCACAGAGGTCTGCCTGCCTCTGCTTCCCAAGGGTTGGGATTAAAGGCGTGCGCCACCATGCCCTGGCGACAGCAACTGTTCTTAAATTGAGTTTTCAGACCCCCCCTTTGTCTCAGTTGCTTCTGCCTAACAATTACTTTAGAAAATAATAGCATTAGAAATATTCAAAGCCTGGGCTGAGGAGGTGAGTCTTCCCGTAAAATGCTTGCTTTACAACCAAGAGGACTGGTCGCCCACCACCAGAACCTAGTGAGAAAAGCTCAGTATGGTGGCCTGTTGTTCATAAGGCCAGTGCATCAGGGACGTGCAAGCAGGAGGAAGCCCTGGGACTCAGTAGCCACCCAGCCTGGTCTACTCAGCCCACCCCTGGCCTCGGAGAGATCCTGTCAATATCATACACAGCTCTGGGGAGTGGCACTGAGTTTTCCTCTGGTCTCTACACTCTGCTCACTCACACAGGTGCAGATGTAATTATGGACACACAAGAAACAGTCAAACTCATTAATAAGAAGTTCCCCTAAACAAAAACAAATGTAACAATCAAGAGTACAGAGTTCCCAGTGTGCCACTGTGTAGTAATGTGATGACAAATGACAGGAAGGCACTGTGCCTTTCAAAAAGTGAAGCTAAAAGATTCTAACAGTTACCAGCATGAAGAATCCAGAGGACACACATGTTTAACTGGGTCTAAACATTATACAATTAGCTCATTTCTGTGCACAGCGTTTCTTTTCTTTCTTTTGTTTTTGTGGTACTGGGGATTGAACTTGACCTCACTAAGTGCTCCACCGCCGAACAGTTTGAGCAGCCCCCTAGGTACAACTTCTGTTTCAATGTCAGTTAAAATATATATTTAAAGAAAATGAAAGTAGACTTATGCCAACACAATTGCCATTTTCTACTTCAAGTTCCTGTATTGACTAACATGTATGCTGATTTAAAAAAAAAAAAGTCATTCTCACCTTTTTAACACATGAGTATATAATAAATATTTCTATATTCTGGTATGGTGCTAATGCTTATTTTTAATGAATTAACAATATTTTAGTGGGTGAAGATAGCATTGTGATTTGGTTTGGTTTTTTGAGACAGGGAAAATCATGTCGATGCGTGTGAGCTTGAGTGAGTCTATGTGCACCACGTGTGTGCAGGAGTCAGAGGAGGCCAGAAAAGGGCACTGGATTTCCTGGGACATGTTGGTACCAAAAAAGCAAAGCAGGTCCTCCGCAAGAGTAGCAACAAGTGATCTTAACCATTGAGCCATCTCTCCAGACCCCGTTGTTGTTTTTTGAGGCAGGGTCTTAATCTAACTTTGCATAAAGTAAAGGTTGAAATTATAAACCAAATGAATTCTCTTTATTTTCCACCAGCACCAGACACAAGGTCTTCAAGTCTGAAAAGCTGAGGGACTGTGTGTCCTGGGAAATGAACCCAGAGCCTCTTATATGAACTCTGCCACTAGATTATACCTCCAGCCCCAGTGACTTTGATGTGTACTAATTATACAGAATGGCTGTCTTTGATATAATTAATTGTTTAGGAAGCAAATAAAAGGAAAAGTCCCTTTAACTGCTGAACACATTAGATTACGAAAACATCAGATTATGAGAGAAGGCTCTAAGATCCCACATCAGATCATAATTAATTTTATTAAAGAGCAGATAGGAAATAAAAATGACTGTGCCTGTTCTAAATGGCCCATCCAACTCTTTGTTAAGAGGCTCTTTGATCACTGTAAAAGCTACACATTTTAAAGAGGAGTCTTTTCTCATTTGATTATATTTCTCCCTTGTTGAAAACAACAACAACTAGTTTCCATGGTTACTATGGCCCTTATACTTGGAAATCCTAAATCCTGGTTCAGAGGGGACACAAAGCATGCAGGGAGCAGCTGTGCCTCAGAGGTATAGGACCTGGGTTGAAGTCTTTCCCAGCAGTAAAATCTTATCTTCTAATTCACTTCCCTGTGCTGTCAGTTTACAGGGCTGAGTGCTGTGTGGAAGACTCATTTGTAAGGCACCTGCACACAATGAGAAGCAGCCTTCATGTGAATTTCTACCTCTTTAATCTGGACCCCTGCTATCTGGAAGCAATGGAACCCCTTGCCTATTTGATGCCTTTCTGTTCTGTATCTTCATTCTTTTCTCCATCAAATTCCTTTCCTTTGTAGCTCCACCCCCCTCCGCCCTGACCCCCCCGCAAGCCCACGCAAGACGGAAGGAGAAGCTTGCCTGGTATGAACTCTCCAACAGCAACAGACTTCTTGTCTTAGCTTCTACACTTGCCCAGATGGATCACAGTCTACAGTATGCAACAGCCATTCATTTGGACTTGGAGCCTGCGTCTTAAGAGTGTTTGTGCCATAGTTTGGCACCAGCCAAGGACAATACAGGTCGTAAACTTTAAACCCCTACCCAGATCTAGCCAATGGATAGGACATTCTCCACAGTTGAATGGAGAGTGGGGTATGACTTTCTCACGTACTCTGGTGCCTCATATTTGACCATGTCTCCTGGATGGGGAGACCTGGTGGCACTCAGAGGAAGGATAGCAGGCTACCCAGAAGAGGCTTGATACCCTATGAGCATATAAAGGGGGAGGAAGTCCCCCTCAGTCACAGTCATAGGGGAGGGGAGTAAGGGGAAAATGGGAGGGAGGGAGGAATGGGAGGATACAAGGGATGGGACAACCATTGAGATGTAATATGAATTTAAAAAAAAAAAAAAAAGAGTGTTTGTGTTCCTGTATCTCCCTGGCGTGGTGCATGGTTCAAAGAAAGCAATTGGTTATTGCATTTGTTTAGGTCTTTGCTGGCACCCTTCACAGTTTCTTCTCCTCTCCTCCCTCATCTTGCTTTATTCTCCCTTCTTTATACACAGAAGTGTTTTCACCCCGGAGAGGAAAGGCTGTCAACATCCCTTCACTTCCAAACAGGCCCACAAAAGTTGCGGTAAGCAAGTGAGATGAGTTTTAGAGAAAGGAGGAAGGGAACGTAGCTTGTCAAAGGAGCAGCTTTGGCATGTCTAAATCTGCCTGCTTCGGGAAGTAAGCCAAAGTCAAGGGTCCAAAGACTATTCCGATTCTATTGCATTCCATTTATTATTTATATAGTGCTTATTGCTGTAGTCACAGAGTGCTTTCCAGTGAAACACAACATACCTCTGGGAGCAAAGAAGGAAATGAGGAGTGGGGAAGGGGGGAGGTGCGGTGGCATTGGTTATCATGTGAGATGCTGGAGCCTTGGCTGAGCCAGGAGGCGCCTCCCCTGTCTGACACAGGTGTGAATAATGCATTGTTCAGTATCAGCAGCAGAAATGTTGTAAGCTGGAAGCCAAGCTTTGTAGGCAAAGCATTTTTCCTCTAATCAAAGTTCTCACAGTCCTGGGCAGTGGGGGAAGGGAGAAACGGCTCTGCAGGTCTCTTGTATCCACCCTGAAATTCAAAACCTGTTTGGAACACGAAAGATACCCAAACCCACTGTATATCCTCACCCTTCAAGTTTTGGGGGTTTTGTGTGTGTGTGTGTGTGTGTGTGTGTGTGTGTGTTTTCGTTTAGCTTTGGTTCCTGTGGTAACAGAGACAGCAAGTACTGAAATTTCTGGAATCTGAGGTTTGTTCATATGGATAACATTTGGGAAGTTTCAAAGGGGGAAGGAAGGGAAAATCAGGTGATAGCATCAGAATGTTTCTAGGACACCCCCTTGCATTAGTGTGTCCAGTAGGGGTTGGAGACATGCTTTTCTTCAGACAGTTTTTCCACACGACTCTTGAGGAAGCACTCCCTCCTTGAGGAGCCCTCTGAGAACACAAAAGCCATCTGAGTGTTTTGGCACCAGGCACATGACGGCTTCAAAGGTCATCCTTGGGTAGGCAGGGACTACAAAAAGTCATGGAAATTTCTCTGCAGAAATCTTGTACCAACGAGTAAGTTAAATACAGCTGCTTTATCCTGCAGTGTTCAATATTGTCTTTAATGATTAAAAAAGGCCGGCTCCGGTGGAAGCACGGCCCAAGCTGCCGAGATTATTATGTTTAGAAGCATTTTCTGTAGGAGCAACGGGGGATGGGGGGGGAGGGGCGGAGGGAGAAGACCAAGAAAGATGTCTGCTTCCATAATGCCACCAGAGGGTTCAGCTGCCAGTCTCAGGATAACCAGCACCTGTTATGGCTTTGGTTTGCTTGTTTTGTTTTCTTTTGTTTAGACAGATCCCACTCTGCATTCCAGAAGGTCTTTCGATTTGTAGTAATCTTCCTGTCTCAGCCTCCCAAGCACAGGGTTTACAGGTGTGACATCATAGCTCAGGAATCGTCGTGCAAAAACTGCAATGTCCAGTGGCTTTTCATTATGTCCGCACCGTCCATCTATAATTACATGCCCTTCAGTAGAGAATGCTAAACACCAGGTGGGTGTCGGGGGTCAGGCCCCGTGATTCCAGCTGCTCAGCAGGCTGAGGCAGGAGGTGTATAGGTTCCAAGTCAGCCTGGATTGCACAAGGGGACCTTGTCTCTAAATAAGTAGGTAAACAACATCAAAGAGAATGCTAAGTACAGGCATGCTCTCAGTGGTGCAGCAAAGGAGCCAGGAGAAGCAGGTGCCTATTCTGGGGGTGGGGTGGGGTGGGGGTAGAGGATGGAATGGAGGTAAACGTTAAGACAAAGGTGACTGAGAAAAGGCCTGGAGCACCGTGTTCTACAGTTGAAGCCGCAGTGGGTGTGCAGAAGACGTGGGCATGACCCTGGGCTTTGAGGAAGAGGTACCAGGATTTAGGCAGCATTTGCTGCACACGAGTCAAAGAAGGCGAGATAGGAGTAACTGTGAAGGAGAGTGGAGTTAAAATGCTAGGCTGCAGGTGTTAGTTGGACTTGGGGTGAGGGGATCCCATCATGGTTGCCAGGTGACACTGGGGAAACTGGAGCCCTTTCTTGGGGGTTCTTGGTCTCATTAATAAAAGAAGTTAACCACAGATTTAAACAGAAGCCTGAGGACAAGTCGTTGGAGTGAAGGAGAAAAGCACCTTGTGGCAGGCAAAGTGAACCCCAGCAGCTGTCAGGAAGAGGAGAAATGAGAGGAGAGGCAAGCTGCGTTTTCTCACCCAGCATGGAGGTCAGACACATGGCAGATAAGCAGCCACATAGTAGGAGGGGCGCTTTAAAGAAAGAGGAAGACAGCTCTAAGGAAAACAACACCACCACCTCCCCGATCTACTTAGGTTCTGGCCAGCCTCTGAGAAAGTAAGGCACAGAAATGAGAAACAGGAAAAGCTGCCCTTTTCAGACCGGTGATCCGACCCACCCAAACATCCCACAGCTGCTCAGCCTGGAGGGGTTTGGCTGGGGAGGCAGGGAATTCTGGGAAGGAAAACTGTAGCGTCTCATTAAGAGAATAGTTTTCCCACCTGTCTCTTTAGCCGAAGGCGAGCCCCCCTCCCCCACCTCCTCGAGTGGTCCTCAGGCCAGGTGAGTGAACTGGCCCAACTGGAATGTCAGGTCTCCACGCAGAGACGCTTATTGGACCTTGACTGTCTCTTTGACGCTTGGAACAAGAACCACAGAAGTATGAATGGATTTCTAATTGGAGAAAAGAAAGAAAGAGAAGGAAGCGAAGGAAGGCAGTCGGGGAAGGAAAGAAAGCAGGAAGAAAGGAACCCTCTGCGGGTCTATTGCAGTGCCATCCACGGGCTCCATCAGCTTAGAGCAGATCCCGGGGAGGGTGCGGAGAGTCCATGTGTACCGAAGGACATTAAATGACGAGGTGGGTGTGTAGAAGTCAGAAATAGACCACATTTTCCAGGGACCAGAACATGAATGTGTGGGTCGGGGGATCACCAAACCGTGAGGTGCTAAGTTCTATGCTAGAGGGCCCCTAATTGATCGGCAACCCAGCCAACTTTAGATTCTCAAAGACCTTACTTTTCTTTTTTTTTAAGAGTTATTTATTTGTATGTGGATTGATGTTTTGCCTGCAGGTATGTCTGTGTAAAGCTGTCAGATCCTCTGGAACTGGAGTTACAGACAGTTGTAGGCTGCCGTGAGGGTGCTGGGAATTGAACCTGAGTCCTCTGGAAGAACAGTCAGTGGCTCTTAACCTTTGAACCATCTCTCCAGGCCAAGACATTACTTTTATGTATCTTTTCCTGGGTGATGTGAACAAATATCTCCTCACCAATGACAGATCAAAGGGAGCATTTTTCCCAAATATAACCTGGTGGACCCATGGGGTTTATTGAGCTTACATAGAAGACCGTGAGTAAAGGGACAGAGAAAGAGTATGGGTGATCCCATAACAATTCTATATTGAAAAGTCCAACCCCAGCATAGCGACAAATTCCTAAGAGCAGCACAGATGGAGGGACTGGAATCAATAGTATGGGTCTGAAGACCTTCCTCACTCCTTTGATCTTCTGAGGGGACATTATTAGACCTGATATCATGAGGCCCTATTTAGATAATCACAGGTGCTCTGATTACATAAACGTAATAGTCAAGGCAACTCCAGAGGGCAGCATTCCACACTGCAAATTGTTCAAGGTATTAATTAGCTATACCTGGTTGTATTTGAAAAGAAGGTACATTCAGTAGGTATTAACCCAAAAGAATGACCAGAAACGCCAATAGCTACGCCATTTAATGCTCATTTGTTACTTTTACTCCAATCATTAAAAAGTATTCACATCATCATCATCACCCACCCGGGCCCCACCCCACCCCCACCCCCCCCCCACCCCCGGCCCATGTCACAGCAGCATCAGTAAGCCATTTGCAGAAGAGAAGGTACTGCAAAAGGGAACAGCAGTTTCAAATCACAAATGTCACAGTGCATAGAGGACTTAGCCATACAGGTGAATAAGTCCTGCTGATTGTGTGTGCCAGAGGCTCTTGGGTTCCGGCTGCATGGGGGGGGGGTTAGGGGGGGAGAGACACACACCTCTGTTCCACCTTGTTGATGGCTATTCATGTGCAAATAGAGACCCAGATCTTCTGATTTTTTTTTTTTAAAGAGAAGCTGGGCATTTATATGTCAAAGTCTGATATCTTAATGTTGATGCATTTGAAGATGAAATAAACACAAACCTTATGTGATTTGAGCTCTCATGCCCAGCAGTGGGTGGGAGAGTTCTGCTTTGCTCCCCTCCCCCTTGGGGGTGTAGCTTCCTCTCTCTCCACTAGACTCCTTCCTCCTCTCAACTGTACCTGCTCAACTCCTTAGCTCTATCGTCAGTTTCTCTTTATTGACTCAGTTCTACTTCTTTTTGGAGGGGGCATTTGGAAAGGAAGTTGTGGCAGGTAAACTCTGTGTGTGTGTGTGTTGTTGTTGTTATTGTTGTTTTGCTGTGCTGTATTCTGTACTGGTGGGAGTGGGGAACAGAGTGAGGGGCCAACAGGCATGGGGGAGAGCACAGCCAGGAAGTGCATAGGAAGAGGATGAGGCAAAAGCACAGTTCATAGTGGCCAAACAGTCAAAATCTACCAAGAAAATGCCAGGCCTTGACTGCACCCAGTCCCCCAACAGGCAATGGAACTTACTGTGTCCCTAGGAGGCTGCAGACAGCTTTCCTGTGCTGGGGGGGGGGGGTGGGGAACAACAGGACAGAGTAGCATAAAAGACAAGTGTTTGCTCTTAAAGAAACAAACAAGCTGTAGGAACGAAATGACAGAAAAGAAAGAAATCTCTTGGCAGATAGGGACTCCATCTCCTGACAGTAAGTTAATTTTGAAAATATGCCTAGCAAAATGGGCCCTTCTCGACATTTGGTGATGAAAATGCTTTGAAAAGGATGTTTTAGTCACTCTGACACACTACTTTTTAAGTTAAAAAAATAAAAAATAAAAATATTCATTTGGGTGGAGGCACTCGTGGTGGGCAGAGGACAGCTTGCAGGAGTTGGTTTGCTCCTTCCACAACATGGATCCTGAGAAAGGAATTAAGGTCGGTAGGCTTACCGGCAGGTGCCTTAACCCCCTGAGCCACCTCACTGACCCTAGACACACCATTGCTTACTTCCTGCGGTGCACAAGGCACCAGGCACTGTGGGGGAGAGAATGGCCAACGGTGGCTAGAACTTCTTCTGAGTGATTCACAGTGATAGATTTTCAAGGGGTATGAAGCTCCCCACGAAGCTGTGTCAAATCTTAAACAGTCCCAAGCCATGAAAAGACTCCACGCCAGACACCGTGCCCAGAAACGTCACTTCACAGTCACGTGAACATAATCCGAAACACATTTACCATACTGCAGCCACTTTGTTTTTGTTTCTCAAAAGAAAAGTGCTAAATTGCACTTTTTTGGGAGCTCCCTCAAAATCTTACACAGTAAGTGGTGCTAATATTTAATCTTGAGACAATCTTGAGTCAAGCCAGAGGTTTCAGTTACGATGTAGAGTGATTTTTCTCTTTCAGCCCTGCTCCTTTCCTGCCCTCCTTATTGAGTATTTTCTTTATGCCATCAAAAATTTCATGTACATTTATAAAAAGTGCTGGCGCAGCTTTCTCTCCCCACTTTTTCCCTTCCTAGTACTAAAGCTGGAGAGTGACACCCATCTTTCTAATTTCAAGGCTGACAAGATTTATCAGTAAACACATACAGACACAAAATAAAATAAAATAAAATAAAATAGAGCAGTCGCATGGTTCTGCCACCCAGTGAGAAGAATTAATTCCAGATGCTGCCAAAATAAAACAGATTTGACTAATGCCACCATTCATTTTATTTTGAGGATTCTCCAGCAGAGTCGGGAGAAGTCATTCAGGACCAGAGACCTCTGTAGACTCTAAGGACATCCATTAATAATGAATGGACTTATTTTTCTAATTGGTTTTTTAGTCAGGTTACAGTGACTTGGCTTGCTATCAAAAGACTGTCTTAAATCCTGACATGAACAAATGACAGTTTGATTCACCCCTGGGGTCTTCTGCAGCAGCTACCACCTCAGTGTCCTGGAGCAGTGTGCACTTGGACCCTGTGACAGCTATGGAAGTTGGCTCCTGTTTTCCAGACAAACGTAAAATTCATGTGGTTTTTAATTCATTTTTAAGTAGATCCTGACCTAGTATACAAAATTGAGAACAGGTGACCAATGTTTCCAAAGAATGATAAAAATTCAGGGTATTTTTAAAGAAGAGATACCTTCAGGGAAGGTTAACTGGGAGTCCCAAGCTGGGACTCAGTAAGTGGCTGTGCATGGTGGGTAAGGACAGGGGCGGAGCTCAGTGCCGGCATGCATTTTAACATGGGCAAGGCTCTGAGGTTTGTTCCGGGAACTAAAAAACAATACAGAATTATTCAAATAAAATTAGCCTTCAAAACCATGTGGTTCCCATCCCATTCAACACTATTAAACGTAGATATCTATGTTTTGAACTTTTATTCGGTTCCTCCCAACCGGCTCTAAAGATACTGGAGGTGGGTAAGACGGCCCGGCAGGTAAAGGCCGCCAAACCAGCTTGAGTTACATGCCTGGGACTCACAGGTGGAGGGAGAGAACTGACTCTTATAAGTAGCTCTCTGACCTCCACATGTGCACACAAGTAACAGTAAAAACAGAATTGTTTAAAGCAATTTGTAGTAATATTAGGTAGTCAATAACAATATTTTAAGAGTTTTGAGTGTAATGAAAGAATAGAAAAATAAAAGAACATAATTGACCCAGCTGGCTTTTCTTGATTACTTACATATTTCCTAAAAAGGAACTAATGTGTGCTGAATGTATGTAGCCCATTGAATGTGACAGTGCCCCATCTTCCTTAAAGCCTTTTGAATAGCTTTTCAAAAGCCTGTATTAGTTTATAATAAATATACAATAGAAAATTATCTTGGTGGCAGTCAGTGTCTAGTGATTTTTTAAAAACGTACATAAATCAAAATGTATATCTGAGTCAGAGACTGAAACTAAGCAAACAGCTACATGAGCAGCCTTGAGGAGCTTGGGGGATGTCGCAGAGAAAGATTCTGATGGAAACTCGGCAGCAAGAGAGGGCTGAAGCTTGAAAGCCTCTTCTGTCCCCGCTACGCTGATGGCCCTGGAGGAAAGAACTCAGACCGAGGGAGGACATGGCTGCGTGCGCCTTCAGAGGAGAGGCTGGTTTGCATGCGCATGCGTGCAAGCCTCAGTTCTGTGAGCTAAATCCAAACAGCCGTGAGAGCTGCCACTATCCTGCGCATCCAGGCCCCGCTCCTTGGCTGGAATAGTGGATTTCTCTTTCATTGTTGTATCAATGAAGATGATCTAATTTCTTTTTAAGTCCAAGATAATACTTTACACGCATTCACTCATTTCATTTATCCATGCTACCCACCTTACCAGGGTGTGCTGGACAAGGACTGTGCCACTAAGCTATGCCCTCGAAACCCCAGCCCGACATGTGTAATTAAGTCAGTTAAATCACATTTTGTCAACTTAGAGTTTATGTTGTTTGTTATACACGAATGTATTTTCTTTTCGGTATGGAGCAAGCTGGGCAAAAGCTACCACTGAGATACACCTCCTATTCTGATTTAAAATAACCTTTAAAACTCTATTATTTGGTAAATTATCTCAATTAAAAATGTTGTTAGTTATTATTGCAAACATGTTTTTTTGACATCTTTACAAGCCAAGCACATCAGTGGCCTGGCTTACCTACTCCCCTGGGCTCAGATCCACATGGCTGAGGACCAGCTGAGATTCCTAAAGGACCGGAAGCCTTTGCAAACAGGCTGGCTGCCACGTGCAAGATGAAAAAGCAAAACTGCGTACAGAGAAACTTCCTAAGAACACTTCCCAGATAACTGAGCGTTTTGAGCAATCTAGTGGGAATGCCATCTTGGGACAAGGCCTCAGCGACAGGCTTTCACTATAGGGTTCCAGCCTTCCAGTACCGGTGCAGGACAGTGACAGAGGACCGCGTTCCAGGACCAGGCCCCTCTGTACAGATAAAATGTTGATCTCTTTTGGCTGATCTTCGAGGAGGAATTCAGGGAGGCGGCATAAGAACACCTCCTATTGCCTGTGAGCACAGGCAGCCCACACAGAGGGGGAGCAACACCCGAAGGAGCCCCATCCCTTAAAGGTGACCACCTTCTCACAGTCAGCTTTGCTTTCTCTAAATGCGTCACTTTTCCTATGTGCTTTTTCTCTAGGATGCGCTTGTGACTTGTATCACATTGCGGGCTTCAGAACATCAAATATCTACCCAGCAGCCCCCAGGCCTCACTCAGCAAAGCACAGGGAGTGGCAACATAGTCTCAAGGAACCCACTCTGGCCTGCTTGTTCTTGTTCAGAGCCTTTACAAATGCATGCTGGGAATTCTCCCTCACTGGGGTTGCGTTTATCTAAGAGCATCTTGGCATTTTTCAGATTACCAAGAATCTATTGTGATGTGACGGTGACTCAGTGGATAAGAGATCAAGACGGATTGCTCCTGCAGACTGTTTCCTGGACGATAAGCGTTAGTAGACAAAAATGTGACCAATAGGGACCTGGCAGGAGCCGGAATAGTGCTTCTAGTTCAAAGTCTGGTGTTACATTTGGCCCTTAAGAAAATGAGAGAAGCCAGTGGTGGTGATGTAGGCTTTTATTTCCATTAGGGAGGCAGATGCAAGCAGAGCTCTGTGAGTTCAAGGCCAGCCTAGTCTACAGAGAGAGCTCCAGGGCAGCCAGGGCTGCACAAAGAACCCCTGTCTCGAGAGCATAAAACAAAAACAAAAACAAAAAAAACAAAAACAAAAGGAAGGAAGGAAGGAAGGAAGGAAGGAAGGAAGGAAGGGCTTCCAAATGGATAAGGCTTGTCATACAAATGCTGCAACCGCTCAAATAGTTCAACAACTCAAAACCAGTTCAGAAAAACTGTTTGACAGACAAAGCCAATCACCACACGGCAGGCCCTCAAACAGTCCCGGCAGTACACAGGAGCCTCTAGACCAAGATGAGGAAAAGGCTTATCATCCAAGGATTGGGCAAAATGTACAAGAGGCAGATTTTCTCCAAGTCAGAAAAAAAAAATCCCAGCTATTCATCAGCTGCCGGGGAGCGGGGGTGGGAGGGTGGGGGGGTGGGGGGTGGCTGAAGGGGAAGATGTGCCTGGAGTAAAGTAATTGTACCAGCTCCGTGGAACTCTTCTGTCTCTCCCCTCCCATCCAGGACTAACTCAGGGCAAGTGTCTGACACTCAGTGGCTTGTTCCTCCTTGGCTGGCTTGCCAGCACTGTTACTGGAATTGTTAAGATCAGTGCCTAGGCCCTGGCAGCTGCTCTAGCAAGTTAGGCTAGGGATCTAACCTTCAACAGACTAATTAAGGAAGTAACTAAGAGTGCAAAGCAGTAACAGATATATCCAGTGTGAAAAGTATGAGAAGAGAAACAGAGGGCTCCAAGGATTCTTCCCCAAATCCATATTTGGGGTCTCACATTAATGAGATTTAGGTTTTAGTGGAGGACAAGAGGTGTGCACAGCTAAGCAGTCTTGGTCAAGGTGTGGTCTGGCCCATGGTTGTTTTAGCTCCGATCTCTCTTGCAAGGTGGTCTGACAGGTTGTCACAACTGTGCAAAACCTCTTTCCAGGAGACAAATTCCCCCTCTCTGACAGGCACCAGGCTTCAGCCTTTTCTTCCCCCCCCCCCCCCCCCCAGCATAAGATTTCTGGGAAATTGCAGTTCCTTGAGAACTATTGTTTCAAAAGACTGATAGCAAAAGGGAGAGGCACAGAATCTTTTTAGAATATCTTCATTGCTGCAAAGAAAGTTACAGTGACACAGGAAGCGCAGGAGTGTGCTGCTCACTGGACCAGGCCCAAACTGGTGGGCTGGAAAGAGGAGTTTCCATATTTACTTCCTCTCCCAACCTTGCAGTCAGCAGCAAGCCTGTACAGTGTCTCAAAGAGCTGTCACCTGCGGGTTCCCTACACAACTTATGAAACGAAAGTTGAAAATCGGAAAATGGGCTTATTTAAACTTTACCTAAACTGTGGAGAATAAGCCTCTGCATTTCTAGCTCCATCCTCCAATACCTTAGTGAGATGATATTATAGAAGAAATGGAACAAAAATCTAAGAAATGTACATGTGTTGACTGTGAGATAAACTCGCAGAACTGTGCAATCTCTTCCAAGGAGGGAGGTCCTTCTCTGATAGAACTGTTTCCTTTTTCCCAGCCTAGGATTCCTGGACAAATATTAGTCCTCTGGAGCCAGTTATTTCAGTGGTCTGATAGCCAATGGTAAACTCACAGGTCTCGTTTTAGAATATCTCCTCTCTGAACCAGTGTCATTATTACAATTTTGGCCTGCACTATCTTCTAGAAGCCCTGTAAGAAAGTGTCTCATAGAAGAAGGGACATGTCCCCCTTTTTCCTGTGACAGAGTCTGAGTCCGAAATGGTAGTCTGTAGCCTGGCCTACTAGCCAGGGTCCTGGCAGCAGTTAAGAGAGCTGGGGGGTTAAGCCGGGCGGTGGTGGTACACACCTTTAATCCCAGCACTCGGGAGGCAGAAGCAGGCAGATTGCTATGAGTTCAAGGCCAGCCTGGTCTACCAAGTGAATCCAGAATAGCCAAGGCTACACAGAGAAACCCTGTCTCAAAAAACCAAAGAGAGAGAGAGGGGTGGGGTTTAGGTATCAGCAGAATTTTACTCTCCTCAGTAGTCAGTGCACAGAGGTGCCCCACCCATCATAAGCAAGACATGTTTAAGCAGCAGCCGAGTTAAAATCAAAGCACAGAGGTTGGGGTATATGGCAGTGGCAGAATGTATGTGCCTACCCTGTGCAAGACTTTGGACTTATACTGCAAAACAAAAGCATGTGGAAAGCAATGGCTTACAGTAGCACCGAGAAGGACAAAGGCAGGGCGACTGAGACCCTCCGAGATTCGTGCTGATAGGTGGAGACAGAGAAACAGCTTGGAAGGGAGGGTGATTTTCCAAATGTGGGAGCGATGTGAACCCAGGAGGGGTTAAGATAGGACACAAACTCCTCACCGAAGCTCAGGAAGAAATGGTTTCTAACTATTGCCTCTTTGGAGAGGAAATTCCCTATGGGATGATTTCTGTCATGAAAAGCAGCACTTTGAAAAACATATTTGTTGAAGATTAAAATTAGATTTCAATCACCCAAAAGCCCAAAACAACTAGCCTTGAGGATCAGTCTTCTCCGTTATGGGTATATAATAAGGCAAAATGTTGGCGCTAAACCTTGGAGCTCACCTCATCAGTAAACTGGGATAATAAGGCTACATCACATCATTATGTGCAGACCCCAGAGAGTTCCAGAAAAGCAACTGGGACAGTTGCCTGGCACATAGCAGTGGCAATTGTATTTCTTTCTGGATCAGTGAAAAGGGCCTCACCAGAAACTATAACTGGGATCTGTAGAAAGATACATCAAAGACCAGAGCAAACCCTTGCTATCTCAGCACCATGAACGAGAAAGACCTGCCAGGCTGCTTTGTAAGGGGGAACAGAGAGGAAAGCACCCTGGCCTGTTTCTACTCCCTGGGAAGCCTTCTGTTAGGGCTTCAACTAGCCTCCTGTGACCCAGTGGCTCATGGGAAAACGGAGCACTCAGTCTCCATCATGGCTTAGGTCATACTTAACAATGGAAACACACCATTGTAAGATATGCGGCACGTGACTTACTTGTTTCATAATGCTTGCTCTAATTGTGTATTGTCTTAACATGCAGACTAGCAATAGGGTGTTAACAGTGAAAATGTTTTATGATTTTAATTTAAGTGCATCTTAATGTGGAAGTTGGGCTGTATAAACTGAGAGGAATAGCAAGCCCACATAATGGTGCCATTTTGCCCAAATCTGTGCCAAGTGAGGAGGAGGTGGATGGCTACAGACCCTCTCAGGCGTTAGTCTTGCAGAGTTAAAGATGAAGAAACTCAAACAATGGCCACAGTTTACATTTGTCATGTGTATTTTTCCCCCCAGAAAAGTATGGTTGGTGGCAGCAATTAGGGGGCAATTAGACCAATAACAGCTAAAATTTATTGAGTATATACTACATCCAGAATATAGGTAACCATTTTACATACATCTCGTCTATTACACAGATTGTTATACAAAAAGGCACCTTGCCAATATTACCACAAAAGATTTGTAACTTGATACCAAGCCTGTAACTATTTGGTTTGTTTTCTAGATTTTTTTTTTTCTAAGTCAGGAACACTTGTATGAAGCACAACAGTATTTCATAATAAAAAGTATAGAGGAATTCCCAGCATGGTGGCATACTCCTGTGCTCCTAGCACGGGGGAGGTAGAGATAGGAGACTTTAGACTTCAAGGCCAGTTTCTGCTACATAAGGAGTCTGGGGCTAGACAGGGCTACAAGGAAACTTTATCTCAAAATACCCAGAGTATACGGAGAGCAAT
The DNA here is from genome assembly GCF_903995435.1 of Acomys russatus. Taxonomy (NCBI): domain Eukaryota; kingdom Metazoa; phylum Chordata; class Mammalia; order Rodentia; family Muridae; genus Acomys; species Acomys russatus. The sequence goes on from NC_067151.1 coordinate 52,797,018, forward strand.
GGGTGTGTGGCTAAGTACTAGAGCACTTACAGAATCTATTGAAGGCCCTGGGTTCTGTTTCTAGTATGTATTAGAAATTATGTGCAGGTAAAAAGCAGCTGGCATGAATTATCCATTAGAATGAAATTTACTAAGAGAGCGTGCCTCCTGACCATGGGCCTCTGACCTGTGATCATCAGATCTTGAAGCAAGAGAGCAGATCGTGTATTATCATATGACAGCCTATTCCAGGGGGCAGGCGCTAGGCTGGACTGTGGTTCAATGTTGCCTTGGTCCTGATCAGCAAGTGGGGTTGAGGGGGGAAAGACTGGCCTTGCTTTTCCCACTGTCATAGGTAGCACCTGTCAGCTCTTCTTCCTAACGGATGGACTGGAGGCTTGGATGACCTGATTTTTAGCAGGGGGTGCGTCTGTGATCTAACACTACCCAGAAAAGATAATAAATAAAGAACATTTGACACATGACTCACAAAGCTTCCCAGCTTGCAAAATGTACTGAGCCACTATTACCCCTCTCCCCCACCTGTCCCAGGTCACTCTCCCCCGCCCCCCCCCCTTTTTCCATTTTCATTTCTCTTTCCCTTTCTTTTTTATTTTATTTTATTGTTTTTTTTTTGTTGTTGTTGTTGTTTGAGACAGAGTCTCTCTGTGTTAGCCTTGGCTGCCCGGAATTGCTTTGTAGACCATGCTGGCCTCAAACTCACAGTGATCCTCCTGCCTCTGCCTCCCAAGTTCTGGGATTAAAGGCACGTGCCACAATGCCTGGCTATTTATTTATTTATTTAAAGGTTTTTTGAGACAGGGTTTCTCTATGTAGCCTTGGCTGTCCTAGACTCAATTTGTAGACCAGGCTGACCTTGAACTCACAGAGATCCGCCTGCCTCTGCCTCCGCCTCCCGAGTGCTGGGATTACAGGTATGCACTATCTCACCTGGCTTCTTTTGCTTTATTCGTCCTTTCCTTGTTCCTTCTTTTTGTTTTCCTTCCCTTTTCTTCTTTTTTCTATTTTCCCCTTTGACCCTTGTCCTTCCTTCCCTCTTCCTCTTCCCCTCTCTCCCATTTCCTGTTAACGCTGGAGTTCAAATCCAGAGACCCTTATATACTGAGTGCATGCAAACTAAGATCCTGCCTCCGTTTCTGTTCTTGTTGCTGTAATCAAAAGCAACTTCAGGAAGAGTTTATTTGGCTCTCAGTTGCAGGCTACAGACCATCACTGAGGGGAAGACAACACAGTAGGAACTTGAAACACCGCTCCCATTATCCAGTCAAGAATAGAGAGCGATGAATTCACACATGCTAATATTTAGCTTGCTTTCTCCACTCCTGTGCAATCCACAATCCCCCACCTAGAGGATAGCACCACCCACTGTCTTTTTTTTTTTTTTGGTTTTTCGAGACAGGGTTTCTCTGTGTAGCCTTGGCCTTCCTAGACTCACTTTGTAGACCAGGCTGGCCTCGAACTTACAGTGATCCGTCTGCTTGTGCCTCCCAAGTGCTGGGATTAAAGGCGTACGCCACCACGCCCAGCCCACCCACTGTCTTTTTAGTTCAACTCATGTAGTAAAAATAATCCCTCACATAGCTGGGTGTGGTGGCACATGCCTGGAGGCAGAGGCAGGTGGATCATTGTGAGTTCGAGGCCAGCCTGATCTACAAAGCAAGTCTAGGACAGCCAAGGCTACACAGAGAAACCTTGTCTCGAAAAAAATTAAAAACAAAAACAAAAACAAAACAAAAATACCCCACCGATGTATCCACCAGCCAATCTAATCTCAATAACCTATTACTGAAACTGTCTTTCCCTGTAATTTAAAACTGTGTCAGATTGACAACTAACTGTCACAACTGTGACCATCACAAGCCTCACAATTAAGATAATTGATTGTTATGTGATTATAGCAAATTTGGCCTATATTGACCTGCAGCTATAACTAAATTTTCTGACTATAAAAATGTATTACTTCGTTCTTTCCTAAACATTACAACAAAATGTTTTTGCAGGGCCACCATGTTGGCCTCTATGGCTGTAGCTGTTGAAGTGATTATGTGCTCTGAAGTAACTTCTAAACTATCAAAGCAAGGGAGTGGAAAGATTTCATTCGTGCAGCACAGCAAACCTTGAGTTTATATTGATTCATTGACAACAGAGCTTGGAGGGCAACAAAGACCATCTCTGGTTCCCTACGGTGAGTTCAGTAGCTGTCATAATATTTTATGACAAGTTGGGGCTTAATTTTTAACAGCTCTATTAACCTGCTATACAGCATACACAGATCCACACCTGGTTGATATTATTACTTCGTCACTAGTACTGATACTTTGTTGGCTTTCATATCATTTCTTTGTTATTCAGCCAAGCTAGAAAACTGAGGTGATGGACATGCCGCCTTCCCTTCTTGTCGCTCCTTACTTGGACCAGACCCTTCACTTTCCTGGGCCATACTGATTCAGGAAAGTGGGGGTCCTTAAGTACAAAACAAGCTCACCTCAGGTGAGCATAACTTGGGATGCTGGGGTCCTAGACAAATCAACAGCCACCAAGGCATGGGCCTGTGGTTTCTGGATCCCTCGCCTCTTAAAATTTAAGAACAATTTCATGAACAACAGGAGTTTTGATAGGAGTTTTATAAGATTATAGGTGTGAGCCCAAAGGAAAGAAGGCAGAGTTCCTGTACGGCAGGCAGGGGTCCCAGAAGTAGGGTGCCACTGAGATTTTTATAGCACTTGAGACAGAAGCTGGGGTGTGGCATGGGGTGGGGACTGCACTGGTTTGCCCAGGAGCCTCTCTGTTTTGATCATGTCCCTCACCTCCTTATCCAGGCAGGGATAGTCATTTAAGAAAAGAGAGATGATGAACTAGTGGAAAGAGAGGCACTTTTTAGCTTCTGGTAAGGACAGACCTGTTAACGGGGCCAAGAATGTTTCCACCTTCTATGCAAGGATGAGTCAAACTGTTTGTGTTCAGGGTCCCTACCTGAATCTTTCTATCACCTGTACTCGTCAATACCAACAGCTGCCTGTGGGTGCTGGGACACCAGGCCTTTTCCATCAAGCCTGTCCTCCAGTCAAGTGATTCTAATTTCAACCCAAGACAGACATGGTCCAGATGCCTTTCATAGGTGCTTCTGATTGCAATGGACTGTGGGGCTTACAGAGCCTTGTGCCTCACTGCCGAGCTCACTCTCTGGCATCATTAGGAAGTTTTTCTATGTGCTGAAGCCTTGGTTGACAAGACTATGAGTTACTAGGAAGTGCTGGAATCTTTAGTAAGTGGAACTATTGGGAGAGAGGTCATTGGAGATGTGCCCTTGGAGGGAAGATTGGGCCCGAGCACCACCTCTTCTTTTGCCTCCTGGCTGCCATGAGATAAGCAGCTTTGTCCCATCATTGTACATGTTCCCTATGGTAAGATGCTGGCTCCCCAGAAACCCCAAAGCCACAGAACCAAAAGCCTTTGGCTCAGGTTGTCCCCAAATGATCTCCTTCTGGCTATTCTTCAAAGCAGTTAGATAGCACCTCTTCAAAGAAAGCCTGCCTCTCTCCATACAAACCTCATGCACTACCCTGTTCTGGGGAAGGGCTATACTCATGTTGCCATGAGCCAGGGAATAAAACTATGTGTTTACTAAACGTATTACTGCAGCCACCATTGCCCTTATTATGTTTTATAGTCATCCTTGCATGAATATTTCATTAATAATATTTTATTATTAATTTTTTTGTTAGAGATTTAGTCCTTAAAATTTAAGGCCCTCTTTCAAAGCACTGGGTTTTGTTATGGTATCTTCATATTTGTCATTTTACTTTGTTCTCATTTGTTTTTTTTTTTTTCTCCCTACTGCTCCACCCCCATTCGTGTGTTTCTTTAGAATATTAGCTCATTATTTTAAAATGTAGGCTATAAAAAAAAATTGAGCTGGATGAAAACACAATCCAACATGAGCTTTGACTAGATGACTCATAGACAATGATGGGGTGGAGGTGTAGCTCAGTAACAGAGCACTTAGCTGCCATGTGCCAGGCCCTGGGTTCAGCTTCCAGCCTGCATTTGAAAGGATGTCCAATTATGCCAGCAACAAGAGAAACACAACTTACTGTTCCTATGTCTTATCACATATCACATGGACAAAACCCGAAGCTGTACAACATATTCAGTGACCAGGTGATATGAACAGCCAAACAGGCATTCTCAGAAGCTGTGGGCAGGAATCCAAAATGATACAACCATTATGGGGTGGGACAAGAAAGGTCTGTATGTTTTTCCCTTTAGATGAACGATATCACTTCCAGGAGTCTAGCAATGCTGTTGGCGAAACAGCCACAGATGTATGCAGAAATTATATGTTATAGCACTGTGTGTAAGAGAACCAAAAAAAATGGGAGTAGTTCAAATGATCACTAGTAATTCACTGGTGGAAAGACTTATGACAAATCCGTCCAACTGCATGTTTTCGACTGTACCCCCGGAATGAAAGCTGAGTTTCCCTGATGCTGTGTAAGTAGGCTGCTCCCCAGAGGCACACGGAATGTGAAGGAAGGCAAGAAGCGTGTGTTCAGCTCATCACTGCTCCTCTACATGGGAGGGGGATATAATTTTAAATAGGTCTATACATCTGGGGGGGGGGGTTGGGTTGCAATTTTAGAAATGCTCCTGAAAAGGAAGAGATTATGGAATTAACAAAGATGATTGTGGAGGACTTTTAAAAATATTCCTTATTTTAAAGAATTGTTCTTCTGAACCATGTAAAGATTTTTCTCTTAACTAAAACTTCAGAAAAATCCATTGAAAACTGAAATAACACACAAATGAACCTCAACATGTGTGGACCTGGTGTATGAACTCCATCTTCTCTTCTGTTTCCTGCCCTTAAGCATTTTGGTGTGAGAGTTGCTAACCCCAAATCTCAGAAGATCCACAAGTCTTGGAGTCGGTGCAGGGGTTTCCTTAATGGGAACCTTAATGGGAGGTACTCAGAAGAAAGCCAAGATCCTTTTATTTTTATTTTTATTTTTCGGTTTAAGTTACAAACAATTACTTTAAAACATTATTTATTGTATATGTATGGGTAGTTGGTCTGTGTGTAAGCCTATGTACAAAGTACATGCCTTGTGTCCAAGAGGCAGAGAGAGCATCAGATCACCTGGGACTGGAGTTACAGACACTCACAAGCTGCTAGGTGGGTGCTGGAAATTGAACCTGGGTCCCCTGGAAGAGCAGCCAATGCTCTTTGCCTCTGAGTCATCTCTCTAGATCCATAATTACTTTTTTAAATTTTGGTTTTTCTCCATCCTTTTCTCTTTGCAGCATTACTTAAGATGCAAGCAACCTGGACATGGTGGCGCATGCCTGTAATCCCAGTACTAGGGGGCAGATCTCTGCAAGTTTGAGGCCAGCGTAGTCTACAAAGCAAGTCTAGGACAGCCAGAGATACACAGAGAAACCCTGTCTCGAAACAAAACAAAACAAAAAAGCTGCAAGCGAGCCATGTGTAGTAATGCATCTGTAGTTCTAGTGACTTCAGAGGCTAAGGCTGCAGAATCCCTTGAGGCCAGGAGTTCAAGGCTAGCATGGGCAATACAGCAACACAATACAAGGACACATCCAAATGGGCAGGTTCCCGTGCCCTTCCTCCAACCCCAGTGTTTTCCTTTGAGACAGAGTCCTATCCTAGGCCAGCCTTGGACTTTTTTTTCTATGCAGCCCAAAAAGACCATGGATATCTCATCCTCCTCTTTCCATTTTCTGAGTGTAGTGGTAACAGACGTGTGCCACCACACATAGGTTTTAAGTCCTTGTCTTTCAGACAAGGTCCAAGAATGGAGTGGCATGAGAATTCTGAGTGCTTGTGAGAAAACCCTGAGAGAACAGGACAAGATCTTGTGACCTTGGTTTCCTTAGAACTTGGGATGTTCTTGGCGTGTGTCTGTGTATTCCTTTCAGGGTTAGTGAGCAGCAGCGAGTCTACCTCAGATTACTCATTACAGCTAGTTATTGTTCCTTGTTTATGGGCCTCTTTCAGGAAACATGTTTTTTCCAAGTGTGGCTTCTCCTTGTGACGGCACACTTTTCTCAGCGGACCCTGCTTAACCCGCAGAGTATAAACTGTTTGATGCTTTGAATAAAGTTGGCTGCCACAAGAGACTTTAAGTTCACCTCATTTGTCAGCTTCATTGTTCCAGGTCCCACTCACCTCTAAAATGGTGACATCTGTCTTAAACTAAGAAATTTCCACCCAGGTGTGGTGGCGCATGCCTTTAATCCCAGCATTCAGGAGGCAGAGACAGGTGGATCTTTGTGAGTTCAAGGCCAGCCTAGTTTACAAAGTGAGTCCAGGACAGCCAAGGCTACACAGAGTAACCCTGTCTCAGGAAAAAGAAGAAGAGGAGGAGGAGATGAAGACAAGAAGAAGAAGAAGAAGAAGAAGAAGAAGAAGAAGAAGAAGAAGAAGAAGAAGAAGAAGAAGACAAGAAGAAGAAGAAGAAGAAGAAGAAGAAGAAGAAGAAGAAGAAGAAGAAAAGAAGAAGAAGAAGAAGAAAAGAAGAAGAAGAAGAAGAAGAAGAAAAGAAGAAGAAGAAGAAGAAGAAGAAGAAGAAGAAGAAGAAGAAGAAGAAGAAGAAGAAGAAGAAATTTCTGGCCTGGATACCTGGGACAATGGTTTGGGTTTTTTGTCTGTTGTTGTTGGTTTTGTTTTGTTTTTTTTAGGACAGAGTATTTTCAAAAAGGGATGCTTCATTATGATCCAGTGCCTTTGAACGCAGTCATCAGGAGTGGGTAGCCTCCTCCGAGAGCAGAGAAGATCCCGTAACAACAGTGAACCAGTGTGTAGGCAAAGAATAGCATGATGCAGGCCTGAGTCAAAGGGAACCACACAGAAAGCCAGGAATGCAAGAAAGATTTGATTCCAGTTGTCCACACTGAGGAACAGAAATCAGCTCTGTTCGGAAACACAGAGAGGTAAAACTGCAAGCACTCCTGTGTGACCATCCTGTGCATGTATGTCTGTGTGGTCTAATTGCCTCAGGGCAGGCACACGCTATCTTTTCTGGTGAGTGTTTTTTCAAACATGTTTAACCACGCTTTGTCTTTTTATTTCTTTTACATCACAGCTTGTCCCTGTAGGACATTCTTCAGAAATGCTGGAAGACACTGGAGATAGAGCTCACTAGGCTGTTCCAGGACTTCCTGGACAGGATTCTTCTGGTGGGCTCCGGCCAGACGAGGGACAGAGTGTTGGGATGCAGTTCTAGGGTATACTCCGGTTCTGTCTGCTCTTGGACACTGGAATACAGAACTCTGGCAGAAGGAACATATATGCCCCTTCTGTCATAAAGCATCCTTGGTGACCACCCAACCTAGGTCACAGACAGGGAGAGCAGAGACGCTGCCCTTGCCGCTTACTGGTTCACTCACTGTTGTGAGGACCTTCAGGCAGCAATTGCAGCAAAGAGGTTTAAACCTCAGCCATGGCTGTAGCATACCGGGAGCCTCTCTTTGAGACAGTGGGGAAGCGCATGGTCGTCACAGGTGAGCAGAGCATGTGTTCATTTTCTCATACCTAAGCCATATCCATCCTCACATAAAGGGTGAGACAGTGAAGCAATCACAGGACTATTGTCTTATACTCTGGGCTTGTCATAGACACCTTGATGCTATCAACAGGCTATTATAGCTGCTATCAGTCTACCAAAGCTAACTTTGACAAAGGAAGGTTTCCAACAGTATATATATTCAGTATATTCAGTATATATATTCATGGTTAGTGTAAGGAAAACTGCTTGACATTAATTTAAAAAGTTATCTTGGTCACATTTTCCACTATTAGTGATTTAGATTTCTTGTAGCTTTTACAACTAGACATGTATTATAGAAAAGCACTTGTGCAAAATTGAATAGTAAATAAATGGCTTAAAAATTCTCAGCACTATTCTATGTTTCTGTTTTGTTTTTTTGTTTTGTTTTGTTTTGTTTTTTTGAGAGAGTCTCACTCTGAAGTCTTGGCTTGCCTATAACTGTCTGTGTAGACCAGGTTGAACTTGAAGTCATAGAGATCCAGTTTGGTCTGCTTCTTGAGTGCTAGGATTAAAAGTATGCATACCACACTAAGAAAAAAAAAGATTTTTAAAAAGATAAACATCACAAACTTGTTAGATTGTGCTTTATTCTTTCAACTTACACTTCCAGTGACTTGGGCAGTGTGTGTGTGTGTGTGTGCGTGTGTGTGTGTGTGTGTGTGTGTGTGTGTGTGTGTGTGCAGTTATAATCAAATCTACAAAATAAGAATAAAGCATAATGAATTGTGTTAAGTCCTAAAGACATAAAGCAAATGTTTATCTTATTGCCTTTTTAAAATTCTGAGGGGCTGGAGAGATGGCTCAGAGGTTAAGAACACCATCTGTTCTTCCAAAGGTCTTGAGTTCAAATCCCAGCAACCACATGGTGGCTCACAACCACCTGTAATGAGATCTGGTGCCTTCTTGTGCTAGGCAGGCACACATGTGGGCAGAATACTGTATAAATAATAAAACAAAACAAAAAACCTTTAAAATTCTGGGCATATCAAACAACCTTGCACTTGCAGAGAACAATTCACTGCCCATTTAGTGTGGGCACTTGTAAGTCTTTTTTCATTGGCCTCATCCACTTCTGTCTTCTAAATCTTTTGGAGCCAACAAAACCAACTTTTCCAGTCTTAGAGTTTGTGTAAAAGATTTCCTTCACTCCTGGCTTGCTTTGCAACAGGTGGGAGGTGGGAGCACAGTGATCAGACTAAGGTGGTAACACTTCACCCACCACAGAACAGGTGGTGTTCAGGATGGGCACAACCCCCACATGTTGTAGAAACAAAGTGGCAGAGTGGGCGTGAATCTGCAGTAGCCATGGGCCACACGGAGGCTGGGGGCCATATGGAGCCCAAGTCAAAACCAATGGGAAAGGAGTGGGCGAGGAGTGGTTCTGGGTGCTCCATCCTGCATCTGGAATCTCTCCTACTCTGGAGACTTCTTAATTACTCTTTTAAAAGGGGGGTGGTAGTGGTGTCTGTGTTTTACAGGACATTTATAAAGTACAGAGAATTTTCATATCCTCACCACGGCTTCAATTTTATTATCTGGTGTTGATGGTTGGTTGGATCCAGGACCTTGTGAACACTAAGCATATGCTTTTAACCCTAGCTCTCCTCAGTTAAGGGCATCTTGTTCACAGGGTAACTTGTTACAATTCATGGATCAATAGCAATGCATTATTATTAGCTAAACTATTAGCTGAAATGCACGTTCTATTCAGATTTTCTTAGTGCTACCTAATGTCTTTTTCTATTCCAGAAGTCTACCATGTTACTTTAGCTGCCGCACCTCCCAGGGGTCAATGAGCTGTGACAATTTGAGTGTGTGTGTGTGTGTGTGTGGTTAAATTAGGGTTGCAGTATTCGGGAGAGAAATCACAGAGGTAAAGTGACATTTGCATCACTTTGTGCAAACACATAAACTATCAACATGACTCACACTGTGGCTACTGATCCTAAGTACCAGGCTGAAGTGGAAGAGGGTAGGTGTCTCCACTGTGGTGTCATCTTTCCCTCCCCTTCCACTGCTGTGCAGCCTCTGCTCTTCCTTGAGGCTAAAACATCTGCATGTTTCCTCCGAAACACCTCTGCACGAGAGAGTTGTCTCTTTTCACTGATGAGCTCATTTATATTAGCATGAACTCATGAATATTTATTTTAAATTTCAGGCTGTGCTCTGATGCTAATAATTGGTGGTGTTCCAGCTTTGGCCACTGTGCGCTTCCTGCTGTCTGCTGGGCCCACCTTGGCATACATCAACGTGGATGTGGTTGGCTGACTTGTATTACGCCTCCTTTCCCTCCGGCTCCACTCCTAGAACCGACTGTTCTCTAAGGAGCCTTGGTTTCTTTTATCAGGTGCCAGGTGTGATCATAGCTGTTGGAGAGCAGCTTCTGTCAGACAATTTAGACTGTCAGAACAAGGAAATAGGTGTGTGTTTGCTAACTTGCATAAGTATGTATCTATAGATAGTCCTCTGTGCAGCCAACCATCTGTGTCTACATTAAGCTCAAGATGAGTAAGAGTGTGTGAGACAGACTCTAATTATACAGTCCAGGCTGGCCTTGAACTCACAATCCTGACTCATTTCGCCTTCTTGTATTTCTGTAACTGCCTCACTGTTCTTTGTTCTCAGGTCCCCAAGTCAGTTCAGTTCTAAACACTGTTCCCTTCTAACGTGCTGCTCGTCCAGTGCTCTCAGATTTCTACAGAAGGACAATGGGACTCCTCCCCACTGACCACACCAGGGGAGTCACTGTCTTAGCAAAGCCTGCCTGTGAGGCTTTGCTGCTTGTGAGGCAAAGAACTGCCAATCTCTCTCTACCAGGGCCACCAGGTTTCCCCATCCCCACCCTTTTCTCCCCTGAGACAGAATTTCTCCCTGTAACAGCCCTGTCTGTCCTGGACTCACTTTATAGACCAGGCTGGCCTTGAACTCACAGAGATCCACTTGCCTCTGCCTCCCAAGTGCTGGGATTAAAGGCGTGTACCATCACTGGCAGGTAGGCTTCCCTTTTCTTTCTTTCTTTCTTTTTTCTTTCTTTTTTTGTTTGTTTGTTTTTCGAAACAGTGTTTCTCTGTGTAGCCTTGGCTGTCCTAGACTCGATTTGTAGACCAGGGTGGCCTGGAACTCACAGCGATCCACCTGCCTCTGCCTCCCAGTTGCTGTGATTAAAGGTGTGTGCCACCATGCCCAAAGTTGGCTTCCCCTTTTCCTGCCTGCCCCCCTTCAGGCTCTGAGGTGGGCTGCTGGCTTCTGTTGCATCTCCATTATTTTCTGCCTCTTCCTATGGTCCTGTCACTACTTTGTGAGGTTTTGGAGTGCTTCCTTCCTTTCTTTCTTTGTAATAAAGCCTATATTTTCTTTATACTGCTTTCATTAATTCTTTGAGAACTTTAGACAACGCATTTTGAGCATATTCATCTCCCAGTCATTCCATTCTCCATTCAACTTTGGCATTTCTTCTTTTGTGTTTCACCCCCCTAACAAGTCTAGTTTGTGTTGCACAGCTAGTTTTAGGAGTGGGTTCTGTCCTGGCATGCAGTTGACCTACCAGGGGTCACATCACTTTAAAAAAAAAACCTCTCCCAGCAGCTGTCACAAATGTCAGTGGCTCCTCAGCTATCGGAGGGGTTTCTGCCTGCCTTTCTCTGTGCTGAGTAATTAAATTGAAAGCCTTATAACTGGCTCATGTGAAGACAATAAGTGACTGTGGAGAGCTCAGCCCTAAAATAAGCCTCTATTTTCTTATCCTGACTCTCCTTCACCAAGTCACACAGGGGCCGTGTCTCATCCTCAAGCTGAGTTTTAGTCTTGGGTCGAACTGTAGCCCTTTGCACTGGGGTCACTCCAGCCATTTCCTTTTTCTTATCTCCTTGTCCCAACTCCAGTGAGAAAAATGTGTTTCCCTCTCCACTGCCATTTTATTCGAGCCCAGGTTCCAGAATCTGTTATTCATGGGCCCTGTGGGCAAAGCTTCAGCAATCACTTTACTGTGCGTCCTGGCAGCTCCGTAAGCTTCTGTTCTTACAGACTCCTCATTTCTAGCTCCTCAGGTCAGCACCCTTTCTTCTCCACGCCCTTTACTGAAGTCGGTCCACATCTGTAGTATAGTTTTTGTTGTTGGTTTGTTTTTGTTAGTCTGAATACTACCTAGTATCTTCCTCCTCAAACTGCCTAAGTAATTTTTTTTCTTATTGTTATACATTAAGTTAACCTTTTATGTTATAAGTTTTAGGAGTTGTTTTTTTTTTTTTTTTTTAAAAACAAATTCTTAAGGATACATATGCACTGCGTAGAATCATAATGGAACAGTTCCAACCCTCTAAAAATTTCCCTTCCCTCATTTACTCATTTCTTCTCTTTCCTTCCCTTGCATTCCTGGCAACCACTGATATGTTTACACTATAGTCCTGCCATTAAACCAGAGTTAGCTAGAGGGATCCCCTATCCCATGGCTTTAAGACCACCCTATCCATTTATATGGTTAATGGACAAAATATGAGCCCCCACCTGAACATCAACCAAAATGTAAAATAAGCAAGCCAACTACCGCACTCAGAAGCATTGCCCATTCTATAGCACCCTGGAGCTGGAATCACACCATTACCTGTACCTATTAGATTGGTGTCTTTCTATTTATTACACAAATAAAAGGGTTTTCATGGATGAATGGCTGATTTTTATCCCGAGTGATATCCCATCGTGTGACAACTCGGTTTTTTGCTAAGCCATGTACCTTTTGAAGGCTCTCTCCCAGATTGGGGTACTTGTGAAAGGAACCTCTGTAAACATTTGCATTCATGCTTTTGGATAGACTTATTTTCAAATCAATGTGATAAACACCTAGGTGTGTGCTTGGTGGATCAGCTGCTTAGTTCCTGTTCTAATTTGCTTTGAATTGCTGTGAAAAACACTGACCATTAAAAGCACCTTGGGTAGAGGAAATGGTTTATGTAGCTTACACATCCAAGGTTATAGTCCACCACTGAGGGAAGATAGGGCAGGAATTCAATGCAGGAACCTGGATGCAGGAACAGAAGCAGAGACCATGAAGGAATGCTGCTTACTGACTTGCTCCCCATGGCTTGCTCAGCCTGAGAGCCATCTGCCCAATGGTGGCACCACCCACTGTGAACTGAACCCTCCCACATCAAGAAAATGCCCCACAGTCTTGCCTACAGGGCAATCTGACGAAGCAGATAACATATGCACACACCAACAGAAAACAACAAAAATCCAACCACTACAGCTTCATAGGAAGTTTCCCAACTGTCTTCTAAACTAACTACCATTTTGTGTGTCCATTAGCAGGAAGCCAAAATCCATGCCACTCTATATCATGGTCAGCACATGGGACTCTGCTATGTTTACTTTTAATTATCCTAATAGATGTGCAGTTTCTGTGTGAATTCATAATTCTCTACCAGTCAGCAATTCTTCATGTATTTGCATATACTTGTTGTCTCTTTCTTTGTGGTGTCATAGATTTAAGTTTACCCACTTTATAGTGAGTTGGGTAGCTTTGGTTTCTTATTGCTGAGTCTTAATCTTTATGAATAATGTTTATTTTTTATTTTTATAACCTTTATTTTTAATACCATGAGATTTTACAGTCATATAGAAAGACTGCCTTTAGAAAAAAAATTTTAATATAAACTTGACTGGAATGGTCTGCTTATCTCTTTATGCAGGAATATTAACATTTAATTGTGACTGTTTAGGTGGGCATAGTTGATGGTAAGAAGATAGCAGTTGTTAAATATAGACGATAGGGTGGAAGCTCTTTGATGAATCTTTAAAAACCCTTTCGTTTCTTTGTAAAAACACTGTAGTTTCAAACCCTTTAACATTTATGTCTATATTTATGTATACATATATATAGTATATTTAAAGGCAAAGACATGAGTTATTCTTATCTAAAGGGAGGGCAATTGTCAAATAGGAAAAAGTGTTCTGGAAAAGAAGCCATCAGCTCTTTGGTCTTTAAGACCCAGGAGAGCTGACCCAGCAGCTCTTCAGTGGTGGCACCTGTAATTATCCTTTGATTTTTTTCTGTTGAAATCTCTTAATCTCAAAGTGTCAGCACTCTTTGTTAGTGTAATGTATAGTTTAAAAAAAAAACCACCAACCTGTGTCTAAATTAAAACAAAACATTAAAATTGTAAAACAAAGATTTTTAGCTCAAAGAAGCTGAGCCCATAGGTAAACAAACAAACAAACAAACAAACAAACAAAAAATAATTGCTGTTCTTAAAGTGAACCTAGATTCTTTTCCCAGCATGCACATGGCACCTCACAAGCATCTATAATTCCAGTTCTGACATCCTCGTCTACCTCTGCAGGCATGGCACTCATTTGGTGCACACACTAATATGTGAGCAAAACACTCATATGCTTAAAATATATTTAAATAATCTTTGCGACTGGAGAAATGGCTCAGTGGTTAAAAACACTGGCTGCTCTTGCAGAAGACCCAGGTTCAATTCTCAGCATCCTCATGGAGGCTTACAGACATTGTAACTCCAATACCAGGTGATCTGATGCCCTCTTTCAGCCGCTGGGGACACTGGGCATATGTATGGTACACAGACATATACACACAGGCAAAATACATGTGAACATAAAATCAGAATAAATCTTTTTTTAAATAAAAGGATCACTGTGTTTTCTAGATTTATAATTTTATATTTCCAGTCTGTGACTGCTTTTGAAGCCATTTTTGTGCCTATTACACTTTGCATTTCCATCACCCAAGCCAGTCCGTCCCTTCCTTAAGCCAATGTTAGTCGCTGTTGCTGCCAACTGTATGAATCTTGGACACGTAAAATCTCTTTGAATTTATCAGTCTATTCTTAGGTTCATACACTTATATATTTCAGCTTCTCATCACCATTGATAAGCTTCATGGGTTCACAGCACATTGAAATATTATCTTCATATTTGTCTATATTTTATATTTACTTTAGAAATGTTCCCTCTTTTAAAAATATGTGGATGTTTTGGTTTCCAAGTTTGGTGATGTGGGGATTGAACCCAGGGCCTCACACATGCCAGGCAAGTGCTCTACCACCGGAATACAGTCCCAGCCCCCTTGAACACTTTGCTTCACTATTTTTCTCTTTTATGTATGTCAATGCTTGTGCGTGTGTGCGTGTGTACATATGTGCATGTCCACAAGTGTGGACATATAAATATGTAGGTACATACGCATGCATGAGCATGTGTGTGTGTGTACATATGTGCATGTCCAATAAATATGTAGGTACATATGCATGCATGAACACATGTGTGTGTGTGTACATATGTGCATGTTCACAAGTGTGGACATATAAATATGTAGGTACATATGATGCATGAGCACGTGTCGGGGTGTGTGTGTGTGTCTGTAGGCCAGAGGTTACATGCAGCGTCCCCACTGATTCTTCCCACCCTTCTTTGTGAGGCAGGATTTCTCACTGAGCTGAGGCGTGTGGATTCAGCTAGGCGGCCTGGCCGGTGGGCTCCAGAGGTCCTTCCATCTCTCCCTTCTCTGCTCAGCCCTGGGACACAGGCACATTTTACGTGTGCTCTGGGGAAATGAAACTCAGGCCCTCAAGCTTGTACAGCAATCACTTTACTGACTGCTCCTAAACCTTTCTTTCTAATATTTTCTTATATTTATGAAGAACAGAATTAGCAGAAGAGATTCAAATGGATACATACTTTTCATTAATGACCTGAGCTTTAGGATGTATGTCTGATATGATGAATAATATATTTAAACTCACCAGTGTTAAAGATCAGTTTTAGTTATTTTGAAAAGATGTATAAATCTTTTCATGTTAGCTTCTGAAAATTGTATTATGAATAAAACATATGCCAGTGATCTCCTACCAATCACCCATATTCAATGACTACCAAAATTTGCCACACTTAATAAATGAATTGGCGGCTTCTACCAAAATATTCTAAAGCAAAAAAAAAAAAAAAAAAAAAAAAAAAATATATATATATATATATATATATATATATATATATATATATATATATATATCCTTTTTGCCTCTCTAAAACTATCACACTATTCTTGCATAAACACAGTGCCATGATATCGGCTAATACAATTAACAACTATCCTCTGACACTGTAACATAACTACTCCATAACTAAGTTTTTCTGGTTGTCACTAATTGTAATTTTAGGGGCTGAGGAGATGGTTCAGTGGGTATAGTGCTTGCTGGGCAAGCATGAAGACCTGAGTTTAGATCCCCCGCACCTAGGCTCAGGGTGGCTATACATGACCCCAGCATTGACGGAGAGGGGGGTGGGTAGAGACACGTAGATCTTTGGAGTTCTTTGGGCAGCTAGTTAACCCAATAAGTGAGCTCAAGCGTCAATGATAGACCCTGTCTCAATAAATAAATAAATAAACAAACAAACAAACAAATAAATAAGGTGGGTCTGGAGAGATGGCTTAGTGGGTAAAAGTGCAAGTGTGCAAGTGTGAGGACCTGAGTTCAAATCCCCAGAACCCATGCAAAATCTGAATATATTACTTGAGCATCTGTAACCCCAGGGGCCTTATGGGGTAATAGAGGATGAAGCTAGGCAAAGTCTGGAAGCTAGAAGGCCAGCTAACATGGACCAAGTGTCCTATCCAAGGCTCCATAAAGGGGAAGACAGCTGCGTGTGGTAGCACAAGCCTGTGATCCCAGCACTCAAGGAAGCAGAGGCAGGCAGATCTCTGTGAGTCTGGGGCCAGCCTGGTCTACAAATCGCATTCAGGATACACAGAGAAACCCTGTCTCCAAAAAAAAAAAAAAAAAAAAAAAAAAAAACCCCAAAACCAAAAAACCAAACACAACAGCAACAAAACAAAACAAACAAAAAACCAAAATGAGGAAGAGGGTTTTTTTGTGTGTGTGAATGCATGTACCCACATTCACACACTTGACTACATGGGGGAGGGGGGGAGGAAAGGAGGGAGAGTTAAGGCACCCAATATAGATCTCTGATCTTCACATGCATGCCACATACATGTTCACACCCACAAACACAACACACAACACATACATATTTTCAAAACTGACTGTCAGAATGAGGATCCGAAGAAAGCATGCACATGGTACACAACTCACGCATGTCACTTCTGCCATGTCTTTTCCGTGCTTGCAGGCTTCTGTCCTTTTTCCTACCACTTAATTGTTGCAGAAACTGGCATGGGTGTCCATTACAAACACCTTACATTCTAGGCTTGTCAGCTGCTTCCTTGATATGTCATTTAACTTGACACTTTATCCTATGTAAACAGAGTTTGCCTCTAGAACCCCAATTACAACCAGCTTCTGCTCTTGAGGGGTATTAATGTTATCCTGTCATTTAAATTTTGAATGTCCTCCAAATGTCTAAATGAAAGATCCATTTGGCAGGGTGGTGCCATTGGGCAGCTGTGGGACTTTTAAGGGGTTGGGCTTAAATAGCCAATATCAAATTTTAGATCAGAGCATTAGTAACAGAGTTTTTGACAGATCAGTGGAACAGAATAAAAAAAAAAAAAAAAAAAAAAAAAAAACAAAAAAAAAAAACAACAACCCTAGAAGTAAGCTCACACAACTTCAGCTGTGCAAGCTTTGGCAAAGACTGTAAAAAAAAAAAAAAAAAAAAAAAAAAAAAAAAAAAAAAACATACATTGCAGAAAAGACAGCTTCTTCAACTGGAAACTGGATATTTAGAGGTAGAGGAATGAAATTGTATTCACAGCATGCAAAATCAATCAAAAAGAGATCCAAGACTTCGATTAAATTTTGAAACTTCTAGAACATAGGTAAAATACAGGAAAGGCGTTTCTGGAAAGAACTCCATTAGCACAGGAAAATAATCCTAAAAATTTAGAAATAGGATCACATAAAGTTGAAAAGCTTCTGTACAGTGACAAAAATAATCAACAGAGAAAGAGAGAGACAGCCTTCAGAATGGGGTGGGGGAGGATCTGTCATCAGACCAGAGGGAGAGTGTTGGAGGATAGTATGATGAATTTTGATGCTAATTAACAAAAAAAGCCATCCCACCTGAGCCCACCTGAGATAGAGGTGTGGCTAAGGTTCCTGGAGAGAGAGAGAGAGAGAGAGAGAGAGAGAGAGAGAGAGAGAGAGAGAGAGAGCAGAGGAATCCTGGGAAGAAGAAAGGAGGAGGAGGAGGAAGAGAGACCAGAGGATCCAGAGAAGACAGACCCAAAGAAGATAGAAAGAGGGCCGCCATGACTTAGATGGAAGGGAAGCACGTGGCAGGCGTGGATGGAGATTTGGCCTAGATGAAGAACATTAGCAAGTATTTGGGATTATGGATGGGAGGTAGCTTGATGGAAATTATTAGAAACAGATGGCATAGGATTGGGGCAGGTATCCCATACCTGTACCACTATGGGAAGTAGTTTAGATGATTAATGTCTGCCCTGCCCCAGGTTAACTAAGGCTGTTTTAAAATATAGCAAGTGTCTGTATCTTAATTGATTGCTAGCCGGGCATACTGATAATACTAATAATAATACTGAAAATACTACTAATACTGGTAATTTAAAAATGATAGGAAGAAGTAATGAGTATTATGTATATATATATGTACATACATATATGAACTGCAAATTTTAAGCACTCAAAACCAAAATCATTCGATCAATAAATAGCCAAAAGAACTGCTGAATGGACAGATCTTAGAAGAAATACAAATGGCTAATAAATATTTGAGAAGTATTCAACATCCTTAGCCATCAGGAAATCTCAAAATACCATATTCTTTGTTGGTGTGGGGGAACACACAGGGACACTAATGCATGACCGTGGAGCTCAGAGGACAACCTGGAAAAGCTGTTTTTCTCCTTTCACCATGGGTGTCCCAGGAATTGAATTCAGGCCATTAGGCTTGGCAGCAAGTACCTTTACCCCCTGAGCCATCTTACTCACCCAAGTTTTTGATTATTGAAACAGGATCTCTCTATGCAGCCTAATGTGGAATTCACTACTCTAGCTGGCCTTGACTTTGCAAACTTCCTGTGCTCCATCACTGACACTTCCTGCCCCAGCAAGCATCCTATGCTGGAACCACAGGCATGTCCCACTTGGCCCAAAATAAAGCGAGTTGTTAAAACAGTGAATACAGGACATTGAAAAAGCACATCAGTGTGTTGTGGTTGTAGCCATAGACTCAACTCTACCAGAGACTGCAGAAACAGAGAGCCCAGGGTATCAAAACCAGCATGGGCAACGTGGAAAGAAAGACCCATTCAGAAAAAAAAAAAAAAAAAAAAAAAAGTCAATAAGTAACTAATGAAATACAGAAGCAAAATAACAGATTATCTAGCTTAAGATTTTTTATGCAGCCGCTAGTATCCAGAGTTCAGAACTGTTGAATTGTTTACCCAGCCTGGCTCAGAGGGACTGGCGGCCTCTGCCTGGCCTCTGTGCATCTGGCCTGTGTGTGTTCTGATTACAGGCGTAGTAAAAAAAGGAAAGCCCGTTTACTCAGCCATTGTCTTTGTACTACAGATGACTGCACCGAAGCCAGGACTATTACAGTGTTCCCTCTTCCAAAGGGGTGATCGCTGCACATGACTTTTGTTTTAGAAGCAAATAACTACAAGCAGCCTCTAGGAAAAGGGCAGAAGCCAGTATGATGGATGAAACCGGAAGTGGTAGGACCCAAACGTATGGGTAATTTTCAAAAGCACTGCTCCATTAGCCTGGCTTTCAGACCTATTTACTCATCTCCTTTGCCCTGCGAAACTGTCACACTAATAGTTATGTCTTAAATCCAATTATTTTAAAAATAGAACATGACTTCACACCGAATTGCCGGCGGTTTCCTGTTTGAGGAAAGAACGAGACGGCTCTCCTGCTGCACATTTGGCTTAAGTCTCGCGACTCCAGTCCACGAAGGAAATAGCTCAGAATTCCAAAAAGGGATTCACGGCACAAGCTCACACACACATTACTGCTGCTGAGATGCCAGACTGGTGAAGCTGCATTTCATGTGTTGATATTTTATTTATTTCATCCTGCACTCATCCCGTTACCATAGGGTGTAATTTGCCTTGAGTCATCATTTGCTCTGCCACTGGAGTTTGTGCACAGTATTCGACTTTGCACCACAAATCTTTGACCTGGGACAACTAGATAAAATAACAATAGACACTTCAGAGGCTGGGGCTATAGCTCGGCGGGAGAATGTGTACCTAGTATCGTCCATAATCTCAGATCCAGCCCAGAAACAGGAGGAGGAAGAGCAGGAGGCAGAGGAGGAAGGGACAAAAATTAATAAACATGGTTGAAAATTATTTTCTGATGGGACACAAAAGCCATTTGTTTGAAACAAGCGTCTGGCTACTCTTACAACACCCACTGAGCTATTTATTTACTCCTGAGGACACGTACTGTGAGACCAAGAGTGTTGAACTTATGCATTTACTATTTCCCTCCAAACATTTTTCTTTTTATAAGACACTTTTTTTTTTATAAAAGCCTAAATGACACATTGAAGACCTTATCTGTGGGTGCCTGCAATTCTAAATCAATCATTACATCTTAAATTGTTGACCTAACCATTGCTAATGTGATGCGTTGCCGTGGAGTTGAGAAGCATTGGCTCAACTCTTAGGAGAGAACATCTAAGGACAAGCTTGTTTGCTTTTGTTGGTTTGTTTTTAAAGAATAAATAAACACTCTTATTATGCAAGCTATAAGAATGGAGGAGAACTCATCTGCCTTTTGTGGCCTTGTCTTAATTTTCCCACGTGGATATAGAAACATTGTAGGTTTTTTGTTTGCTGTTTTTAAGATCTATTTATTCTATGTGGGAGTGTTTTGCCTGTGCTTATGGCTGTACACTGTGTGTTTACCTGGTACTTGTGGAGGCTAGAGGAGCCCATTGGAGTTCCTGAAACTGGAGTTACAGGTGTTTGTTAGAGCTGCCATGTAGGTGCTGGGGACACACCTCGGTCCTCTGCAAGGACAAGGACTCTAAACTGCCGAGCCATCTCCTCACACCTCCTTATCTCCTCAGCTTTATAAAAACACTGTCTAAACTCATGGAGCATTGCTGGGTTGATCACTACTGCTGGAAACTGTGCTAGGAAATACAGCTAAACAGTTTCTACTGGAAGAAGTAAGAACTAAAAATCAGATACTGATTTGGGCCTTTCCTCCTAACCTTCCTGAATACAATGTTCTTATCAATTACAGTTTTGAAATAACAGTACTTACTTAATATGTATTCAGTCACTAAAAAAAAAATTCACCTGAAGAAAATTATCTAGGTCAGGAAGATGCTGAGGTGAAGACACACAAATCCTAGTTTTTAAAAAAAGTGTTTTTTTCTCTTTATTTTTTGAAACAAGGTCTCATATATAGCCTTAAACTCACTATGTAGCTGTGAATGAACTTGAACTTGTGGTCTTCTTGGGCGCTTGCAGAACAGGCACTCTCCACCACGCCTTGCCTGTGTGTTGGGTTAAAATTTAAGTAGCTTCTTTGTACATGCTGGACAGGCACTCTGGCAACACGGACAACATCCAGGACCTTCTTTTCTTTTAACAGTCAACCAGGCTCACTTTCTCTTCCAAAGTCTGAAGTCTCAAGTTTGCTTTGTTTTGAGACAATCTATGTCACCCTGGATGTCTTGGAGCTCTGCCTCTGCCTCCCAAATCCTGAGATTAAAAGTGTACACCACCACACTCACTCGGCCTTCTTAAGTTCTTTGGGTTTTGGTTGTTTTTTGTTTTTCAAGACAGGGTTTTCTCTGTGTAGCCTTGACTGTCCTGGAATTGCTTTGTCGACCAGGCTGGCCGCGAACTCACACAGATCCACCTGTCTGTGCCTCCCTGGGTGCTAGGATTCTTCCTAAGTACTTTTAAAAGGCAAAGCTAGGAAAAAACCCTAAAATCATCTAAGCAACTGAAGTCACATGGCTTATGTGACTTTGGTTCCCCTGGGCCTACAAGTCTAGTCAGGATTCTAGTGGTGCCTCTGTGTTTGTCTCAGGGTCCACACAGAGCAGAGTACTGGGGACTTTATCAACCCCAGCTCACTGTATGCCTACTGTATACCTTGGACATGGTGTCATGCCTTTGAGCTCCTGTTATTATTATCTGTTCTAAGTGACTACAATGAGAACACGAGCTAAGCACAGGAGCAGCAGCTGCGCTCTGGGCATGTGTTGACTTGTCATCTGACATCTACTACTTATTCAAGTAAGCTCCTGGCCAGCAGGCCTCAAGATGAAGTGACATGTGATGCTATTAGGTACTCCACAAACTGTACAGTCACAAGAAGACTAAAGGAAAACAGGGTCCAGTAGAATACCTTAGGAGAGAAAGGCAGATTTTAAAATCTTGGTTGATGGAAATCCCACCTTCCTCTAGTCGGGAAGAATGCAGCGACGTCATTAGGGTATTCAGGGTGAGACGTCTCCTGGGCGGCATCTTATCTACCACTCTGGATCCACTTCTCTTCCCTTTCCTTCTTTTCTTCCAGGTGGGAAAACAGCACATACAGGACACCCCCTGCCCTGCCCCATGTGCTGCCTGTAATCCCAGCCAATTGCCTTCTCACCTAGAGATAAGGAATAAGATGGTTCCCTGTCTTGTTAGGCCAAGTTACCAGCAATTATCTCAAGAAAGGCAGATCCTTTCCCAACACCTATTAAAAGTACCCAACAAATACCTTACTGACCATAGTTATTGCCTTTTAGGAAAATGTTTTCTAAATAAATAAACCCCAGGGAGCATCTGTAATGGATAGATTGCCAGCATTTTCAAGAATACTGGCACTGAAGGAGATGTTGGATCAGCAAGGTGGTTAGATCATTTATTTGGGGTAACATTTTCCAAAAGAAGATAATTTGGGAGAAAGTATACAATTGTAAAGGCAAAATAGCAATGCACCATGCTTGAGGACCAAGGTTATATGGCTGTTATTATTTTCTCAGTGTAACTTTGCAATTTCCTGTCAATCTCTTAAATACAATTATAAACTTTATTTTAAAATCAAAATACAGATATTGGCCAAGTGGGGCAGCTCAGACTTGAATTCAACCTGGAGATGCAGGTGATGGAGGGAGAGACCCCATTCCCATCCTCTGATCTCCAAGCACAAGCATGCACACATATGAGTAAACAAATGTAATAAAGTAAGGACAAGAGGTACTGAGTCCTGGTGAATTGGTATAGAAAAGAATATTTGATTCTTGTAGCCTATCATTTTACTTTATTAGCCTGTAATACTGTCCAACTTACCCTAGGAACAGTTAATCATTTCATTTATTAAAAGATAAAACTGTACTTGGGTGGGAGGGTGGGGGGGGAGAGGAGAAAGAGACAGAGACAGAAAAGAGGACATGCACATGTGTTATAAAGCCACCAAAATTGGAGGCTGGAGAGATGGGTTAGCAGCCAAGAATGCTTGCTGCTGGCACAGAGGACCAAGATTTAGTTCCCAGCATCCACACGGAGGTTTACAACTATCTATGACTCCAGTTCCAGGGGATCTGGAGCCCTTTTCTAGATTTCATGGGCATTAGGCACACACACAGCACACATATGTACATACATGTGAAACATTCATACATAAAATAAAAATAAATGAATCATTTAAATATTGCATATTTTTGGGCTGGAGAGATGGCTCAGCTGTTAAAGGCTAGGCTCACAACCATAAATATAAATATTGCATATTTTTATGTATGTACTGAAGTTGTGTATTTGGCTATCATAAGCCACTTAAATATGACTATCTTCAGTAAGGTCAGACCCACACCTGCACGTGAATGACCCTTTTCCTAAGGGCCACTTTCTCCATTCCTGTTGCTAAACTCTACTCTGTTCTACCGCGAGTCCTCTGGAAACATCTTTCTGTGGGTG
Source organism: Acomys russatus (assembly GCF_903995435.1). Lineage (NCBI taxonomy): Eukaryota > Metazoa > Chordata > Mammalia > Rodentia > Muridae > Acomys > Acomys russatus. The sequence goes on from NC_067151.1 coordinate 52,820,469, forward strand.
CAGCAAAGTCTCCCGAGTGTCTGTCTCTGGGCGCTCAGGCTGCTCACGGCAGCAGTGTGGGGCTGCTTCCGCTCCTGTCAACAAACAGGATATATGTGTAGATAAAGAAGTTCATTGAGAGGGGTTGGCTCATGTGATGGCAGAAGCTGAGCAGTCTTGTGACCTGTAAGCAGAACCAGGAAAGCCAGTGCTCATGACCAAAGCAGGAATGCAGCTCCCAAGGGGGGGGGGAGGGGTGGGAGTGGGGCTCCAGCAGAGAGCAAGCGCTCCTGCACACAACTTTGGTACTACTGGGACCCTCAACAGATTGGACGATGCCTACTGGAGGGCTTTCTTCATCATTCAGTCGAGTGCTAGTCTCTTCTGCAGACATATTCTCAGGCAAGCCAAGGAGCAATGATCACCAGCAACTGTGACATCCTTTCCCCCAGTCAAAAGAAGTCTCTCTGAAGGGGACTCAGCTAACTGCATCCCACATCTGTAACATGCGTGAGAACTACTTCAGGGAGCTGAAGAAGGCTGAGTCTCAGGCTCTACTCCTCAGATTCTGAGCTCACTTTCCTGGGGTTCTTGGGGCCTGCATATTAGAGGCATGCTATTGTCATGTTTGCACATGGTGAGAGACAGAGTTGCCCCAGGAGCAACAGGGATGCTCCACACTCTGCTCCTTGAAGTGTGGATATGTGACAGCTCTACTGCTCCTGAAGTCTGACTTTAGGAGACTTCAAGCCTTCAGAACACTGCAAGGCTTGACTGACCTACAATTCTTTTTGGAGGGAGATAAGGTTTTGCCTCAGTTGGTCCTGAACTCCTGGGCTTATATGATTCTATCATCTTAGCTTCCTGAACTGTTGGAATAGACAGGGCTCCACTGTACTGCCTTTCAATTATTGATTTGAAAATGATTTAAAATCTTGTGCACTGGAGAGACGGCTCAGAGGTTAGAATAAATCTCTGTTTATTGGCTGTTCTTCCAAAGGTCTTGAGTTTAATCCCCAGCAACCACATGGTGGCTATACTGAGATCTGGTGCCCTCTTCTAGCCTGTAGCCATACATGCAGGTGGAATACTATATAAATAATAAATACATCTTTAAAAAAATAAAATAACACCCCACAATCTTTTATAAAGAAAGAAATGGGAACATTTTGGGTAATTCAAATTAGTGTTCATTATACTATTGTGGAAATGATTATATAAAAATGTAATCTACTTCTCAGCCCAACCAAAGATGACACCGATGACAGGATAAATAGGAATCTACGCTGTCAAAACCGAGGCAAACAAAGCTAAGTGAAGGAAGGGAGATGACTGAATCACTGCTGATGGCATTCCCGCACCACCGAGTCTTTGTTCCTGGAAAGGAAATGATTCCGCCCACATCTCTCTTTGTTGAGATTTCTAGAGTCTCAAGAGTTCAGCTTACAAGCTAAGTAGCTATCAATGCCACTTTGTGAGTGCACACGTGCACACACAGACATACACACACACAAAGGAACTAGAACAAAGTAGATATGCTAGCCATGTGGATTAAATTTTAAAAAGAAAAACAAGCAAACAACCCCCCCAAATCCCCCAACAGGTGATCTCACATCTTTGGGCCTGATGAGGTCCATTTCATTTATGTTATTTCAGAGGATTTGGTGACCACATCGAACACAGGCTCCACCACTGAGCCACATCCAGCCATCCCCTCACTAGCGTGTAGTTCCTGGGCACACGCACTTTGAGAGGTCCATGTGTCTAGTGGATAGCGGCCGTATCTTGTTTGCCTGGATACAAAACAAACGGCTGCCATGCAAAATGCAGAGATTGCCTTTTCGACTTTCCTCTGAACAGGGGAGTATCCTAGACTCCCTGGGGTGGACCCAAAATAAATCATAGCTTATCACTGCACTCAACCACTTTAAGATAAAGATTGGAATAGCTTGGTGGGAAACTTTGAGAAGATTTGTGAATTCCATCTCCTCTTCGGGCGAGTTGAGGTGGAACTGCAGTCTATAACATGTTTTGCTTTATGTGAAGAAATGCAAAAAGCTGTCAGTGTTAATGTATAACTTGTTCAGGAGGCCCCTTGAGCTTCTGCCACATGCATCTGCTAACCTTCTGAGAACTGAGGCCTGGCTTTGAGAAGCTGTGGCCCACAAATCAGCCCCAGAAAGTGTGGCTCTGCCCTTCTGGTGTAGTGCTCAGGGCCTCAGATGTCCTGGCCCACACATTTTCATGTGGAAGGCTTTTTGTTTTGCACCCTTGTCGTAAACTTTCTCTTAATGATCTCAGAGGACAACTCCAGAGACTAAGATGCTTACACACAACCTTCAGGATGGTCTTTTTTCAGTTGTGCAACTTGACTAATCCGGAACTAACTAAACACCCAGGTCAGGGACCACACCTATGAGGAGTCTTTTGTTAACTGGATCTTTTGAGGTAGGAAAGCCCACCTCCAATCCAGACCACCTGAGATGGGAAGACCAGATTTAAATCAGGATTGTTTGAAGTGGCAATACACGCTAACCTTGGGCCACATCCTCTCATGGCGCCATATATAAGGGACAAGGAAGGAAGGAAGGAAGGAAGGAAGGAAGGAAGGGGAGTTTGGGCTTTGCCTATTTGCCGTTGTTCTCAAGTCACTGACATTGGCGCCTACTTCCTCCAGATTCCAGTGTACACTGAATACTGACAGCCTTGTGTACTGAAGGACCACTGGATTCCTGGGCTTTCTGTTGGTAGACAGTCACTGTTGGGCTAACTGGTCCACAGCTTGTAAGCTACCCCTTCTATACAACACGTTCATACACATACATATATTCATTCTATCAATTCTGTTTCTCTAGAGAACTGTGACTGAGGCAGGAGTGTTGATAATTATCAGAGTCCTGGGCAAGGCTTTCTCCTATATAAACCATCGATATGTCTTCCCTATAATCTAAAAAGGGTGAAAGGCATCAGGCTATTCAATAGATACATGCAGATAAGTATTTCCCATAAAGAAAAGCAATTTTCTTCCCCCTTTCCATTCCCCACTCCTTCCTCTTCTTTCACTATAATTTTGTGCTATTTGTTCAGTTTGTCTTCACACCTGCATACTCATGCCTTCACACCTGCATACTCATGTCTTCACACCTGCATACTCATGTCTTCACACCTGTATACTCATGTCTTCACACCTGTATACTCATGTCTTCACACCTGTATACTCATGTCTTCACACCTGCATACTCATGTCTTCACACCTGTATACTCATGTCTTCACACCTGTATACCCATGTCTTCACACCTATATACTCATGACATCCTCCCATCTCAGCCTCCCGGCTATACAGAACGTCCCTGGTGAAATCTTGCCCGGTTACAGACATCACACTCTTTGCTAGCCCTCTTGAATGAAGACAATGTATATCAGCGTATCTACTCTTTCCACTGTAACCCAAGGAAAAGAGACTGAAGTTACCCCCAAATTATGTCCAGCAGTTCAGGGATAGATAGCATTAGTGTTTCCAAAGAGACATCATGAGCTCTCAAACTTGCTCAGGGACAAAACCCCCAAATTGTATTTTGCTTTAATTTTTTTCTGTCATGAGTCTGTTCAATTTCTATCATTAATGCATATAACACATAAAAATAATGTCAGATTCTGAATGTTTAGCTAAGAGGCATAACATGTCACAGGAGAGCACTTCACCATGACCTATGTCTAGGAGGCTTGGCCTGTGGTGTGGGTTAGGATGACATTTTGTCAGCATCCCCTTCTCTGTATAGTGTTGGTGAGTTGGACGTGGGACATTTTGTGGGATTTGAAGGCAGGATGCAGCAGCGTATGTTTAGAAGGTTGAGCAAACTAGCCCATGCTGTCCCTGTACTCTGCTCTCCTCCTGACCCTGTTTGCTGCCCCAGCCTCATGGACTTTCAGGCCAGGAAGTTACTCAGCACTCAGGCCTCCCAAGTCATCAAATCTGAAGGCTCGGCATGTAAGAAACATACGATGGTCCAGCTGCCCTGTATTCTCATTTCTGGTACAACATGCACTTACACCCCTAGATTCTGAGTATGAGATTCTACATATTCATCTTCTTGAGTCTAGCTTATTTTGCTCTGCAGTGTGATCTCTATTCCATTAATTCTCCTACAAATGACAGGAGCTCATGGTTTTTGTTTTTTAATGACAATACAATTCCATTTTGTGTATTACCACGTTTTCTTTAATTGTCCTTGTGCTGATGAGCACAGCCATACCTTGGCTATTGTGCTAGATGCAGCAGGAAGCCGGGCACTCAGGTGTCTCTGTGGATGCTAACTCAGATTCCTGTTGGTATTATCTCGGGAGTGGTACAGCTAGGTCAAATGGTGGGTCTAGTTTTTGTTCCTGAAAAACTTCTGTACTGATTTCCACAGTGAGTGCACCACGTTGCATTGCCACCAGCATGTGTAAGGCCTGGCCTTTCCCCATCCTTGCCAGAGTTTGCCCTCCATTCCTTTAATGTAAGACATTCTGATTGGAATGGAATCTTGATGTAGTTAGAAGGTACATTTTCCTGATGGCAAGGGTGCTCCGCCATACACTTATTCGCTCTTTGTATTTCTTCTTTTAAGAACTATCTGTTCAGTTTCTCTACCTACCTACTGATTAGGTGATTGGGGGGTATTTAAATTTTTTAATTGTTTCTGAGTTATGAATATTAACCCCCTGGTGTAAAGTTGGAAAAGATTCTCTCCAATTTTCCATTTTGTCTCTTCACTCTGAGAATTATTTCTTCTGCTGTCTAGAGGTTTTACCGTTTCATGTAATCCCATTTTTCAATTCCTGAGAGCATTACCCATGCTAGTAGAATCCTTTCAGAAAGTCTTTGCCTGCCTGTATCTTAACATGGACTGCCTTTGGTTTCCTCTATTTTTTTTCATTTCTGGTTGTTATGTGCCTCCTGGGAGATGGGCCATGTCTGATTCTCTTCTCCCCATCAATGTAATGTTATATATATAATAAACAAATCCAAAACCTAAACACCCAGAGGTAATCTCTGGTAGCCCAACAGGCTAGCTTTGAACTTGCTATGTAACTTAGCCTGGACTTGAACTTGCGATCCTCCTGCCTCCACCTTCAGCAGGTAAGACAACCTGCTCGATTTAAATATTGTTCAGAATTCTAAGTTTTTAGTCTTCCATCAGATTTTTTTTCGTATACATTATTCCATTTATGTATAAGCTACAACTCAAAGCACAGAAAAAGCTCGATTTCTTTGTTCCAATTCTCTTCTTTCTAACCAGATAAACCGACTTCATTTGGCAGGTTTGACATTTGTCCATGCAAATGCATTCAGACAGATGTGCTACACTTGAAAAATAATGCTGTCTAAATGAAAGTGCAATAAGCTGAATTTTAAAAGAGAATTATCCCTTCAATAATGTCGTGCTCTCAAAAAATATGTTGCCTACAGGTCTGCCTGGCAATGGTTTGCTGAGACTCTGGGTTCCTCTGGTCCTTCACTATGGCAAATCTTTCTGTGATATGCACATGGATTCATTTATTCACAAATATTTACTATGCTAGGGCCAAGGCATTCGCTGTATTTGATATCATCCAGGGAAGACAAAGAAACAGGAAGCACACTCTGGGACTTTCCTGTTCTGTTATTTTATCGTCAGTTCACATTTGACAATATTGTTCAATTATTTACATTCTTGCAAAATTTGGAAGTCCCCAGACTGATTTTTCCCATAAGCCAATAAATATATAATTGAATTATCATCATTGTGATGACGGTACATGGGGAATATTAAGCTATACTCCACACTTAAAATTTACATTTTATAGAAAGACAAATAATGGAATACCCTGATACATTTGGAAACACACACACACACACACACACACACACACACACACACACACACCACACAATCATAGGCGGGTAGGTGACAGGGTAGAAGCACATTGCAGTGATAGGAAAAGTGAACATGCTCTCCTTTGTTTAGAGCAGTGGTTTTAGTAAGAGTGAGTGCCCTTTGCAAATATCAGACTGAAGCTCGAATGCTTTCATCTGAGAGTGCTTTGCCCAGTTGCATCCTTTTGTTTACAGAATTGTGGTAAACAGCATGAAGTTTACAATTCCCACCATTTTTATGCTTGCCATCCCAGCATTAAGCACATTTCACACTGTTGTGCAACTGTCATCACCATCCATCTCCGGAATGTTTTCACTGTGAAAAAATGAAACTCTGTCCCCTTCACCATCCATCTCCGCCAGCTCTGGCAAAGGCTCTTTACTTTCTGTTTCAGTGAATTTGGTTACTCTAAGAACTTGATGTAACTGGAACCCTGCCTGAGTGCCCCTTTGTGACCAGCTTATTTTACTTAGTGCGTGTCCTCAAAGGTCATCCATATCATTAAAGCATGTGTCAAATTTTTCTTGTGTGTGATGGTGGTGGCCTATGTATGTGCACATACCTGTGCATGTGTGTACTTGTGTTTGTGAGTGTGTGGGTCTGTGTGGAGACAGAGGTCAACAGTGGGCGTCTTCCTCTCTTCCACCTTGTTTTCTGATATAAGATCTGTCACTGAGCATAGACCTCATGGGTTTGGCTAGGTTGGCCAGTAAGCCCCAGGGGCCTTTCTGTTTCTACTTCCATGGGAGTGGAGTACATACTTTCATGCTTGACCTTTTACATGGTTGCTGGAGATTAAAACACAGGCCTTCTTGCTTGAACAACAAGCACTTTACCATCTGAGCCTTCTCACCAGAGCAGAACTTATCTACCTTTCTAAGGCTGAATAGCACTCCATTGCGTGTTGTTAGGGATTGAAGTGTTCAACCCTCCCCCTCCCAGAGTCTTCTATTCATACTGCAACTGAGATGTCTGTGTTGGAGGCTTCGTGCAGATAACTAACTGAGGTGGTAATGACAGGTCCTAATCTGACAGAACTGGTGTCCAGAAGACGATAGATGGACCCAGGCTTTGTCTCTTTACACAAGCACAGAGGGAAAGTTACACGAACACACAGCAAGACGGTGTCATCTATAAACCAGGAAGAGGGCCTTACCAGACACCAACCCTGTACTCCAAATTCTGAGAAAACACTTAGTGTCTTGTAAAGCTACTCGGTCTGTGGTGTTTTTTATGGCATCTCTCACAGACTAGTACATAATTCTCTTCATCATCCATCCATCAATGGACACAAGTTGATTCTACACATTTTGGCTATTATAAATAATGCTATTCTGTTCTTGGGCACCCAAACGTCTGTCTATGTCCTTGCTTTTACTTCCTTTGGGCAACTATCCGAAGTGAAATTACTGGATTGTACAGAGTTTTTCTAAGGCATTGCATTCCATTTTCCACAGCAACTTAACCATTCTTATACAATGTCCTAGGTTGCAGGTTTGATCCTATGGCTACCCACCACCTCTGACTCTCCACAATACCCCTCCTCTGCAATTCTCTTCCCAACTCCATGTCTTCCTCCTCTTCCTCCTCCTTTTTATAACCCACTGTGTCCTGTTAGTACTGCCCATATGTGCACGGGTATGAGGGCATCTACCTGAGCATAGGTCGCTTCTTAGTGGCCACACACCGCAGAGATAAATGCCTCCCCACCCCTCAGAACACATCAATTGCCTATTGCTCCTCAGCTGGGGGCGGGGTCAGGAACCCCTCACCTCCTCAGGTTGGGATGTTGACTGGCTTGATCTTGTTACAGGAACCACACGTATTGTGGGTTCTTGAGTCCTTTAGCCATGTCAAATCCAGAAGACAGCATTTCACAGCACTCATCTGCACCCTCCACCTTTTAGGTTATTTTCATCCCTCTTCCTTTGTAGGGAAGGTTGGCATGTCTGTCATGGTTAGTTTTGAATTTGCCAAAACTTAGAATCACCAAAGAAAGTCTCACTGAAGGAATTGCCTAGATCAGGTTAGCCTGTGTTGATTGCTAATTGAGGAGGGGAAGATCACCATAAGAAAGGCACCATTTCATGGGCTGGGCCCTTAATTGTAAGAGTCAAGAAAGCAGGCTGGAGAAATGGCTCAGAGGTTAAGAGTACTAGTTGCTCTTCCAGAGGTCCTGACTTCAATTCCTGGCAACCACATGGTGGCTCACAACCATCTATAATGAGATCTAATGTCCTCTTCTGGCAAGCAAGTGTATGTGCAGGTAGAGCACTGTATACATAATAATAAATAAATCTTTTTAAAAAAGGAGTCAAGATGGTGACTCATATTTGACCATGTCCCCTGGAGGGGGAGACCTGGTGGCACTCAGAGGAAGGACAGCAGGTTACCAAGAAGAGACTTGATACCCTATGAGCATATACAGGGGGAGGTAATCGCCCTCAGGAACAGTCATAGGGGAGGGGAATAAGGGGAAAATGGGAGGGAGGGAAGAATGGGAGGATACAAGGGATGGGATAACCATTGAGATGTAACAAGAATAAATTAATTAAAATTTTAAAAAAACTTAAAAAAAAAAAAAAGAAAGAAATGAGTCAAGAAAGTTGAGTATAAGCACCAAGAGAGCAAAGAAGGATGCATTTGTTCTCTTTGCTCTTAACTATGGATGTGATATGAATAGCTGCTTGAGTTCCTGCCTTGACTTCCTAAAGTAATTTGTAACCTAGAATTGTAAACCCTTTCTTCCCTAAATTTGTTGTTGTTGTTTTTGGTCATGGAATTTTATCACCACAATGGAATGAAACTAGAACTGAGATGGGTACCAGGAAAGGGGGATTGTTGCTGTGATAAGTTTAACCATGTTATTTTGGGGAAGAATATGGAAAGCTTTTGGAATTTAGGGCTGGAAAAGCCATTGAATGCTGTGGGCAGCACTTAATGACCTGTTCTTATAGATGCTTGGAAGATGGGAAATGCTGAGAGTGGAGAACCAGATCAAGTTTCAGAAGAGAACAAGGGCTTTGTTGCCAACTGTACTAGGGACTATTCATGTGGTGTTTTGGCTTAGAGTTCTGTTCTGTGCTTATTACGCTGGAGGTGATTGTCAGAGAGATCAACATCACTGAAATTAAGCCTCTGTGATCCATCCAACAAGGGAAAGTTTCCTTGGTACAGGCACACAGAAGCTGCTCTAGCTGTGCCCAAGGGGGCAGGCTACGTCTCAGCAGAGCTTGAAAAGGTGACAAGTCATCTAAGTGGTACTTGTTTTGAAGACAGGAAGAGTGCAAGACTGACGGGTCATAGGGACCAACCGAGGCCTGCCACCTTGTGGTATGGAATTGTCAACTAAAACAACCATGTTCTTCCTAAAAGGCTTTTTTTTTAAGGGTATTTTATCATAGCAATAAAAATAAAACTAGGATAATGTCCCATTTAGGGCTGAGCGCCCACAACCATTTACTCTAAGCCCTTTGAGCAGTTGTGTTGCTTCATTAACCATTGTCCTCTGCAACAAGAATCTCCCTTGACCAATGTTGAGAGCAACAAAGATCTACGGCTATTAAAAATGTGTTTAGAAAGCAATTTGCCACTGTGCGCATTCAGGTAACCAACAATAGTTTATCTTATGCTGGTATTATTTCAGTTGGTCATATGTGTTTACAAATGATTTTCTTTTAGATTTTCTAATATAGTAAAATATATTTTTATGTAAGCTCTAACTTTGATTTTCATTGGTATCTACTGTAATGGTTGCCTTTTGCTTGTGATTTTATTAAGTTGGGTCTTCTCTTCTGTTTGTTTGTTTGTTTGTTTGTTTGTTTGTTTAAGGGTTTTTCTATCACATTTATCTTTGCAAAGAACCAACCTTGTTTTATTAATTTTTGTGTTGCAGTTTTTTTGTTTTGTTTCCATTTCACTAATCTCTTCCCTGATCTTCATGATTTCTTTCCTGTGCTGATTCGGGATTTGGCCAGCTCCCTTTCCAGATCTATAAGGTGTATCATGACTTTATTTATTTGGGAGCTCTTTGGACTAAACAGGTACTTGGAGCTATAAACTTCCCCCCTAGGACTGCCCTCATTACATCCCACGGATTCGGTATATGCACTTTCATTTTCATTTGGTTCCAGGGATGTTTTTATTTTCTCCTTGATGTCTCCACAGACTCATTCCTTGTTCAATAGTGTGTTTTTATTAAATAAGCTTGCATTTGTATCTGCTCTAGGGGTTCTTTTGTTAACTTTTATTCTTATTTCATTGTTAATAGTTTGCTTTGTGTCCTAATACATGGTCTACTTAAGAGAGAAGTTCGTGGGCTGCTGAGAAGAATGTATATTCTGCAGTCTTTGGATGGATTGTTCTGTTAGGTTCATTTTATTTATGTCAGTGAATTAAAAGCTTTGAGGGTTTTTGTTGTTGTTGTTGTTGTTTCTTTGCTTTTTGCTTTTTGTTTAGGATACCCTGCCATTAGAGAAAGTGGGGTATTAAAGTCACCCACTACTATTGTGTTAGGGTGAGCCTGTGACTTTGCCTCTAAATTTGTTTTATTAAATCAGATGCTACAATGCTCAAAGCATATTTGTTCTAACACCCTCTTTGTGGGTTGCTCTCTTAATCAGTAGGAAATGACCTTCTTTATCGGTTTGAGCTGGTTTTAGTTTGAAACTTATCTTTTTAGATATTGGAACAATGGCACCTATTGCTTTCTAGAACCATTTGTTTGGAACACTCTTTGCCATCCTTTTACCTTAAGGTAATGCCCGTCTTTTGTTGTGAGCTAAGCTTCCCAGAAATAGCATATAGATGCTGCCTGCCTTTAATCCACTCTCCTAGTCTGTGCCTTTTGACTGGAGAATTGAGACCATTAATAGTCAGAGTTATTATTGAAAGGTGTATATTGATTTTTGCCTTCCTGTTAATTTTGCAGTATTTGGGTTTTCCCCTTTTCTGTTGTTTAATTATTGTTCTAGTGTGGTTTATTCATGTCAGGGGCCTTATAGATGTATTTGTTTTTCTCTTCAGTCTAAATGTTTTTTTTTTTTTTTTTCAGCTGTTTTTCTGTAGAATTGGTTTAGTGGTCATAAATGCCCTTTAATCTATTTTATTATGAACATTTTTTCCCTTCAGTTATGACAGATTACTTTGCTGGGTACAGAAGTTCTGGGCTGGCAATTATTTTCCAACAGCCCTCCTAGATTTTGAACTTTTAGTTGACAAATCAGCTGTTATTCTAATGGATCCACTTTTGTAAGTGACTTGGTGTTTCTATCCTGCTGCTTTTCATATACTTTCATTGTTGAAACTTATTTCAGTGTCTGGGGATGTAGTTCAGCCACAGAGCCCTTACCTAGCACACATGAGACCAGGGATTCCACCTCCAGCTCTGAAACAGCTCAGGAGCTTAAGTACTTGGTATAAGCTCTCTATTGTTCCCTGAGCCGGAGAGTAGACAAGAGAGCAGCCACTGCTGCTTGTGCAAAGGGCAAACTAATCAACTGATGACAGTGCCCTTTGACTCCACTAACTGTAGGAGGGTAAACAACCAAGAATAATATGGCATAGACTTATATTTTAGTTAAGATTGGGGATAGGGGCTGGGTGTGGTGGCACTCGCCTTTAATCCCAGCACTCGGGAGGCAGAGGCAGGCACATCGCTGTGAGTTCAAGGCCAGCCTGCTCTACAAAGCGAGTCTAGGACAGCCAAGGCTACACATAGAAACCCTGTCTCAAAAAACAAAAAACAAACAAACAAACAAAAAGGGCAGGAGGGCAGTAGGGTAGATGAGGATAAAGATGAACTAATAGATCAACATTGAAAGTTTTTAATGGTGGATAAAATATCTAGGAGGGGAAAGCTGGGATGATGTTAGAGTGTGATGTTAGACTGTAGAGGGTGCTAAATCTATGGAAGGTTATGATTAAGTTGGAAAGAAGAGGGGCTAAGGATGAGAGAAAGAGAAAAACTTTAAGAAGAGGAGGGAGGATGTAGGATGTGACTGAAGAGTACAGCTTTATTGTGGCTGTCCAAGTTTACATTCTCATCAGCAACCTCGCCAGCATCTGTGGTCAGTTGTTTCCTTATGTCAGCCACTCAGACTGGGATTAGATGGCATCTCGAAGTCACCTTCATTGGTGTTGCCCTGAAGGATAAGGACATTATCCTTTCAAGTAGTATTGGTCATTTGTTTGTTGTTTTTTTTTTTTTCTCTTAACAACTGTTTGTTCTGTTTATTAGCACATTTATTGATTGGATTTTCTTTCTTTCTTTTTTTCTATTGGAATTAGCTTTTACAGTTCTGTATGTATTCTAGAAATTAATACATACAGGTGTCTAAGGTGTAGTTAGCAAAGATGTTTTTTTGTTTTATTTTGTTTTTCTGGTTCTTTTCACTGCTTCTTCACTCTGGTGATTATTTCCTTTGTTGTGTGGAAGCATCTTAATTTCATGTAATTCTATTTGTTAATTCTTGTGCTAGTGGAGTCTTTTTCAGGTCTACATGAAAGTCTTTAATGCACTTTGAATTGATTTTTGTGCAGGGAGAGAGACACAATTTTAATTTCATTCTACAAGTAGAATCCAGCTGAGAATACATTTTCTTTTTTAAGATCTCTCTCTCTGTCTCTGTCTCTGTCTCTGTCTCTGTCTCTGTCTCTCTCTCTCTCTCTCTCTGTGTGTATGTGTGTCCCTGTGGGTGAGTGCTGGTATTTGCTTACCACTGTGCATATATGGAAGTCAGAGGTGAGACTGCTCTCTTGTGTGACGCTGTGCATGCAAGCTAGCTGGCACTATCTTTTCTCTGTGTCTGTCACCGTGAAAGTACTGGGATTACAGATGCAACGGTGTCTGGCTTTGTGCGGCTCTGTGGGATCTGCACTTGTGCTTTTGCACTTGCACAGTGAGTGCTTACTGAATGAGCCATTTTCCCAGTGCTCAGACACGTCTAATCTTCTCTCATGTGGCTCCCTGCAAGTTCCTGGTCAGATGTGCCCTCAGCTGGACTTCCTGAACTGAACTGTGGTATTTGTGAGTGTGTGATATTTCCTTCGGCCCTAGAGCTGACACAGCCACACAGCCACACAGCTCACAAGTGGCCTCATGAGGAGGTGTCTTCACAGTGTGAAACTCTGCTGGTGCCCTGTCTTTAGATGTCTTCTAAAAGTGTTCCTTTTACCTTTTAATTTTTTTTTGTATGTTTAAGAAACCATACAAAGAAGATGTTTGATAATCATAAAATATCTCAGTGAAAACTGTAAAACAAATTTTCTAACACTGATTTTTGGTACAGTGTAAACCTCAAAATTCAATTAGTTCAGAATCATACTAAAGGCTCTAAATTGGACTGCTTTTAAATTCTCATTTCTATATGCATCAAAGCACGGGACTCTATATTTCAAATACTTGGTTCCTGTTAAGCATTCTAAGCATTTCCTAAAAGAATTTACAGTCATTGTGGCATCCTCTGTTTCCCAGCAGAGAGCCACGGTGGAGAAATGGCAAGTGGAAGTCAATGTGTAACTGGTGCTCCACCTGGACACTCTGAGAGTTCTTTTTAAAAGCTTTGATCTTCAATAATTGACTAGAGGAGAAGGGAAAGAGTTAGCTTTGTCTTGTTCAACTGTGTTTTCAGTGACTTTCTACAGAGAGACAAGAGATGCCGTTAGAGCTACAGAAGGCACAAAGCCAGGGGCAAGAAAACATGTGACACTACATGACAAATTATAAGAGAAATTATAAGAGGAATAAATATGAACTTTGCACATAGAGCGAATTATCAATCCAAATGGAAGGTAGGTAAGGATGATGTAATTGGTTGGTGTAAAGACAGTGGATGACTGTAAACTCAAGATGTGCAGAGAGTAGCATGCTTGTGACAGAGTCAAAAAATCAAAAGCGACCGTCCAGATTGGACCCCGGCTTATTTAATGTGGGTGTGTGTGGGTAAGAGGACAAGTCGAGGGAGTCAGCTCTTTCCTTCTACCCTGTGGATTCTGGGGATTGAAGACATTGCACCCTGTGCCATCTCCCTGGCCCTGCATGATTATACTTGGAGGGAGACATTAATAAATTAAGTAGCCTTAAGAAACAACAGGGTGGACCAGGCGTGGTGGAGCACATCTGTAGTAGCCCTGGTGCTTAGGAAGGTGAGAGAAGAATAACAGTTTAAGGATGGCCTGGACTATAGAGCTGACACTGTATCATTAAGTAAACAAGCAAATGACAACATGGTACCAAGCCCGAGAACCATATTGTGTGAAGAGCATATGAAAGGAATAGAGAACTCTGATTTGAGAAAGTATCCTGTGAGCCTTCCCAATATCTGAAAGGAGGAGGGGGGAATAAGAGAGTCAGAAATACAGAAAGAGACAGAATCAGAGGGGATGAGGAGGAAAAAGACAGAAGATCAGGGAGGAGAAGGAGTTCTCACTAGGACTCAGGACAGACTGCTGCGGTAGGAAGGCAGCTCTTACTTAGCCCAATGCATTGAAGAAGACTTGAATGTTCCCCAAACAGAAAATGCTTCTGATATTGAAAGATTATTTTACAGTTGGATGAATATGTGCTGGAATCCAGACCGCTATGTGGATGTAAGGCTGTACCTTCTGACCTCTACCGCCTTCACCAAGCGCTCACAGCATACTGAAAAAATGTACACTTCTGCCAATAGTTCTATGGTATCATTGAGTACACTAATATACTTTCCAAGCAAACAAACAACAATCCAAGAAGATTCATAAGGCCATCAAAACAGTGGGCATCTGTTGGTTTTAACACAGGAATTTTACCCATGGTCTTTACTCCAGAAGTAAAAATAAAGCCATAATTAGTAGCTCCCAACTCTGCCTTCCCAGAATTTCTCACAGCAACTAAATCATGGAGACACTGCTCCTAAGAGCAGTGACTTGGTATCCTTTCCTCTTTAAATTCAGTTTATTTTTGACACTAATATAATATCCAATTGTTCATAACAGAGGATGTAGGAACAAAATAGTTACTGTCTGAAACTGAGAAAATCTGTCACCTCTGCGTTCTTGTCTTTTCGTCTCTAGCCTCGATTGAAATTCAGAGTTCCATCCCTGGTAGAATAACTTTCCAGAAATCCATAATCCCTTAATGTAAAGAGTTCTGTAGAGAGTTTAGAACAGAAAGGAATTTTTAAACTGAAAAAAATTTAAAAGTGGAATATTTATTTGTAACCCAAAAGAAATAGCAATCAGCTAGGGTAAGAGATGAACATAAGTGCGAGTCCCACCCAATCCCTGTTTCTCCAAGGCTGCAGGACCAAATGAAATTGTGGAGAAACCACGTGGACAACAAAGTGCCAGCACCATCTCTGATCTGGACTTCTGTTGAGCCTTCTGCCACATGTCCTCTTGCCGCTGGGTGGACACAGAACAAACTGTCCACACTGACAGTCCTATCAGATACTGATCATTGAGTACACCCCTTCAAGTATACTGTATGCCTGTGGACACTTTCCTATGCTATCCATGGGGACTTTCTTTATAACTGCTACAAAGGCTCCACCAGGTGTGGAGTACTATATTTTGCTCCCTATTTTTATCAATGTATGTTGATTGCAAAACATAATAGGTTTAGTTAGGATATTTTATAAATGTATATAATTTAGCTTGATCTTATTCACCCCTATCCCCCTCTCTTGTCCCACCAGACTCCCACAAGCCCCTTTACTTCTCTCAAGGGTTAAAATTTGAAGCCACAGCTTTTCCCTTGAGAGCTGGTTTTGAACATTTACCAGTAAACCACTGCTGTAGACTCAGAACAGAAAGAACATTCTAGATGATCTGATGTCTAACATAAGGGTTCTCTAACTTGCTTCATTCATGTTTTAAAGGGTACATCTTAAGTCGTGGCTGCATAAGCATAGCAATATGTTTTCAATTGCAATGTGTTGAAAAGAGTGAGGTTTGGGGAATAAAGTATATTCTTGGATTAAAGGAGACAATGGACTCTGACTTCACACACTAAATGTCTGAACTAAGAAGTAGCCAACATTTTACAAATCTGTATTAAAATTATACATGAAAATGAGCATAGGGCAGTGAGTCCTCAATGTGTGTCCCAGCTCACCTTCACCTCATCACTGTGTAGCATCATTGGCTGCTTATAATATGCACGACTCTTAACTCTTCCCATGAGTTATTTCATTTAGATCCTATAAAATTCTGTAAGATAGACATTTTTTCTTTTCTTTTCTCTCTCTCTCTCTCTCTCTTTTTGTTTGTTTGTTTTTAGAGACAGGGTTTCTCTGTGTAGCCTTGACTGTCCTGGACTCACTTTGTAGACCAGGCTAGCCTCAAACTCACAGTGATCCACCTGCTTCTGCCTTCCAAGTGTTGGGATTAAAGGTGTGCGCCACCACCACCCTACAAGATAGACATTTTAAATCTCCATTTTATAGATAAAAATCCTGAGTCACAGTAACAGTTATCTGATCTTAAATACCAATGTTGAGTCTGGAGCATGAGGAGGTTGTGTGCAGGATGGCCTCACATAAGCCTTGAAATTTCAAAACAACTGATAACACCTGCACCATTACTATAAAATTACTATATCCATAAATATGTTTAAATATATTTTAAGTAACTATCAGGAGAAACCCTGCAAGCATCAGCAGCCTCCTGGACTGGTATCAGGTCAACACTGGCATTTGGAGGAACATTAAACATGGGCTCAGCTGCAGTGAGCAATGCTGAGCTGACCAGTGTTAACCACTGTCTTTTGAGCTTCAGCCCCCATTCACACACTGGGTGAAACTCTACTCTCTTTCAGGGCAGATGGATACTGCCAGGACTTGCCTCTGACCTCTAGATTCTAACCTTCCCCGAGGTCTGCCTCCCTATGTTTGACATTTTTCATTTATATGCTATTATGTTGTCAGCATGATGGAGCTGCCGTTAAAATTTTCCTTTTTCCTAACTAGCATAGAAAATGATGGGCTTCGTTACTGTATTTTACATACATATGCACATCTTGTACATTGCTCATATTTGTCCCCTCCATTTCCATCTCATTGACCCATCTTCTGCCTTCCTCTCCCTCAAATAAAAAAAAATCCCCCTCTGCTTTTGTAGCACATATATATGATATACACACATATATACATGCATATATGTTTATATATATATTTGAATCTAGATTTCGTGTATGAGAGAAAATACGACATTTATCTTTCTGAGTCTTGCTATTTCATCTAGCATGACCTCCATCCATCTTCCTGCAGATGACGTCATTTCATTTTTACTCACAGCTGAAGAAAATGCCATTCTATATACGCCCCACATTTTTTCTTTCTTTCTTTTTTTCTTTCTTTATTATTATTATTATTATTATTATTATTATTATTATTATTATTATTTGCCCCACATTTTCTTTGTCCAGCTTTGTTGATGTGCACTCTAGCTGATTCTGTAACTTGACTCTCGTGGACGGAGCTGCAGAAAACCTGGATGTGTGAGCATCCCTGTGCTGTGAGGACTTGGCCGCCTCCAGGTGTGCGATTCATTTCTAGGAATGGTACCTCTGGGTGTTCTGCTCTCTTTATGGAGGTCGGATGAGAGTTTATTTGTTATATCTTTTCATAACGAAAACAAACCCTGACAATTCTACCGATCGCCTCATAGCATTCTCCATAGCTCACCGCTCATGTCCAGGGTTTTGCTCAAAGCCAAGACAGGGATAAAAATGAGTATCAGGTTGAGTGAGGAACTAGAAACTCTCAAGATGTCAGCATGTGCAACATATCCTGGAGGGAGTGTGACCTGACTTTAAAGGGATCCGACTGTGAGCAATTAGTGGCAGAGCCGTGGGGGGGGGGGCAGGTTTCAGAGAACAGCAACAAGCTGAATGTGATGCTATGATGCTGTGTTGGCATGGTGAGGCACATGTGTCCACGGCTGAAGCCACCAGCTTTTCCCAGGCAGAAATGTGAGGGCTCAAATTCCTCTTCTTTGTGTCTTGTGAACAAACCTTCTGTAGCACTCTTCAGACTGCCTAGGCACCAAACACCTCCATCTCGCTGACAGCGTTACAACACGTCTGCTAAGTCCTAATGAGCCACAGCTATAAATATCCACCAGCTTTATGTATCACAATATTTCACACATTTCTAAACTGTAGACTAGCACCGTTCAATAGAAAGGCAGCTAGAACCACACACAGATGATAAAAAAAATTAATAAACCACATTTTCAAAGTTATTTATATAAGTTTATGCGTCTGGGTGTGTACCTGCATGCATGTCTGGCACACATGAAGGCCAGAAGAAGCACTTGGATCCCCTGGGAGTGGAGCCAAAGATGGTTGTGTGCCACCATGTTGATGCTGGGAATCAAACTCTAGTCTCTGGCAATGAAACAGGCAGTGTTTTTAGCCACGAAGCTATCTCTCTCAGTCCATCTCTCTCTCTCTCTCTCTCTCTCTCTCTCTCTCTCTCTCTCTCTCTCTCTCTCTCTCTCTCTCTCTCTCACACACACACACACACACACACACACATTTTAAGAAGCACTTAAGAATAACTATAGTAATATGTTTTATCCAGTATTTCTAAAATGTCATTATTTCACTAGCTGTGACTCTAGTAACAGGCACTTTATAGTCTTTCTTTGGAACTCTTTAAAATGGGGTAGAGTTTTGTACCCCATTTGCTTACAGCCTCTCTGTCACACACAGTAAGTCACACAGGGCTAGTGGCATGTGCAGCTAAACATTTGTTCAATAAGGCTTGGGTTACTGTTAGCCTGGAGCAGCCAAATATCCAAACAACCCAGTTGATAGGTTTTTAAGTAAGTTTCTAGCAGCATTAGTTAAACATTCTTGACCTAGTAGCTTCAATTAGCTATGACAAAGTGCCTGGAAGTGTTCTGATTTTTTTTCTTTTTACTGTACAGGGTGTAAATTTAGGCCCTTGTCCACAGTAGAAAAAAAGTCCCTCACTGACATGTTTTTCCAGCCCTCTTTTCCAATTTTATCTTGAGACAAAGTCTCACTACATTTCCCAGGCTAGTTTTTTTATTAATATCTTTTTTATTAATTCATTCATATTACATCTCAATTGTATCCCTTGTATCCCTTGTATCCTCTTATTCCTCCCTCCCTCCCGCTTACCCCCTACTCCCCTCCCCTATGACTGTGACTGAGGGGAACCTCCTTTCCCTGTATATGCTCATAGGGTATCAAGTCTCTTCTTGGTAGCCTGTAATCCTTCCTCGGAGGGCCACCAGGTCTCCCCATCCAGGGGATGTGGCCAAATATGGTACACCCAAGTTCATATGAAAGCCAGTCCCCACTCTCCAATCTCCACTCAACTGTGGAGACTGTCTTGTCCATTGGTTAGATTTGGTTCGGGGTTTGAAATTTACTACACATATTGTTCTTGGCTGGTGTCCCAGGCTAGTCTTAAATGCACTCTGAACTGTTGTCAGACTTAGAACTTGGTCTTCCTACCTTACTCTCCTGAGTATCTGGGATTACAGGCCTGATCCTCTAGGCCCATCTTAGAAGTTTGCTGTGCATAGATTAAAATTAAATCTAGGCATAAATATATATATATGTGTATATGTTTGTATATGTATACATATATGTATATGTATATATACAGATCTCCATATATCAGTGGTAAAGCACTTATGTAGCTTGTGCAAAACCCTGGTTTCAATCCACAGGACTGCAAAAGCAAAGTTGTGATATAGCTACAAAACATTAGCATCTAATTAGGGGCTAGAACTTCAATGGCCTAGATTTTGGCAGTGTCTGCTGGGCTAGGAATCTTGGGATTCAGAATAAAGTTCTTGGTTATTTTAATATTTAATGAATTAAAAGCAAGAAAAATCTAGAGTGTATTCAAATAGTCTCTGAATCTCTTTTTGGTACCCAACATCTTTTATTTTGTTCCAAGTTAAAATGTTCCTGCACTACCAGTGGTCTTAGAATGTTAGCTTTTGGCCAGCAGGTCCTGGGGAATGGTGGATTACACTACACCTCTGACTGTTCGGGCTGAGTGGCTAGCGTTTTTAATAGCTACACTCTATTTGGAATGGCTGGGAGATACGTAATAGGACTAGTCAGTGGCACTAGGCATCTGCTATGTGCGGGGGGGCGTCAGGGGTGGGGCATATACATGAAGAACATATACTAACAATGATATCTTGCTTAATGTTGACAACAAACCTGAAGAGTTATTATTGTTTTGTTTTTCTGATGAAGAGACCAAGCCCCAGGGACTGCATTTGTGAGGCAGAGTTCAGATGAGCTATGGTTTGCTTTTTTCCACATCATGATGCCATCAATGAACCAAAACAAATGAAAAGGGAAATGGTTTGCTGCAAACCATGAGAAACCCTGGGTGAAAGGGCAGAGTGTGAATTACACATTGAGGGTGATATAAAATAAATGCAGGCAGAAAGAAAATGCCTCACAATCTCCTCCTCTAGCAGAGATGAGAGGAAAATTGAAGAACTGTCAAAAGCAATGGTTCCCTGCAGTGACCATAAATATGCACTTCTGCAGAAGGTGAAATTTTAAAGGAAGAGTGGAAATTGACAAAGTGTGAAAGAGCAAATGTGTAGATGTGACAGACGAGAATGATTAGGAGAACAGAGAGGGAAGTTACAGGAACGCAGGTGGCCATTAGGGGAGTGATGCAGTCCACCATCAGATACACACGTTATACATGCATCCAAGCAGCTAACACTGTGTGTGTGTGTGTGTGTGTGTGTGTGTGTGTGTGTGTGTGTGTGTGTGCATACACACTAATACATATTGGTGAAGCAAATATATATACAATGTTCTGTGGAAAAAATAGAATCTTTTGAAAATGATACTATATACCTACATATAAATAAAAAAAATAAGTTTAAATCTGTTTTCCACTATATGTAAAACCACTGACTCGGAATGTGTCATATGCAAAAAACTGATTTGTGTTTTTATTATTTGTATAATGAAACCTATAACTAAAGCCACGTATGGTGACATATGCCTGCAATACCAGCACTCTGGAAGTTGAGGCAAGAGAATCATACGTTGGAGGCCAGCCTGGGCTACACAGCTGTCTCAAAAAATCAAAAACCACCACCAATAAAAAAAAATTAAACTCCAAAATTATGAAATTTCTATGAATATAATCTTAGTAACCTTGGTTCATGCAAAGGTTTCTAAGATGTAGCAGCTAATATAACTCATTAAATAACTATTCATCCATTGGACTTGTAAAAGTGAAAATGCCTTTTCTCTATAAGACAGAATTAGTAGGAAAAAATAAAAGTACAGAATAGAAGAAACTACTTTCAAAGTACCCCCTGAAAGACCAGAATTCCAGTCTAGAAGGATCTTGAAAATCTCTTGGTCAACATGCTGTAACATAGTGGAATCCACCTTGGAACAAACACGGAGGTCCCTGCCACCTCAGCTGTCTTACTGCCATGGAAGCCCCAGCCAGCCTCCGTCTAGTGCAGGAGCAAAAGGTGACAATACAAAGATCAGCTCTGGGAAGGCACTGCTCACTGGCTTTCTACTGTTATAGCTGCTTCTCAGTAATGCAGGTCCCTCTGTTTTTCTTATAGGGCACTTTCGGCCATTTATTTTGTTTATTCCAGAATTCAAAAGACTGAGAAATGCCACTTACTGTCTAAATTACCCTCTGTGATTGAAGTCACTCACCACCATTTAGAAACTGGTGAGCCTTTCTTTCTACAGGCATTGTTTATCCTGGGGACTCAAGGAAAGAATTGCTGTATTTTTTTTTCAGACTAATTAGTGCCATTTTAATAAATTATACTTTCAGCTTGCCAGTGATCCTCTTTAGGTCAAGGCCTATGTTTACAGTAGTAGATTTCTTTTTTCTTGTTGAAGCCAAGCTTATATTTATAGGCTCACTGCTCCAGTAGCACAGAGGGAGAGCTTGAAAAGCCTTGTGCACAGGCACAGCCTGAGCTGTCTTCTCTTGACTGGGCAGTAATTGCAGGCCTTACTCAGAGTGTGAAGGAGCTGCACACACTCACTGCCTCTACGGTTCCCAGTTCTTACCTGATGGGATTATATCTAATGGGCAATTTGCTACATATACCCTCTTATTTTTCTTTTTTTTCCACTGGAAATTTTATTTTAAATTTGCGTGTTCTTATTGGTCATATACACAACTCTAATAAAATTGGAACCAATTATCAGAGCCAAATGAAGGCTGGAGTGATGGCTGTGGAGTTAAGAGCATGGACTGCTCCTGCAGAGGACTCCCTAGCTTAGTTGCCAGCACCCATGTCAGCTGGCTCATGATCAACCGTAACTCCAACTCCAAGGGATCTGCTGCCTTCTTCTGTCCTCCAAGGGCACCAACACTCACATGTATGTACCCATACACATATACACATAAATAAAAATAAAATATCTGCTGGGCACTGTGGCACATGTCTTTAATCCCAGCACGCAGAAGGCAGAAGCAGGTGAATCTCTGTGAGTTCAAGGCTAGCCTGATCTACATAGTGAGTTCCAGGACAGTCAGGGCTTTATAGAGAGACCCAATCTCAAGAATAACCAAATACAATTTAAAAACACAAAGATAATATATCTAAAAAAAAAAAAAATCAAAGTCAAATGAGATGGTTCCTAACTTGAAATAGCAATCATTAATTCTTTGTTTAAGTGAAAAGTGTTATCTTCAGGTACATATGTAGCTCCATGGTAGAATGAGTTCTTAGTGTATATCTGAGGTTTAATCTTTGTAACAACCAACATAAAAATGATTTAAAAATACAGATTGGTAAAAAAATATACGCCTCTGTCAATTAAGTGAAATATCTATTATTGCGGTGTTAGAATTGACTAATTTAAAAATCTCGCTAACTAAAATACGCACAGAGGAGGCAGGAAATAAAACACAGTGAACCTTTTAGATCAGAGGTTAGTAAGTGGTGGCTTGTGGGTCTGATCTCACTTGTTATTTGGTTTTGTACAGTTAAGGTTGATCTTTCAGCTCAGGGACTATTGTAATAATGTAACAGAAAGAATGTAAGAACCAGAGGAAGAGGAGGTGTGGTACGGAAATCTGGCATCCAGGCATCAGATGGCCACTGCACTCTTGAACAGCTGTGGTTACCTGTACAAGACCTGAATAATATTGGGTCCCCCAACATCCAGTCATGGAAATGAGGAACTAAGCAGCTCCAAACCCTCCCTGAAGATCTGTATGCAACATTGTCTCTAGTGGTATAGCCACTGAGTCCTTAAACGACTCCTCCCACATATTCCTAGTAAGCATCCTAGCAGAGCTAACTTGGTCATGAGAGAGAGAGGAGGGGAGGGAGGAGAAAGGGAGGAAGGGGAGGGAGAGAGAAGGAGTGAGGGGAGGGGGGAGGAGGAGAGAGAAGAAAAAGAAGAAGGAGAAGACGAAGAAGAAGGAGAAGAAAAGAAAAGAAGGAAGAAGACAAGGAAGAAGACAAAGAAGAAGAAGAAGAAGAAGAAGAAGAAGAAGAAGAAGAAGAAGAAGAAGAAGAAGAAGAAGAAGAAGAAAGAAGAAGGAAAGGAGAGAGCAGAGAGACAGAAAGGAAGGAGGCCAGCTCAAAGGAAAGGGATGAGCAGGAGTGGGAGAGAGATGAGAGATGAGGAGTAGGGAGAATGAATATGATCCAAACCCATTACGTATATATAAGATGACACAATGAGACCCATTCTGATTGTCTTAGTCTGGGTCACTACTGCTGTGATGAAACATCATGACCAAAGCAACTTGGGGAAGAAAGGGTTTATTTGGCTTACACTTCCACAGCACTGTTTATCATCAAAGGAGTCCGCACAAGAATTCAAACAGGGCAGGAGCTGATACAGATGCCATGGAGGGGTGTTGCTTACTGGCTTGCTCCCTATGGCTTTCTCAGCCTGCCTTCTTATAAAACCCAGGTCTATCAGCCCAGGGATGGTCCCACGCACAGTGGGCTGGGCCTCCCCCATCAGTCACTGATTAAGAAAATGCCTTCCAGGGTACCTACAGCCCAACCTTATGGAGCCATTTTCTTAATTGAAGTTCTCTCCTCTCAAATGACTTTAGCTTGTGTTGAGTTGACATAAAAGTAGCCAGCACAATGGTGTATAATCGCTGTATACCAACCAATGTTTTAATATTAGTCTGAGGAGACCATGTTCCCCCCTCTCCATGGCAGCTTTGGCTGCTTATGCAGACCCCAGCCTTGGTCAGGCAAGCCATAGAAAGTCCTGGAAATAAGTGATGGTTGAGTGCTTAGCATTAAATGAGGAATGTACACCACCCTTC
Source organism: Acomys russatus (assembly GCF_903995435.1). Taxonomy (NCBI): domain Eukaryota; kingdom Metazoa; phylum Chordata; class Mammalia; order Rodentia; family Muridae; genus Acomys; species Acomys russatus. The sequence goes on from NC_067151.1 coordinate 52,844,633, forward strand.
TCAAAGGCTTGGGGAAAAACTGGGGAAGAGGTGACACAAACAGTGTAAGATTGAGTGCTGCAGAATGAAGTCTTCCAAACGTGACACTGACGCTGCATGCATGACTCACAGAAACTCTGACTACCTCGTGGCCTGCACGAGATTGGGCCCCTCGTCATTCCATCATGGATGGGAGAGGGGCTAGTGAGGCCCCACCTCTCCCTGAGGAGCTACTGGCAGTGGACTGTTGGGCAAGGGAGGACAGTGTTTTCAGTTAGTAAATTGTTCATGCTGTAGTAAATCACCCCACACCTATGCTCATGTGAGCAGCAAGTCACACACACACACACACACACACACACACACACACACACACACACACACACACGACAGGAAAGGAGTTGGGAATAGAAGATGTTAAGTGAAAAGGGATTGGAGACAACGGAAAGTGACGAGGGGGGTTATAATCAAATATATTAAGTATATGAATGCAATTGCCAAAGAGTGCTCTCACTTTGCAAGTGATTTGAGAAACAATGAAATAATATTTGGTGATACATAACAGATCTGTGATACATATACAAAATTCTGACACCAGGGCCAGGGTGTGGCTCAGTAGCAGAGCCTGTGCCTGACATGTATATATAAAGTCCTGGGTTCTTCCTCCAACACAAAAGCAAGTGTTCTGACGTCAGCATGTGTAAGTTAGGTTTGACTGGAAGCCAGCCCTGCTTAGCTCCAAATAACCTAGTCATTGTGCAAAACTACTCTGTAGCTATAGCTGCATAGGAATGGTCTGGCCTGCAGGCCTGAAATGGTTGCTCTTTGTGCCTTACAGCAGAGCGTGGATCTCTGCTTGAGACACAGTGTGAGCACTGAGGAACACCAGCGATTGCTCACTCTCTTTCTTGCATTTTGTGAGGAAGGTTCCTTCATATTCTTTTGTTATAAAGTGATGTCCTCAAGTATAATAGTACAACAGCAACCTAATTATAAGACATCAACAAAGAACCAGAGGGGAAAGGTACTGACGTCATTAACTGTGTGCATTTGTAGAAGATGATGGAAAGGAGGTGGCAAATTCTGACTGTGTGCGTCAGGAGCATTTTCCTCTACATCTTGTAGCTAACTGGAGGCCAGTACCCTCTTCCCCACTGTTGGATAGCCTCATTGCAGTTGGGTGTCTGCCTTTACCTCACAGGCCTCAGGCTTAATCCTGATTCACACCAGGCCTGTCATCAAGATTCTCATATTTCTGTCTGTGCTGGATTTTAGAAAGATGAATAACTCAAGCGTGAAGAAGACAATAGAGAGGAACCTGGGTGGAATTTTCTAGAAAGGATGCCCTTGCTGATTAAAAACAGACCCTTAGGACTAGGATGTGGCCCAAGGAGAGAGCTCTTTCATAATGAAGAACCAGCCTGCCTCCATCTTAGGCTTGAAACCCATCTTATAGTAAAGACAAACTAGGTTCATTCTTTTTTTTTTTTTAATATTTTATTTAAATTTGTGTGCACTGGTGTGAGGATGTCAGATCTTGGGGTTACAGACAGTTGTGAGCTGCCATATGGGTCCTGGGAATTGAACCTGGGTCCTTTGGAAGAACAGTCAGTGTTCTTAACCACTGAGCCATCTCTCTAGCCCACTAGGTTCATTCTTATCTATGATTAAACCTCTGTTTCTCAAGAATTGGGCTATGCCCCACCTGTAACCCTAACTACACATGCTTCTGAGCTGCCTGTTCCAGGAATGGTGGTGATGGCTTTGTTTCAAAAAGTTAGTTATAATCATCTTGCAACTCAACTTTCGTTTCAAAAGGTTATATGACCACCTATGACTACATTGTTATGCCCACCTTGCAATCATGTCTTTGCTTCAAGATGTCACTAGTACTAATTTGTTTGTTCAGCTCATGCAACCTTGCCTATTTGGCCAAATCCCCTATTTGAAAACTCCCCAGCCCTCAGCTATAAAAGCCTTGTCTTTCTCACATCCAATGATGACTTTTCAAACTCCACCTTACCGGGAGGCAGCCTGTGTATACAAATAAAAGAGCTTGCTTTAATATGTTGCTTGCTTTCATTAATTTTGCTATGATGCTTTGGGTCAGTGGTCTTTCTCCTTCCATCTTTGAGATTAACAATAGTATGTAATACCCTTGTGATGGTGAGGGACCCTGAAAATATAGGTCAGGAGCAAAGCCACTTTTGTCTGTTCTGCAGAGCAAAAAACCTGTCCAATAGGATATAACGTGGTCTTTTTCATGGAAACCCAGAGAAACAGAAGTCATACCATGTAAAATTTTGTTCACAGTGACCCAGATCAGGCACATAGTAAAGTGTTCTCTGTGTTGCTTGAAAGTGTCTGGTGGCATCTCTGACTCTTTGTACTCAGGGTTCCAATTCATAACTCTGAACACATCACAGTGGCTCTCCTGAGGCACCTGAGGTTACTGGAGTCATTTGACTAGTAGCCGCTGAGCCTAAAGATCCTCAAGAAGGTTCATCATTTCAGAGAACTCTAGTGCACAGCAAAAGGCTCCTGCCTGGTGTTTGCCTGGCTGGTTTGGTTGCTGGTGGCAAACTGGTAGCACTGTTAACATACATGCACCATTGTGTCCATTGGAGTTTATTTCACATTCAGCTACCGCCTTCTGACCCTTGCTTTGGCTGGATACACATCTGAAACTACAAATTATGCCCACATTGTCATCTGATTATCATAAAACTTATTAGAATCCTCATTTCTACATTTCTTTAGATTAATTTCCATTTATTTCTGTGTGATTGTGTTTCATTTTGGTTCTGAAGTAAAAGACTAGCCTCCTGGATGTTACAATGATAGCATCTTCTCACAACCTTTTGTCCTTCCCTCTTCTTTTAAAACCAAAAATCATCTTCATTGCCGTGGATTTTCTTTGGAGCATTTCCTTTCTATTTCAGGGTTTAGAATCACTAGTCTTTAGGAAGGTGGCTGCTACATGAAAAATACTTTCATCTAGTTTTACTTTTATCTGAAAATACCTTTTATTTTCTTTAATCTTTCAAAAGAAGCAGTATAGCTGGGTATAGAATAGTTCTTTTCTTAAGAAAATAAATATAAACAGTTGCTCCACTTCCTTGTAGCTTGTGGTTGCAGATGAGGATCTTGTCATTTGAACAGAAGTTCCTCACTTAAAAAAAACAGAACTAGAACATTGCATGCCTGTCCTCTGCAGGGAGTCCCTGAACACAGTCCTGGGCACACTAGGGTCGCTGCCTGCCTCTCTAAGTGTGGCTGAGGTAAGGAGAAGGATTTCAAATCAATCTAGTTAACAACTGAAAAAGAGACTATTACAGAAAAACCATCCTGGCTTGTCTCTTCATGCAGGAAAGTACAGCATCCTCTCATAGACCTCTCATGGAGGTGCAGAGTAGAAGTACTAAAACAGTCAGAATCTCAGCGAGGGGAGGGGAGAGGAAAGGAGGAAGGGGAAAAGGAGAGAAAGAAAAAGGAGAGAAAGAAAAAGGAGAGAGAGAGACGGGTAGTAAACACCGCTCAAGGACAGGCAAGCTTCTTAGAAGAAATATATTATGTCCTAGACATGGGTAGTCCACTGGGAGTGTAGATAAAATGCTTATTTGGAAAAAATGAGGAGGCAGAGAAAGAGGAAGGGGAGGAGGATGAAGAAGAAGAAAAAGAAAGAAAGAAGGCGAAGAAAGAAAGAAGAAGAAGAGAGGAGGAAGAAGAAGGAAAGAAGAGAAGAAAGGAAGAAGAAGAAGAAGAAGAAGAAGAAGAAGAAGAAGAAGAAGAAGAAGAAAGAAGAAGAAGAAGAAAGAAGAAGAAGCAGCAGCAGCTTATGTTGACTATGATTCCCCTGAATACCAGCTACTGTTCTAAGACCTTAGAAGCATCTGCTCATTGAATATTTCTCAAAACATTTACAGGACATTGCTGTGTGTCTGTGTGTGTGAATGTGTGTGTGTAACTTTTTTAATGTTAAGATTGGAATTGAGAGGCTGATGCAGACTAGATAAGGACTTTATCTCCACATTTCTACAGATGTTGATTTTGTAGTTAACGGCCTAAGCTCTGACCTGTTAGAACTGGTTGGATTGCATTCTAGGTCTTTCTGACTCCAAAGCCAGTTCTCTGGATGGCTGTGCAATATTACTCCATCCTGTTGTCTTGCTTCGGAAAAGGACTGGAAGGTATGCGCCACTACTGCCATTCTAGGAACTGCTAGGCAATGTGGCATTTTAAGAGTGTACATAAGCTGACAGTGCTTGTATTATTAATTCAATAATACTAAATGAGATTCATTGCATATAACTTTTCCCACACATTTAAGAACACAATTTCAATATCTAAAGCTATGTAAGCCTGGGGGGGGGTGCCCACACCCTTCAGCCCAGCACTTGAGAGGCAGAGGCAGGGAGATCTCTGTGAGTTCAAGACCAGCCTGGTCTACATAGGAGTTCCAGGTCAGCCAGGGCTACATGATCAGACCTTGTCTCAAATAAGAGAGGGAAAGAAAAAGAAAGCTGTGTGAATTTCAAGGTAAATAGTGCCATGTATGAAGGGTATATCATGAAAGCTATGATTGTAAATACATGAATACATGTAATTAAAAAAACATTCTTTTGACTTTACCCTTCAATTCCTTACCAGAATAGGAAAACTTAAGGCAGTTCTTGAAAATAGATTAGTCAGTATACATCTAAAGAAGTTCTTATTTTCTTGTAACATGAGTTTATGCCTTCAGTCACAACGGAATTCAAAGCACTAGGCTGGCCATTCAGAATGATCAGTGACACAGCTGGGTGTGGTGACCTACCTACAGCTCCAGTTATTTGAGAGACTGAGGCTAGAAGACCACACAAATTCCAGAATCTGAAGCCAGCTTGGAGACAGAGCAACACCCTGACCTAAAGAAGAAGTCATTAACAGAGATGAATACGATGTAGCTGGTACCACTAGAAACTTACACATGAAGATCGTCCACTGAATCCAACATGGACTTTAGAAGATTGGAGACCTCTTACAGAAAAGGAAGGAGCATTAACCAGGCTTCCGCTGCTATGAGAAATACTTGAGACAAATCAACTTAAGGAAAGGAAAGGAAATAGGACTTCTGAAGCTGTGAAAAGAGAGTTGTCAGTTCAAGGCCATCCTGGGACATGTAGTGAAATGGTGGGGGACGGGGAGGGAAGGAAGAGAAACAGAAAGACAAGAGAACTTTATTTTAGCTCACAGAAGCCGTAGTCCAAGAAGCACTGAGCCTGCTGTGGCACAGTACATTCATGGTGGACAGAGCAGGATGCGCATGTCTTGCTGGCTCAGAAGCAAAGAAAGTCAAGGGACCACAATCTTCAGTGGCCTTCCTCCCTCCCACAAGGCTCCATGGGGTTTCTCTCTCTCCCTTCCTTCCTTCCTCCCTCCCTCCCTTCCCTCCTTCCTTCTTTTATCTTCTCTGCTCCCAGGCCCTAACTGACCTGGAACTTGCTTTGTAGACCAAGCCGGCCTCAAACTCAGAGATCCACCTGCCTCTGCCTTCCAAGTGCTGAGATTAAAGGCATCTTTAAAGTAAAAATACTTCTGAAATGTAGCAAAGGCGCGCGGGGGGGGGGGGGGGCTTCAAAAGGGGCAAAAAGAACAAATAGATGCAGTGCTAAAGAAGAAATTTCCTTCTGAAACTTGAAATTTGGCAACTTCCAGGTGTGTAGGTGGCAGTCATTTAAACTGATGGCATCGGTCTTTCCTGTGATTGATGCTGACCCTGTACAGGACAAGTGTCTGTCTGTCAGTGCTGTCTTGACTTTATGGTCTCCCTGCTTTGTGTATCAGGAGCCCCTGCTGACCAGTTATTTCTGTAGTCTTGGGCTCAGCAGATTCTCCCACCCTCCTGAGACTCCCCAGTGAAGCCTCTGGAGTAGTAAATGGTCCAGCAAGAGGATGTCTTCCAAGTGGCATGCAAGTGAGGGAAGCAGCCACCATGCCATGGTTTCTACAGGTACGCCTGTCTTAATGTCTTCAGAGCCCAAGCATCAGACACAGCCCCTGGTGGATCAGCAGGTGTCAGGCTAGACTGGAGGCAGACAGAAAGCTGTAGAGGTTGTCCACTAGCTGACCTCAGGCTCAGGGCTATCATACGGAAGACTTGTTCTCAGTTGATGACATCTATCCCAGGCCACCAAGGGAAGGTTACCAGCTCCTATGCAATTCAGTGTCTGGGCCAAGCTTCCTGCTGCCTGCACTCCGGAGCTCAGCAGCATTGGGTCCTCCTCACCCTGCATAACTGCTTCACCAGGACTGGCTTCTATCCTACAGCTGTGATAGGTTAAACATGGGCTCCCCGAGTTGTGACTGCTCTGTTCTCAGGTCTTCAGGATAGTCCAGGTTCCTTCTAAAGATGACACCTGGCCACAGCCGTTGAGCCTGTGGAACTTCTCTGCTGGTGACCCCTTCCAACAGCGGAAATCACTGTTTCTGCAAGATTTGTAACTGGAATTGAGGCTGGGGGAAGCTATGAGCTCGTTCTTCCAACAGGACTGCCAGGCTTTTCACAAGGGCGACCTGGCTTATCTTTTGCCTAAGCTTCTGTCTCTCCTCCCCCTGTCCTTGCCTCGCCCCGCCTCCTGGCTAGCTTTGTCTTTTTCTGTGCAGCACCCTTTGGGTTCTTTGCAATGTCCAGCTGTCCTATTACCTCATTTTGAGGATTTCCAAAGCTCTTCTCTTTCTCTGATACAGTGTCTATTTTCATTTAACTTGATGCTCTTCTTTCCCCAAGTCAAGGGGCCAAAACTTACCCAGAAACCAAAAATGCCTTTGCTTTCTTTTAAATAGTTGTGAGAGAAAGAAAAAATATAATATTTCATAGCAAATGAAATTTATATACAACTACAATCTTGTTACTTTAAAACATTTTTTAGATGTTATGGCTTTTTAATCTATCCTAGGATAAAAATGACAGCAAGTTAATTTATTTACATTTCTGCATGCCAACACGCTTTTTATAACAGCTGAATCTGATAAAATTTGACCAAAGTCATGTTGATTATTTCCTTAGGAAGTTGGTGAAATCAGAAGGAAAAAATTAATATTTCACCAAAACCACTTACTGAGTGTGCATTTTATAGAAAATGTTTCTTCTGGAGAGATGGCTCAGCAGACAAAGGCACTTGTTGCCCTTACAGAAGGACCTGGGTTCAGGTCCCAGCACCCACATGATGACCCACAGTCATCTCTGTAACTCTAGTTCCAGGGCATCCTCCTCCTGCTCTTCCAGAGCATCAAGCGTGCACATGATGCACACACATACAGGCAGGAAGGACTGTCATGCACATGAAAATAAGTACAACTTTAGAAAAGAAAAAGGTCCTAAATAAATATAAGATTCATTTAAATAAAAAGATATAAAACGATATACCTTCTAAAGTGGTTTAGAAATGAATGCAGAAGAGTGCAAGGTGGGTCAGTGTGTAATATAAATGTACGCTCATTGAGAAGAAACTCAGAAACATGATAACTCCTATGAAATGCTGCAACAATCCCTTTACCTTACTTTTAGCTATTTCATAAATGTCACAATAGAAATTAGATGCTGCAAAGACACATTTTTAAAAAGGAAACAAGAGTATTACTGGCTCGGTTGTTAAGAGTGTTTGCTATTCTGGGCTGGAGAGATGGCTCAGAGATTGAGAGCACTGTCTGTTCTTCCAGAGGTCCTGGGTTCAATTCCCAGCACCCACATGGTGGCTCACAACCATCTATAATGAGATCTGATGCCCTCTTCTGGCAAGTATATGTAATAAATAAATAATTTTTTAAAAAGAGTGTTTGCTACTCTCCCAGAGGACCCAAGTTTGGTTCCAGGCACGCAGCCTTGTATCTCCAGCTCTAAGATATCCAGCACCCACTTCTAGACTCCATGAGCACCTGCACATGGATGGCACCTGCACATGGATGGCACCTGCACATGAATGGTACCTGCGCATGGATGGCACCTGCGCATGGATGACGCGCGCGTGCGCGCGCGCGCGCGCGCACACACACACACACACACACACACACACACAAATAGTAACAATACATAACACAACATCATTGTTATAATTCAGAATAGATTCAAATGTATTAAAGACATAAAGATACCGGGCGTGGTGGCGCACGCCTTTAATCCCAGCACTCGGGAGGCAGAGGCAGGCGGATCGCTGTGAGTTCGAGGCCAGCCTGGTCTACAAAGTGAGTCCAGGATGGCCAAGGCTACACAGAGAAACCCTGTCTCGGGAAAAAAAAAAAAAAAAAAGACATAAAGATAAGTATTTCCTTTTGGTCTCTCTTCTAACGCTTCTTCCTCTGTTGACCTGTCGTGGAATTTGGGTTGGGTGAGTGGATTCTGATTGGACTCTCCAGGTAAGATGTCCTGGAAGGGACTGTTCTATCACTAGCTCTGTGACTGTGCTACTGTGAACTGGCTTCAGCTGTTCCTATTTCATATGCTTGTTGGTGGAATGTGCAACTTGCAAGATGCAAAGCCTCCCTGAAGGTGCACTAGGCACTGAAGGGTATCACGAGCAAAGCAGGGTCTTTTTTATTGAAATACTGTCATGAGTGGGAATCCAGAGCCAGCCAGGTTGCTCCTATTTTAGCAATTTGTTTTGCATTGCTGTCCCAACCACTTCTTCATGATCCATTTGGCATGGATGAACGAACAAGTGGTGTACTGTGTAGCGTTGCTCACCTCCAGAATCTACTTCGAAACCTGAGAGAACCATAAAGTATGTATGTATATGAGTGCAGTGTGTGTGTGTGTGTGTGTGTGTGTGTGTGTGTGTGTGTGTTTATAGATCTTTTTTCATGTAGCCCAAGGTAACCTTCAATTTCCTATTTAGCCAAGGCTGACTTTGAGCTGCTGATCCTCCAGCTCCACCTCTGGTACCTGAGATTTTATGTGCATTTCCCACCCCGCCCAGGTTTTTCAATGCTGAGTATGGAACTCAGGACCACACAAGATAGACAAACACTCTCCCAAGTGGGCTCTCTCCAGCCCCTCTCATCATGTCTCACTGGAACACATGAATAGCTATTGTTTACCTGTTTTCCCACGGCTGCTCTTGACCTGCAAGGGCAGAATTGAGTTGGTGAGAGAGATCAAATAGCCAGAGAAACCAAAACAATCTCCTTTGAGGCCTTTCCAGAAAAATCCTTGACGATCCTTAATCTCTAGGAGTTCTTAAGGATTTGAAATTTGTTCACAAGAAAAGGACGCCATTTGTTAGTAAGTTCATCAGTTCCCTAGATACAAGCAAAGAACTGCAATAGGTAAAGACAAAGCTTCAAATTAAAAGGCCCATAAATCAGAATATTAGGCACATATGTACCAGATTCTCAGCTTAACCCCTGTGTTAGGTAAACACTCATTCTCCCTGTCCTTCTGGGAAGTGGCAACACTCCTGGAAGCCGGAGACTGCACAAACTGGGTGACTCTCCATGGCTCACACAGCCAGCTCTGGACAAAGCCAGGGTCTCTATCTACGGCAGTGAAGTTCAACACTATATTCTCAACTGGGCGTGGCTTTGTGATAGAACGTGTGCATCTCAAGCACCAGAAACCAAAGCAAAACAACAACAACAACAACAACCTTCACAAACATAGTCTTTTTTTCTATGGCACTGGGAATGAACACTGGGTCTTGCCCATGGTAGCCATGTGCTCTTCCACTCAGCTACACCTGAGGCCCCACTTTATTAACCATAACTGAAACTCATGGTTGTTTATTATTTGCCTAAACTTCTCAGTGGCTGTGGGATGGGTAAAAGTAACCTTTACAAAACAGACAGGCCAACAAAAAACCCGACAAGTAATCAACTCTGATTCCATAAATACAAGCATATTTGCTTGCCATGAGCTACCCAGAATGCCCAGTCTGCTTTTTGTTGTCTATCTGCAAAGTAAATGTTGCAGGTGGTGTTCCCAAGTGCACTCAACCCCAGCCTTGGTCTGGCCAACACACCTTCATAGTCCAGCCATGGAAACAGCATTTAATAAGACATTTGGGAAAGATTGGCCTAAAATCCAGCAAGACAGACTCAGCTCTTCAGTATTTGACCGTCTTCAGAAACGATGGCAAATGCTTCTTTGTGACACAGAGAGAAGACCTCAGCAGCTGTCAGATGAAAGATGGAAACAGCTCCTTAGGCTCTGGTGCGTCTAGATTTTGCCAGTGAAATCCTAAAGCAAATAAGATGGAGGCTACACCGTGCTCACTGGGGAAATTAATTCTTGGGTGACTGAGTGTCTCACAGAAAGTTACGGTGATGAGGAAACTGAAGACACCTGCCTAACTGCGGCTTTGACGAGCTCTCAGCAGACCCTGAGGACATGGGAACTCCTCCAGAGACTCCTGAAAACTGAAACCTTTCGTTGATTACTATGTTTCACATTGCTGTGACCTAACACTTGATAAAAATGACTTAAGAGAGGAGGGGTTTCTCGTTTAAGTTTAAGAAGAAGACACTGCCTCGCTAGGCCACAGGGGAAGAGGATGCACTCTGTCCTGATGGGACTTGATGTGCTGGGATGGGTTGGTGGAGTAGGGGAGGGGGATGGGGAAAGACAGAGAGAGGGTGAGACTGGGAGGAGAGGAGGGAGGGGGTTCCGATTGGGATGTAAAGTGAATAAATAAATAAATAAGAAACAAATAAATAAATAAAAGACACCATCCATCTTGGCAGGAAAGGCACAGCTGCCAAAGCTGGTTAAAGTGTGTTCTCATCATCCCAGAAGCAGAGAGCAGACAGGAAGCAAGGCAGGAATCTACACCTTTAACCACTTCCTCCAGTGAGCTTCCACCTCCTCAGCATTCTGAAGCCTTCCAAAACAGCCTCACTACCAAAGGACCAAGTGTTTAAACACCTGAGCCTGTGGATGAGGGGGGCACAGGGGGTTAGTGTCCCATATTGAAACCACTGTAATAGGGGCACCTGGCCCAAGGCCTTAGCTTCCTCATACTGTGCAAATATCAAGCCTCAAGCCTCGGTGAACAGAGACACAGCCTTCGGCTGCAGTGCCTACAGAAAGGAAGTTCTTTGTGTCTCCAAATACACCCCCAATCTTACATCCATTTTTAGCTCTGGAACTTTAAAGCTCCTCCCCAGGGAGGAGGCCATTGTTCTCCTGCAAACTGCTGGTGGCATCCTTCCAGAAAGACTTCTCCTCCTTTGTCACCTTCACATCCTCAGCTTCAAAGTGCAGACCTGCGAGATCTTTGCCTGGACCTGGGATTTTTGTTTGTGTCTCTCATTTCATTGACTAGCTTTATTGTTTTACATTTAAAATGCTAATGTGAACTACCCCTGCCTGGAGTCGTCATGGAGACCTGTCCTATCTAGTCATGTTCTCAACTTCCTAATTGTTTCTAACACATTTGGGAGTTTTCACTCTTGTTTAAGAAGTAATATATTGTCAGGCGTGGTGGCACATGCCTTTAATCCCAACCCTTGTGAGGCAGAGGCAGGCAGATCTCTGTGAGTTCGAAACCAGGCTGGTCTACAAAGCCAATCCAGGACAGCCAAGGCCTTTACACAGAGAAACTCTGTTTTGAACCCCCCTCCCACAAAAAAATGAAGAAATAAAAGGAGGAGGAGGAGGAAGAAGAGGAGGAGGAGAAGGAGGAGGAGGAGGAGGAGGAGGAGGAGGAGGAGGAAGAAGAAGAAGAAGAAGAAGAAGAAGAAGAAAAGAAAGAAGAAAGAAGAAGAAGAAAGAAGAAGAAGAAGAAAGAAAGAAGACAGTCATATGTCTAGAGCAAACACCACAGTGTCTGAAGGCTAGCCCCTGGCAATGAGGAATTTTAGAATTGAAATGTGTCTACAATTAATTACTAACAAAACAGTTTAGTGGGGTCATTAAGAAACCAGCTTTGAAGGCAGCCTGGCCAGTGAGGAGAGCTGGTTTGATTTGATGCTGAACAGAGAAGCAGTCTTTATGTGTCTCCCTTTACATATCTTAAACTGGAGTGAGGGTCAGAGTGTTCTCCAGTTGTTGGTAAGGATTCATTGAACTAACCTGTCAAAGGCTTATAGTTCCTTACTAGGAACAGTAAGAAGTGCCAATATTTCCACTGGTTCCACAATTGAAATAAAGACATTTTAGAAAACAATGTGAAGAGCTGGGCGTGGTGGTGCACACCTTTAATCCCAGCACTCAGGAGGCAGAGGTAGGTGGATCTCTGTGAGTTCAAGGCCAGCTTGGTCTGCAAAGTAAGTCCGAGACAGCCAGGGCTACACAGAGAAACCCTGTCTCAAAACACTGAAAAAAAAAGTGAGTGGGTTCAATCCCCAGTACCTTGTACACTGGGCTGAGATACCTGAGATCATAAGACACACACACACACACACACACACACACACACACACACACACATGATGGGGATTGGGGAGAAAGAAAGGAGCGAGAAGAATATAGAAAGGGTTTAAACATGCTTTTCTTTCTGTCTCTTTAAGGCCCAGACTACATAAAAGATCACTTGCCTAAAGTTCACCAGCATACCGCCTACATAGGAGAAAAGCGGCCAGCATTAGAGAAAACTGGAGATCTCAGATATTTGTGCAGGTCTGCCTCGAGCAGAAGCCTGCCAGCAAAATATAAACACGAGTACACTGGTGGAATTGGTTGGGGGATACCAGAGTACAATTTCATCAACAGATCAAGAATGGAGAGCGGCTTTCAGATCAAGGTACTGTTCTTAGTCTCATGCTCTTGGTAGGCTCCTTGTGTTCTGACTTGAGTTCACTGTGAGTCTGCATCACAGACAGTGACAGCCCCCTAGATACACTGAGAACTCATGACATTTAAGTTTGGCAGGAAGGTAAGTGTTGGGGATAAACGTACTTAATAGCAACACGCCCTTTTAGCCCCTTTAACAGATGAGAGGTACAAAGAAAGTACAACCAACAGTGTGACGCTCTGTGCTGGGTTAGGGAATGTACCCAGAGCCGCATGAACGAGGGGGCATTTGCACACGTCCTCCGTGCTAGCACTGCTCTCTGAGTGGGCTGCTGGGACGAAGATGGTACTGAATTTCATTATTCTGCAAAGTAAAAATTACCGAGCGTCAGATCCTGAATGTTAACTATGTTGAACGTGCAGTGTCGGTGAGCAGGGTTGTATAGTCTAGAATTCCTGTCTGGTTTCCTTCGGAGAGTGTGGACCAAGGCAGGTGCCCACACAGTCATCACGGCAAAAAAAGTGAAAGTGATTTTAGAAGCAGTGTCTGAGGATTTGAGTGTATTTACAGACAGGCGTTAGCACCTCCTGTACACTCATGATATATTACACAATGGCAGAATTTCCAAAGATCCTCAAATTGTTGTTTGAAATTTGTGTGCGTGTGTGTGTGGTGTATTGTATGGTTTGTGTATGTGTGTGTGTGTGGTGTGTTGTGTATATACTGTGCATGTGTGTATGTATGTGGTATGTGCATATGTGTGTTTCTGTGTATGCATGTGTGTGGTGTGTGTAGTGGGGGTATGGGCGGTATGTGGGTGTTTTGTGTGTGCGTGTATGTTATGTGTATGTTGTGTGTGCGTGTTTGTGGTGTGTGTGTGTATGTGTGTGCGCACACACGCGCGCTGTACAGAGACTGGTCTTTCTCAGAAGAGGCTTTAAGTTATGGTGCTTTCTGTGTACTTTCTTTGTCCTGCCATCTTAACAGTAATTTCTTTCACATATCTACCTATCTCTCAAAACAATTTTAGGTCCCCCCGCTTTTTTTTTTTTTTTTTTTTGCCTTTTCATGTTTTGTCTTTATTTTTTTATTTAAAAAAAAAAAAAAAAAAGGCAGCCAGGCGTGGTGGCACAGGCCTTTAATCCCAACACTTGAGGAGGCAGAGACTGGTGGATCTGTATGAGTTTGAGGCCAGCCAGGTCTACAAAGTGAGTCCAGGACAGAGAAACCCTGTCTCAAAAAACAAAACAAAACGGCCAGGAAACCACTAGTTAGCATAATTCCCAAGCAAGTGAAATGAGAGCCCAGGTATCAACAACCCAGCAGTGCAGTGGGAGATAAGGAAAAACAGACCACGCCCTTCACTTCTGTGTTCATAAACAGTCTCAATGCTGAGGTCCATTTTCTTTCTTGCCTTTTCTCTTCTAACCCTGTGTTCCGCAGTACAATGGTGACTCTTAAGTGAAAAAGTTCAAGACCTAACTTTATATAGGAAATGGATAACAATTATAAAAATAAACATTTAATAGCAACATTTTCCCCACAGATTCTCTAGAAATGCTAACCAGAAAACAATAATAATTTTAAAGTGACTTATTTTTACATGGTTTCTGTCAATTTTTTCTTTTCTTTTAATTACGATAGAGTTAGATCAGGTTCCTCACTTCCTTTCCTTTCCTCCAACTCCTCCCATGTGCCCTCACCTCGCTCTCAATTCCTGGCCTCTTTCCTTTAACCTTAGACACTTGCTTAAGGGGGAATCACTGGACTTAGAGCTTTCTAGTAAAAGATTCTGGGACTGGTAGCATGTGGTAACTGAAAAAGATTGTACATATAAGCAAAGAACCACCTGCAACTCTCCTACACATTAAGACCTGTGTGTTACCAGGGCTCCTAATCATCCCCTCCAAATCCCAGGCCTGGTTTCCAGTGCATGCAAGGTAAAAATTTTACGTCGAGACTCAGATTTCAATTTCTTGTTAACCCATTTACTTTCACCCACCCAGATCTAGCCTATGAATTTACATTTGGAGATATACGCGCCAGTTCCTCTTATACTAACCTATACACGAAGTATAAGGAATCAGATCTAATGTTGCAGGCCTGTAATCTCATTGTTTGGGAGGCTGGGGCAGGGGACTCACAAGTTCAAGGTCAACCTGGGCCAGATAGAGAGCTCTTGTCTCAACAAAAGAGAATGAGAGGGCAGAGAAAGAGAGGAAATTGAGAGAGGGAGAGGCAGAAACGAGAGAGAGACAAAAGGAGAGAGAGAGAAGATGAGAAAAAGGTAGGATAAACAGATGAGAGAGGAGAGAAAGGAGAAAGAAAGACAGAATAGAGGGGTGGGGCAGAGAGATTGGAGGGACAGGAAATTATAAGAGAGGAGAGTGGTGGTGTCAACCAAAGTGACCTTATAGAGAACGGAAGGTGTCACTTAGGCGATGTGTCCACCTGTTGTTACTTTTCCAATGCCTTGTTTCTCTGCGACTTCTTCCACATCTGTAGCCCTTCCGTTCCCATCCTATTGCACATCAAAATGACTGCTTTTCATTTCTGACTGCAGACGTTCCTCAGTGCATTGGATGCAATAGCTCCGAACTGCAGTTTTTACACAGACCCTTGCTGGAGGTTTATAGCTCCAGCAGCTGTGCCTCCCCATTTAAGCTCCTGGTCTGTCTGAAACCTGGGGCGAGAATGCTCAGGCACCTCCAAGGGTCTCTGCAAACAGTGCCTGGGGCAGCTTGCCTCCTGCCCCTACCTGGAACCAGGGCTCTTATTGGGACAAAAGGAGGGCTCCACGGATCATGTGGTAAATAATCTGGCTTGAGCAGATAATAACTTCCATGGGCGTGACACCTGAACACCCTCCACACTGTAGAGGACAGTGAAAACCATGAGACACACACCCACACACGCACTCTCTCCCTCTTCCTCTCCCCCCCCCTCTCTCTCTGTGTGTGTGTGTGTGTGTGTGTGTGTATGTGTGTGTGTTACCTGGCCTAATGTGTGTTACAGTATCATAGTAATGCATACATATAAATATCAACCAGGAAAGGCCATCACTTTTTGCTATTATCTCGGGTTTAAGAACAATGCATTCTTCTTGTTTAAATGGATTTGGTCTCTGCCAAACTATATATTTCATTTCTACAAGATTATAAGGAGTCAGTTGAAACAATGCTGTGGCATTCTAACTGTCTCTCTGGTGGTCTGCCTCCTCACCCCTGGCCTTGCTTTAACCCAAACCTCAGTAAGGTCAGCTGGCTTCCTGATGCCCGTTTTCTGCTCCTGCACTCTGACCTCATGACAAACTGATTTAAGTCAGTTGCTTTCACCACAGAAATGATGTCATATTGGACTTGGTCAGCCATTCCTCATGGGTATGATCCCCAAGACAACAGTAAATCAAGTCATTGCAATGTATATTACAACCACTGTGTTTTACAACATAGAAATCCACCTGTATACGCATATGTGATGTGGCTAATAAAATTTTTCTAGGTTTTGCTAGTTCTGCCACAGTTTTAACTGCCATAATTCTATCAGCGTGCTTTAGAGTCTTCTTTTGACAATTTGATGACATTTGAACAGATTTCTGATAAGATCCTGAAGTCCTTCATGGCTGATGGATTCAGTTTACCCTAAACTGGTTGGCTTGTTGGATATTTTCCTTACTAGTGAATACATTAGGGAAGATAAATAAGAGAATACCTACAATGGATGTTTAATGAGAACACGCTGTGATCCTCTCCGTTAAAATTGAGCCACAGCTCAGACTGCAGTATGGACAGGCGAGCACTTTGCCTAAGGCCACAGCTAGTAACTGATAGAGCCAGGATTTCAGCCCAGGCATGTCAAGCATACAGTGAGTGAATATGATGCAGGAAATGGAAGGCTGGGCTTCAGCTGCTTTGTCACATGCACATCCCTGTGGCCAGTGTCCTGATGGGTCAGTTCTAGTTGCCTCCTTGGCTAAAGCATGTAGCCTTTTCTTCATAATTCTCTGTGTTCTCCCAGCTCTGCACTCAGTAGCATTTACACACAATGCACCTCACCTGTAATATGAAGTTGTTCATAGGTACCAGCCACATAGTGGATGGAAGAAGAATCTGGTCATGCTTTTGAAATTTTAATCTAAGAAGCATTTTAACGCCCTTCAAAACAAATCAAATATCAGAAGTATTACGGCAGCTAGAAAGACACTCTCAGCAGATGACATGGTCTTTCATTGTCCCTCTGCAGTAAAACAGCATTCTCCCCTTTCTCAAATCTTACTACAAAAAAAGAAGAAAAAATCCAAAGTCAGTGCGGAGCTGTTAAATATATAGAATGCTAAAATATATATTTCAGGACTAGTGGGCATTTTCCTCCTCACTCCAAAAATTCTAATTTCTCTTTGGGTTTATTTAGAGTAATCAGAAAAGCAGCCACCAGTCTTAAGTCCCATTTGGTGGGACTGGAAATTGAAACTAGGGCTTCATGAATTCTAGGCAAGTGCACAACCACAGGCAGAGATATTTTAAAAGCATAATTAGGCTTCTCCCTTCAACCCAGTTATAAAAGAAAAATTAAAAAATGGTTCTTCTAAAACAGCTATGCATGGGCTGAAGAGGTGGCTCAGCAGTTGAGACAGCTATTGCAGATCCAAATACCCACACAAGACAGCTGACAACTGTCTGTACCCAGCTCCGGGGCATCTGACCCTCCAGTCTCCATGACGACATGCACTCTCTCACACACACAGTTATAAGCAATAAAAAATAAATCATAGAACATCTACGTTTTTGGAGTACTTTGTTCTGAGACAGATATGTTAGTGCTTAGTTCTCAACTTTACTTCGAACACTTATTTGCACCTAATAGTTTGTGGTTTACTATAAAAATGACCTTTCATCCCTGAGTGCTGGATACAGCTGACAGCCAGTGAGGGCAAAGAAATCCTCTGTTTTCCTTGAAAATAATGTAGTAACACCACTTAACTCCTTAAACCTTGATTTGTTTGTTTTGTTTTGTTTTGTTTTCTGCTGTTTTACAAAGTTTGCACTTACAGGATTCCTGAAACAAATTGAAGAAAGTAATTTTCTTATAAAGTCTTACTTGGATATGAACCTCCAGAAAAAGAATTGTGTGTTTGATCCTGTGTGTGTTGGAGGATGGTCTGATGTATTTTGATGCTAATTACTGCTTGCTGTCTCTGTGACCCATCTTTTGACCAATAAAAGGCCACACACCTGGGCAGGGCAAAGGAGTTAAGGTTCCTGGGCTTAGAGAGACCCGAGGAGGAGAAGAAAAAAGAGAGGAAGGCCACCATGGGTTAGGTGGAAGAAAAGCACGTGGCCGGCATGGATGGAAGATTTGGCCCAGATGAAGAATATTAGCAAGTATTTGGGATTATGGATGGGAGGTAGCTTAATAGAAGTTACTAGAAGCAGATGGCATGGGATTGGGGCAGAGTGTGGGATATATGCCCCACTTTGGGAAGTAGTTTACAGGATTGATATCTGACCCGCCACAGGTTAACTAAGACTATTTTAAAATATAACAAGTGTCTGTGTCTTGATTGATTGCTAGCAGGTTTTACTGAAATAATAATAGTTATAGGCTTGATAATAAACATTATTAGACCATACAAATACATTAATAACAACATCTGTAGCTGGTGTTCAAGGCAGGTTTGTGACGAAAAGCATGTCAGTGTCAGCCTGGCATAGAAAGAAACAGATCTCGCTCACATCCAGAATCCTCCAAGTGTTTCTGAGCAGCTGGGTGTGGTAGCCTTTAATCCTAGCACTCAGAGAGACAGAGGCTGGATAGCTGTGAGTTTGAGACCAGCCTGGTAGAAAAAAAATGCCAGGCCATCCAAAGTTACATAGAGAAACCCTGTCTCGAAAAAAAAAAAAAAAGGAGGGGGGAAAAAAAGAGAAGGGAAGAGAAAGAAGAGGAGAGAGAGAGAGAGAGAGAGAGAGAGAGAGAGAGAGAGAGAGGAAAGAGAGGTTTGAAGAGCTAGGTTGGTCCAAACTAACTTAATTCTCACATGTAGTATATGCATGCACATTTTAAAATATAAGTTAAAACAAACATTTTAAATGTAGTACATTTGGAAACAAGTGTGTCATAGTAGCCAGGGACCTGCCTCTCAGATAAACCTGCACCTTTCCTCACTTACTGAATTGACTTTGCAGGCAGTCATGGGTGATTTGGAAAATAAATACATTCTTGCTCTCTATAATTTTTTTTATTATGATGTAGAACTATGAGAAGAAAAAAAGAAAGGAAGAGAGTGCTGTGTCATATGAACCTGGAAAGGGAATTTTGACCCTTAGTTGTAAGGACAGCTTACAGTACTATGTAGGGCTTGACATAACATCTTGGGTATATTTCTAATGTAAGCATCGGCTCTTCCACCAATCAATAAAATTAAGCTTCTTAAAGACAGAAATTAAGCACATTCTATAGACTTTCAGCAAATACTATTGGATAATGACAACAGCACAGGAAGCTAAGAAAAGATGGACGAACTTAGAATACACTCCAGTAAAACTGGTCTGATTACACAGATAAGTTTTAAAAGTTATTGTGGAAGAATTCCACCATTTGTACATGATCTAATATCAGAAGCACAGATGGACAAAATACCAGGACATCTGTTTTCTAAATCTGGCCTTGATCCTCTCTTCTTAAGGTCACTGAAGGGAAATCCTTAAAGCATTATAACGTTGCAAAGATCGTTTCCTCTATTATTCATACATAACACTTGCAGAACACCTCGGCTATGTTGACAAAAATGCATAGAATGTGGAGCAAATGAGACCAGACATGTGGCATTCTCTATGCTGTCCCGTTGAATCTTGCAAGCCAAGGACCCTCAGCCAAGCAGGTTAGAAAGAATTCATGAAGTGTAGAGGGCCTTATGCATGTGATCCCAGCTCTGTGTTTGGGTGTGCGCACACACACACACACACACACACACACACAGAGCAAATGAATGCTTCGGAACCTCTCTTAAGTGGGGAAGAATTCATCGGGCTGGGGAGGTTGGAGGAGGTGGCTTTGCTTTGTGGTATTTGGGAGAGCAAAAGTTGTAAGTTTTAGTTACTGTGCCTAAGAGATCCATGAAACAAAAATGCCTCTAACCTGAAGCCCCTTCCCCAAGGACAGATACTTCCTGAAATGCTGGAGGCTATTGATGTCTTCACTCCCTAAACAAGTTTGTTTGACCCAATTGCTGGATCACACAGCAGCTCCCAGGCAGGCAGTCCACCAGGATATATTCTTGTTGCTGATTGGACCTGATGGGAAATATGGAGGCCTTATGGGTGTGCCTTTACAAGTCTCTGCAAAATGTGTCTCATCACCATTTCCTGGGAGCCCTGGCATGGTCCTGGCCAGAGGCCAGAATCTTAGCCAGTATTTAATTAAAGCTTGCTTCAAATTTGGCTCAAAAATTGTGGAACTGGTCTTAAGCTTGTGAATCTGAGGCTTAAATGTTGTTGTTGTTGTTTATAAAATGATCATTGCCAGTACTGTGGTCCCCAGCCACACTCCACGGGGCCTTCAGTAGCTTAACAGTCTAGTGACAATACTGGTACCACTCACTTCTCCATCCTTAGCTTAGCACGGGGTAGATACTGATCCAGAAGTGATGAGACGTGAACACTGAGGTTGCTTTTGTCTCAGCCAGAGTCTTTGTTATTTGTGCACAGAAAAAAATTTACATGTGCATTAGATTGTAATCATTCTGCTCCCAGTGAGTTCAATACAACTGCTTGAAAACAACTTACCCTTTCCCCCTCATCTTAACATGAAAATTACTTTTCTCAATGAGGGACCATCCACCACTAGTGGTAGTACTAACTGGACAATTAAATGGGAGGGACTCGCTTTCTAACCCCAGCATAAACAGCAGTACCAAACACCACGAGCAAATGAAGACACCTGCACACGAGGCACTGGCTATATTTCAGGGACTACAGTGATGGGCCATGGAGATTTGGGAAGCTCCCAGCAGCTCCACGAGCAGAGTTTCCTCGGGTTCAGGCCCTGATGGTAATCACCAGAGGGCTAGGCTACAGGAAGGCCACTCATCCACTGTAATACAGAACCACTCTGGCAAAGTTACAGGTCTGGTCCTTCTCTAAACAAAAGTCCTAGTGAGTTTTGGGGGACAGAATGGATGAGGAAGCCATTTATTTCCCTGGAAGAGCACAAGGAGGAGATAACACAAATCTGCCTTCTACCTGAGAATTTGCTTTGCCTACTTTTGCTTTGTTGTTTTTGTTGTTGTTGTTGTTGTTGTTGTTGTTGTTGTTGTGTGTGTGTGTGTGTGTTTTGAGACAGGCTCTGGCTATGTGACGCACGTTGATCTCTAACTTTCTATAACTATGGCTAGACTTAAACTTGGGATATAACTGCCTCAGTTTCCTGAGTGCTGGGCTTAAAGGTATGTACCACTATGTATGGCTTCCCTCTGATAATTAATGAGACAATTCTTTTTTTTTTTTTTTTTCCCAAGACAGGGTTTCTGTGTGTCACCTTGGCTGTTCTGGACTCACTTTGAGGACCAGGATGGCCTCAAAGTCACAGAGATCCGTCTGCCTCTGCCTCCCAGAATGCTGGGACTACAACGTGCACCACCGCGCCTGGCAATGAGGCTAGACTTATACATACGGCTTCTGAGTCAGATTTGTTTGTGGCAGAGGCAGTGTATACTGCTGAAGAGAAAAGTAATCACCAGTCTTACCCAATTGTAAACCCTGCAAGCCACAGTAACAACTATGGCTAACAGCTGGCAAGATCCACTGCTAGTGCAACAGTGGCACCAATGATCTAAGAGTATCCAACCACTGTTTTGTTTTGTTTGTTTTTATTAGACTTTAGGTCTGCTACACAAGATGAGCTAATGTGTGGCCTTGTTGTTGAGACCAGACATGTGTGGACACGTCGTGGGCCCTAGGGGAGAACCTACTACTATTGTTCTGTTAAATGGACGCAATTGAGGGAGTTTTATCTTCTCCCTTTTTGGTCATGTGTGTTGACTAGTATTTTAATAACACTTTGGTTTTATCCCTTATAGACTAGAGATTATATTGGTTTTTCTATTGCTACATAGCAAATGTTCACAAATCCAGAAATTCGACGTATCTGCTTATAGATCTACAGGTCTGAAGTCTGAGAGCAGCATGGCTGCCTGCCTGCTCATGCCTCTCAAAGCTGACAGAGTATCAGTATCATCTCTTTCAAGTTCATGTGGTTGTGGCAGCCTCTACTTCCTTGTGGTTACAGGGATGAGTGTTAGCCAGAAGCCATCCTCAGCAGGACAAGGCCCAAACTCCTACCCATAGCCACCTTCAAAGCAACCAGGGAAATCTCCTCAGGTCTCACACCTCTCTGCGTTACAGCCCTTTGTCAAGAAGTTTAGGGTTTTTTAAGATATCAGTTGATTAGGTTAGGCTCATTGAGGCCAATTCTCTCCCTCCCTCCCTCCCTCCTTCCCTCCCGTGTGTGTGTGTGTGTGTGTGTGTGTGTGTGTGTGTGTGTGTGTGTGTGTTAGAGATTAAACCTACAACTCAAGTATGATACTACTCAAGTGCTCCTTAACACAGCTACATTCCAGTCTGTTTTCAACTTTTCATTTGGGGACAGGGTCTCAACAAGTTGTTCAGGCTGGCCTTGAACTCACTCTGTAGCCTAGACAGAAGTAGAAATTATGATTCTCCTGCCTCAGCTTCCCAAATAACTGGAATTACAAGCTTATGCCACCCACTGCAAGTCTTTTTTTTTTTTTTTTTAATTTCAAAGGATTTACAGTCTTGATTATACTTAGAAATCCCTCACCCTGGTATTGGATTGGATATCTGGAAAAAAAGTATGTTTATCACTAAATGAGAATTCTGGGTACTATTGGAACTCTGCCTACCCCAGGGTTAATAGCACCCCCTTGGAGCATTATTCTCTGGATTGAGTGAGGTAGTGTGAGCCCAGTGCTGGCGCAGTGTTTCATGCAGCTGGGCCTAACAAATGGCATCTAGGGGCAGTCATGTTTCTGTCTGCCTTCATTTTAAAACTATAGTGTTATCAGCACTGTAGAGCCATGATAGAATTTGCACACTGCCTGAATATACACACAAAAAGTAGTGATTCTGCCTCTATAGTTAACAAACTCACAAAACTCAGTGGTAACTGCTTGCTCAAAGTTGACTAATTAGTTCAAATTATTTAAAACAACAAAGTATTGTCAAACAACAATGACAAAAAATGTTCACATCAGACTTCAAAATTATCTGTAACAGGACATAAAATGAAGTGTGGGTCTGTCTGTCTGTCTCTCTCTCTCTCTCTCTCTCTCTCTCTCTCTCTCTCTCTCTCTCTTTCTCTCTGGACAGGAAAATGCACAACAGGATTCAAGCCTTAAACACTGACATTTTTTCAGAAAGAATTGTTTTGTTTCAACCCTCGCTCTGAATATAAAATGAATACTTTAGATGCCCCATTCTTGCAAAGACCTTTATGCCTTTCTTGATTCAGTAATTCCAGTCTAAAAGAGGCAACATTTATGCCCTTTAGTGGCCGAGTCACAACAATGAGGGTGCTTATCATGGCTGTGGGAAGAGAGACACCTAAGGGGTTAACAGTAATATTTTGCAAATTGAGGCAAGTGGAGAACAAACCCATTAGCATAACAAAAGGTAGCTGGAGGGGATTTTTTTCCACTCCACTGTTTGGTACTGAGAGCCTAGTGTCACCAAGGGAGGAGGCTGGAGGAGAAAACCTCAGTGTGTACACATTCTCGAAATACATCGCATTGTGTCTGTTCTGCTAATGAAAAAGCCCATAGTTACAGAAAGGATAATGTGGTCCTTTCCAGGAAGGAAAGCTAAATCAGACACCCTCTCAAAAGCAAGGGTGCCCCTAAAAACACTCCCCAAAGATCTTCCGAGCATGGCAGGGCTATTCTAGAGGTGGCTTGAGAAAAAAGAGAACATCCTAAGCAACGGCTGACCAACAGAACCAGCTGCAGATGTATGCAATTCATTTAAATCAAATTTAGCAGATTTTGCTCTTTCAGAAAACGTGTCTGGCTCCCAGTCGCTAGATGTAATTAGGAGGCATTGTACTAATACCTAGACTTATTTAAGCATGGCTTTGTAGTAAAGGTCTAATTTGGACCTATAATTATACTTGGTAATTGAAAATGTTCAGAGAATATATAAAAGTTCCTTTCACTCATTTCTTAAAAATATTTATTGGTGGATCACATAAAAACTTTTAGATTCTTGTTTATTTATTTGTAGTTCTGGGATGAAATGCAGGAGCTTGTACTCTACCCCTGAGTTATATCCCCAGCTGAATTAATCAATAGATCAATATTTTCCTTATTATGGATAATGGACAACATAAGTGTTGTACATGATTCTGAGTTCATTACGTGTAACACCTACCTTAGTGAGCTTGGCCACTCAAATAAATCATGGTGTATAATAAATTAAAATACAAAAGGGTAAGCTTAGTAAGATAATATAACATATAGTCTCAGTATTTCTTAAGCAGATGTCATGTTTTTTCTTACTAAAAATCAGTAGTAAAAGATCAAAGATCACCCAAGACCCAGTATATTTGTCCAAAGAAGATGATAAAATTATTTATGAATTGAGTTGAATTAATTTCTCGCTAGGAATCAACTGATACTGTGACCTTCCCATTGTTTGCAGATTACTACTTAACACATTTTCTGTTGGCTAATGGGCAACTCTGCAGTCAACTCTTTCTGGCCCCTTCCTTTGTACATTTGCTTTCTGGTGGATGGGAGCAGGTGACTGCCATTTTGCGTCACCTGAGCGAGCAGGTAGCATAAGGAATAGAGCACAAACAACAATTAGGCAGGCAGGCTGCAAAGTCGTTCGAAGCCAAAGCTTGGCCAAGAGGAGGGGAGAAGGATAAGAACATTCGGGGTACCAGCCGGGCTGAGGTTTCACGGTTACTGTTCTTTTTTGAGTTGTTATGAATCTGCCATCTCCTATCAATATAAGATTTAAAAATGTATCCCAGAGCAGAAGGGAAATCCTTTTTGATATTTCATGCTGTTGTTTTTTCAATCATCGTATGGAAAAACTGAGAAGTGGTTGTAAACCCAAACCCTTTCGAATATGAACATGCCAGTCTTGTTTCCTGGCTCATTTGTAAGATGGGGAAAGAAGCCGGCACTTAGAGATCATCCATTAGAAATCATACATCATTCAAGTGCACACAGAATGGTGTTGGATTTCATGCCTTTTTTTTTTTTAATGTAAAACTGATATTTAGCTACCAAATAGTTTCAGAACTATCTGAGAGTTTTCAGATCTGCTACAGGAGTCTAACGCCACACTTCCTTACTTGGCTGCCACGTTTGCTAACTCTCAAGAGCCCTTGACTGCCCACCTAAAAGTGATGGCTGATAGTCCACAGTGCTGCTTCCTTACAGAGTCAGAAGAAATGGGGACACTCAGGGACTCTGGGCTAGACCACCTGGTCCCTCAGCTCTCTTTCTCTTCACACTGAGGGAGTGGAGCTTACAGTCAGAGTGTCTTTTCTGTTCAGGAAGCAACCATCTCCTCTGATTTTCTTTTAGCTGACTTTAGCATTCCTACTCCATTTTCCAACCTGACTCCCTTTCTGAGGGGATGTAGATGCTTAGACTTTAGACATGTGGGTCCCTTTTTACCAAGGAATGACAGTTACTTTTCCTCTTTTTACAGTATGGCGAAATAAGTCATTGTGCAATTGATAAACTAACCCACCGTTACCAAAACCCTTGGTAAGTACGTGTAAACGTATTTTAAAATAGTTAATGGGTTCCCTTCCCAAGTTAGGGACAGCTTATTTTCTATATTTGAAAAGCACACTATCATTTTGTTTTTATTTTCTCATAGAGATTTGTGTGGGAGGTAAAATCACACATTTTTCTTTTTAACAAACAGAATAAATTTCATCTTCTGTTAGTCTAACTGGAGAAAGGGACAGAACAAAGTAGCATAGAAAAGAAAGTGCTAGGCTACAGTGAGGGAAAGAGACGCCAGCCTGTAGCTGTAAAGGACGAACACTGAAGAGTTTAAACCTTGTAAGTATCATTAATTTTTTTAGTTAAAAAGACCTCATTTCATGCTGTTGGCCTAGAAACCTCAATCACAGGTAGCCTTGATTAATAAACATAATCTTACTGAAGTCACATAATGGCTTGAATTCATGTTGTCTTAAGGTAGCCACTAACAAAAATTAAACATGTGTAGCTCCAAGTGTGTTAAATTACTGGGGAAGAACAAACACTGAGCTCTTGTCTAAATGGAACACAATCCAGATGTCTGAAGAAGAAGGTCAGCCAAGACTAGAGACATAATAGTGTCGTCTGTATAGATTTGTGGAGGTGGCGGTGGGGGAGGGGCACTGCTTGTCTCCAGTTTTCATTCTTGAAGGATACTGATGTTGGCGTGCACAAAATTACTGCATTTTGTCTCTTCTGCTAACATAAAGTAGACCACATAGAAAGAGACATCAAGTCCCTTGGGAGGTGAAAAGATGGCTCAGTAGTTAGGAGTACTTCCTGCTCCTGTAGAGAACCCATGTTAGGTTCCCCCATACCTGCACTGTTGCTCACAACCATCTACTCCAGTTCCAGAAGATCTGTCGACTTCTTTTGATCTTTGTGGGCAACAAGCATACACATGGTACCCATACATACATGCAGGCAAAACACTCATATACATAACATAGAATCAAATAAATATTTAAAAAGCCTATCAGGTACTGTCCAGTGACAGCTGTAATAGCCACTGTTCTTATGGAAAGACACATAGAAAGAGTTTCACTGTGCTACATAAAAAGCATACATTCGATGTGAAAAACACCACTCCCTTTGTTTAAATAGCATTGCTTACATCTATTGTAAATGCTTTACCAACTATTTCCCAGCAAAGAAACTACCAGAGAGAGGCTATTGGAAATTAAGGACACCTTTAACAACTGCTGGTGAGAAAGTGTGAATGTGCTACACTCTTTAAAATACCTTCTTGGAAAATAGCTGAGAAACACCAAAGCTGTGAACATTTTTCCTAGAGAGAAAATGTTACCTTTATTTCCAGGGACTATTCTATGGATTGTACCAAGTCATAAGGATGCAAAATGTTTATAAAAATCCTCATATTTAGAGGATTGCAAATTAAGTTTGGAAATTGAGCATTAATTTAGTAAGGAAAACACCAAAATCAGTTTGTCTGTGTGAATACTGAATTAGCCAGTGTTTGGTTATGACAAATACCCGAGAGGTAAACAACATACTGAGATAAAAGACTTGTTCTGGCTCACAATTTTAAAGGTTCTTGACAGGATCAGTTAAGACTCACTGTCTCTAGGCAAAACTGTATATCATGGTAAAAATCTCATGGTAGAGCAAAGTCGTTTGCCTCATAAAAGACAGAAGAAAGAACTAGGGTCCCAAGATCCAGCTTAGGGCATACCCCCATGATCACAAGACCAATCAATCACGGGGTTCTAGGTACTATTATTTCTTCTTTTCTCATCCTCCTTCTCCTTGCCTCTTTCTTCCTCCTTTTCTCTCTCTTCTCTCTCTTCCTCTCCCTATGGACCAAGTCCAGGAGCTTAACCATGACCACACTTTATACCACTGAGCTATATATACTCCCAGCCCTTTTGCCCAGCCACCCCACACACTGGGGACCAAACCTTTAACATACGGGCCTTAGGGGAACACTCAAACCATAGCAAGGGCAAATTAATAAATAGGATCATAGCCAGAAAAATTATAGTTAGAGAAGCTGAAACGTCTTTAAATGTTGGTAGTTTCTAGATTCTTCTATGGCCTCTGGGATGGAGGTCCAAATTTTAACAAGTTAGACATGGGCACCTTGGAGGATGCTTATGTCTATGACTAAACACTTGTGCTGCTTAGAAACCTTTCTGTTGGGGTACTAAACCACAATGGATGTGGAGGTGTCCAACCCCCATGGTATTTTTGGATTTTGCGGGGGGACTAGATTGAGGGCCCCTCTTTTCTGGGTAAGGTAGTATTCGGCCTCTCAGGCAGCTCCCATGCTTTTCTTCTCTCAAGTAGCAGCAGTAGGACTCACATTCAGCACTTCTGCAGCTGAAAATCTGGCTAGTTCACAACAGCAAACAAGCCAGGCTCCGGGCACACTTTCCCTGGAACTTGTATTCTAGAGAATGAGAACAACTATTTGTTTTTTTTTAATGCAACACTCATGTCTTTTGGGGTATATGTGTGTATGTGTGGCACTGGGGAGCAAACATGCGTCTTAGTTTTCTTAAAACACTTTTAACCTTTATTTTATGTATATGGGTGTTCTGCCTGCATGTGTCTGCGCACCATGTGCATGCCTGGTACCTATTGAGGCCAGAACAGGGCACCTGGTACAGAACTGGAGTTACTGAGCTATCTGGGTGCTGAGAATTGAGTCTGGGTCCTCTGTAGGAGCAGCCAGTGCTCTTAACCACTGATCCATCACCCCAGTCTCAGACCATTGTAAGTGAAAGGTCAGCTTGAGCTAGCTATTGAGTACCAAGACAACCAAGGCTGGTTTTTGGGTTTTTTTTGTTTTGTTTTGTTTTTGTTTTTTGAAGCCACGTGCTTTTGGGGGAGGGGCAGAAAAGTTACCATCCTGGGTCAGACGCATCAGTGCATGTCTGTGATATAGCACCTAAGAAGTGGAGGTAGGGTCAAGAGGTCAAGGTCATTCTCGGCTTCATCCAGTTTGTGATATAACAGTTCACTACAAAACATGTTTTCAAGGACCTTTGGGCAAGAACCTGGCCTAAAGGTTGAAGAGCTACTGAGGAAGTGAAGTGATACTGCTTTGGATAAAGTCGGTGTTGGTTAATCTAGGCACTTACCTTGCTACAATTTGTCTCCTCTCTTTCATAAGTTTACATACAAATGTGAATTTAGTCTGTTATCAAGGTGATATTGAAAAGGTGAGTATGAGTTCATCCTGGCACCAGGAGCTTCTTGAGCCAGGCAGAAGAAGCAGCAAACTAGGATCCACGCCTGGACTACAGCAAATCCTAGGATAGTGGGAAGGCAGGAGATAGACTTGATGGAAAGTGGTGGACCTGTGTGGAGAATTTTGAGAACAAAGAGAGCTCACGGGAAGGCTTTGAGTCAGAAGGAACATGGTCCATGTCCTTTTGCTGAGGTCCCTCTTAGAAAGTTGGACTGCTGAGTGGAGAGTGGGTGGGAGGTGATGAGAACAGTTATGACAAGATCAGCTAGGAGGCATTTCATCTATCCTGACAAGCCAAAAGAAAGTGAGATCAGAGAAGGCTCGGGCTCAATTGAGCTTTTAAAGAGGGTAGACTGTAGATAAACGAAGAGAGGAGACAATGTGGTACCAAAAAAGCAGCTAAGCACATGCATGCCATAATTTTATAAAGCATAGTTAATGTCACCAGAAAGTTGCTGGAGAAGACATTGAATCATCAAGCTAATACTTCAGTCTAAGTTGAGTGACTCCCTTGATCTAGGCTGGGACCCAGAGATTGGGTGTTTTAAATTGATCTCCCTTCCTGCCTAGATGAGCAGTCAGCACTAAGAACCACAAGATTCATTGGGGCAGAGAAGGGGTGGGGCCTTGTGAGCAGGGTTTCTCACTCAGAGGCCAGATACATCAAGGACCTGAAGCAGGCAAGGGAGTCTTACATCAGGTCCCTTGAAATGACAGAGGATGACAGCAGTGAGTGAAAAATCTCAGAGGAACACTCAACATGAGTGAACAGAGAATGCAAGGAAAACAACAGCAGATGAACATTTGCAGTTATCAGTGGCCTCAGAAAATGCAGCGTGGGTAGGTGGATGATCTGAGTCAGTGTCACCAGCACTAAATAATGTTTGCCCATTGGCATAATGGAGGCAAGAGCCCACTCTGCTTCTGAGATTTAGCTACTCAGTAGAGAACAGTGCAGAAGCCCACCCATCCAAAGGCATACTTTTAAGAGTAGTTGCTTACAGTGTAGCATCCAAACATTCTGCCTCTTTTTCTTGAGAACGAATAGCTGTAGCACATCAATGGTGTGCCAGGTTATACAATCAGTTGTTGAGTCCTACAGAACAGCAACGGTGTATTTCAGCAAACATGAACTGATGGCCTGATCTGTGCCAGGTGCTTGGAATTTAAGACTTGTCATCAGGGTTTTCACTCTGCAGTTTCCCATGACAGTCAGACGTAAGCAGCGGACCTCAGTATCCTGGGCATGGATAAACAATGAGTGCCATCATGGGGCGTGAGTTAGCTCTTTATTTTTTTCTTCTAAATTAAAGTAAGCATACTCCTGTTTTAAAGAGTCCAGATTTCCCTAGACAGGCCACTGGATGCTCCACTAATTCTCATACAGTCTCCTCTGCTTACAGCTAGGTATTTCCAGCATATGAACACAGCACTTCTAATGTCAACAGGAGCAAAAGGCACAAGACTGGAAACACAGGAACAGTTTATGTTCCACTTAGGGAGGCCATAAGAGACAGTACTGGTAAAGAAAGAATTGGCAGGGCTCTGCATTTTAAGCGGGCAAGCAAATTCTGTAGAGGTATATATCCTGCCCTACAGGCTTTTAACAAATCAGGGAAGGCTGATTTTAGGAATATCTTCCTTCTCTTGTTGGCCTATGACAGTAGACTCTTAACAATGATCTCTTGAATAATAGGCTTGCATTTGTCAGCTTTCTCTTGCTGTGGCAAAATACCCTGAGATAATCAACTCAAAGGGAAAAGGTTTGCTGTGGCTTACGGTTTCAAAGGTTTCAGTCTATGATTGCTTGGGCCTGTTGGTTTGGATGATGACCCAGTACAGCATGGTGGGTGGATGAGAGAGGAAGGGAGATTGGGGGGTGGGGTAAGTAGAGGGGAGGAGAGATGAGCACTGCTACCTTATGGCACCTGGACAAGAAAGAGAGACAAGCAGGAGCTAAGGTCCTAACAGTTCCATCAAGCCTTTAAAACATGGATCTTTGAGAGCCATTCAAGGGTAAAGCTCTCTCTTCACAAGCATGAAGACCTGAGTTTGATCCCCAGAATTCACATTAAAAAGGCCAGGTGTAGTGGCATATACTTGTAATCCTCGTAGCACTAAAGGAAGCAGAGACAGGCAGATCACTGAGGCTTACTGGCCAGCTAGCTAGCCTAGTCTAGCCTATTGGAAAACTCCAGGCCAGTGAGAGAGCCTGTTAACACACACACACACACACACACACACACACACACACACACACACACACACATTCAAACTATAGTAAGGTTCTGGAGTGACTGAACTGTAGAAAATTCAATATTCCTTGGGGAATAATGCTTGTAGTTACCTGGAATACACCCATTTGTCTTGGTGACTGGCATTATTTGTGCTGTGCTGTTAGCTGGCTGTGAGTCATTTGAAAGGCCGTGGATTCCCCAAAGCTCCA
Organism: Acomys russatus; assembly: GCF_903995435.1. NCBI lineage: Eukaryota > Metazoa > Chordata > Mammalia > Rodentia > Muridae > Acomys > Acomys russatus. The sequence goes on from NC_067151.1 coordinate 52,875,775, forward strand.
TGGATTTAGAAGGCGAGTTTGGGAAAGGACAGTGTTTCTGGGGTTCTTTCTCAATACAATCATTTCAGGATGTGTCTTTCAAATCAAAAGCAAAGAGTGCTGCTTAATTGATAAAATTTACATCTCCATAATGTGATCTTCAGTACCTAAGCAATCAACAGCAAATGTGAAACACTCACATACAGGTCTAATCTTCAGAGTTAAAAAATAGCCAACTTGTCATCTCAATAACCCTCATATTCAAAATGTCTTGCAGAGAAATACCATGTCTGCCATACAAAGCAAACTGATTCTGGATTTCCCTGTCATTTTCACAAGTCACAAAGGATTTAAACAGAAAATTGGTGAAACAATGGTTTTAACTCTTCTCCTATGTCATGGTCCCCATACCTGTAGTGAGAATCTAGGAAAACAATTCAAGATAATGGAATCACTGTGGAATCCAACTTTTATCCATCCCTGTTACCAAGACTGAGAACTGCTCCACTCAGGGACACTGGGCTCCCAGGCACCATGTGATATCAGTTCTGCAGGTCTTCCTGCTGTACTTCTCTCTAGACGCATTTCTTAGTATATGCTCTTTCACCTCTCTAGAATGATTTTAAAATCATCCCAGAAAACACTTTCCACATGTCTTCAATTTAGTCCTGTGATTAGGAACTCACCTGCATTTTCACCAGTTAGCAGAACAAAGTTGAGTACAAATGTGGCCCCTGCCTTCACAGTAACAGGAAATAAAAATGGAATGCAATCATGACGGCTTAATCAAGAAGGAAAAGGCTATATGAGAAGCAACATATGAAAACAGTGGGGAATGCCTCCAGGTCTCTGAAAGCTGCTGATTCATGCTTTCAAAGGCAGCTTCAACATGTTTTGTCCTTTGCAGATCCTGTAGCAGTCCCCTTGGTCATCCCTCTTAACTCCACTTTTAAAGATGGTCTCGGTTTTGTTGCATGTTCGCCCTCCCCTTGAGACTATGAGACATAGAAGTATTTTGATTTTTCATTAGTTTCCTTACATTTAATCCAGTTCTTGGTATACATCCCCTATTGGCTGTTATTTAAGGGGGGGGCCTCATGTTTTCAATCTTTAGAGTGATGGTAACACTCTATTCAGGGTAATGGTATAGATAACCTTGGTTCACAAATAGCACTTAGAAAAGTGGTATACATCAAGGACTCAATGGGTAACATAACCAAAAATTTGTCACCCCAAACAATCTCGATGGTATAAAAGGAAGCCAATGAATGGGTCTCTAGGAGAATTGGATAAACTGAAACTACAATTAGTAAATCAAGCACTAGATTTATAAATATTTCTGTTAATGAAATGCTTTGAAATAATAAATCAAGTGCAGCTAAGAAAGTCCTCAGTGTGGTATACTGGCCCCAGAAGCTCCCCAAACAGCACGGGTGATCGACATTGCTATTCTTTGTATACCATTACTAAATAGCTAGACCCTAATATTCCACTGCTCAAGACACAATACATGTTCATTGCAAGACATAGAGAAATCAAGCTGCACCTGACCTTGAAAGTTCCTGCCTGCTGGCTAGTTCTGTAGTGCTAGAAAGTATCATACAGGCTATGGGGGAGAAAAGTCATCAGTCTCCCCAGCAGTGAATGCTGCGTACTATCATACCGACCTGCCAGGCAAGATGTGCACACTGGTGCAACAGTGACATGAAGTTTATAGGGGCATCCACCCACTTTCTCATTGGATTTGCGGCTTATTCCTTAGGAAGGAATTCATACCTGGTACTATGAACCTGTCTAAAAGACTTTAGCCAAGCTAAAAAGCCTCTTTTTAGGCTCAAGAGGATGATAGGCCTTGGCGTGAGGCAAACCTACTTCGGTTGCTAAAATGCCTTCTAAATATTATTACTCACAGATCAGTGCTACTGTCAACCTTGGCCAGATAACTCCCTTCTGCATCTCTTAGCTGGTCAAAGGGTTCATAAGTGACTGTTGAATGCTCTCAACCCCACATAGAACACCTGTATCGGCCCTTCTCTAAGGCTCTGGGAATTTCAACGAAGAGGGAGCAGAAAGAATTGAAGAGTAGGAAGATGGAGAGAGGTACTATGAAATGCTATCTTCTAGACATGACATAGCTGTTGAACTCATGAACTCACCGAAAGTATGGTTCTCTGCACAAGAGCCAGCCAACAAGATAGCTCAACAGTTTAGCAGGCAGCACAAATTGGATGTGGTGAATTACCAAAAAGGAAAGACATAAAAGTGGATGGGAAGGAGATGTATTTTGGAGTCTTAAGGAAGTGGGATGGGGAAAATGAGGGTAATGGAATCAAAATACATTGTGTGCATTATGAAATTGTTAAAGAATATATGAAAGATATTTTAAAAATCCTTATTGATGAAAACAATCAATATAAATATTAGATATAGTATAAAAATTCACACTATATAGCTGACTTGATTCCCCCCAAAAGTACAAAAACTCCAACAGATGAAAAACATATGAAGAAAACATATAGAAATTAAATTTTCTAAGACTTGATGAATAAAAGATCTAGAAAGAGACAAGGGGAGATAGAAATGAGAAAAATCGTAATTCGAGAAAATGTCCCACAAGGGATTGGAATGATGTGCAGATTGAAATCATTCATCAAATGTGACTAAAAAGGAAACTGTGCTGAGGTTTATGAGCATGAAGTGAGTTCAGGAAAGAGCCAGAGGAGAGTGGGAACACCCAGGAGACCAGGAGCTCTTAGAGCAGGGCGCTAACCAGCCTGCCTGTTATAGTATGGCCTCTAGAAGTAGACATTGCCCTGAGGTGTAGAATTCCACGTTCAGCCAGTGACCACCAGAGGAGACAGAAAGTGGGCATTTTCAAAATTGTAAAACTAAAAGTTATACCACCAAAGATTTTCCCTCAGAAAGTGAGGGAGAATGATATCCAGTCAAAGAAGAGAGAAACCTAAGGATAAAGAAAAGACTCCAGCTGGGAGACTACGTACCACCAAACATGGCAGACAAAGTGTTTACTCAGATGGTGTTAGAAAGAGAGCCAGGGACTCGGGCAGCCCAGGGCCAAGAGAAGCATCCGTGTAGACAGAGCAGGTGAGCTGGGTTCTGTAGACAGGCTCAAAGGGGCTTTGGAAGGAAGAATGCTGGGAAGGGTAGCAAAGAAGGAAAGGTGGGTTTAGTACTTTAATAAGTCTGTCTTTAAGTTCCTTTATGGGAAAAAAAATGAAAAGCACCATCTTAAGTACATGTACAAATATTTTGCTTGGCAATAATAATAATTATAGTATGGAAAAACAGCAATAGTTAGAATTGTAGTCATTGAGACTTCTAAACTGAAGAAAATCTCCAGCTAAAAGCAGCACTTTTGGTGCCAAGGAAACATTCTCAAACCCGAATAAGCAAAGCTTTCTGTATCTTCAGACAGGTGTATGGCATTCCTTTATTTAGCATTAGCTGGGTGCCATGTAGAAAAGTGCCTGTTATTCTTAAGAAATCCTGCCAAAACCAGCTGTTAAGCTGGCAGACTTAATGGCAGCCACTATTTAAAAATGTATTGGTAGATAAACGTGTGCTTGTTTCTTGGATTTTATTTTCCCCAAAACATCCATAAATTTTGACAGCTTTCTATTTTTAAGCCTGTCTGTGTCTGGAGCATTGAAGAGAATTCCAGAAGCAGAAAGCAGCAAAATCTGGCCATTTTTCCTTTTCTTTTTTTTCAAAATAACATTTCTATTGATTCTTTGGAAATTTCACATCATACACCCAGATCACACTCACTAGCCACTCCTTCCGTGTCTGCTCTCCACCCCACGTGACACCACGCCCCTACCCCCAGCAGCAGCAGCAGCAAGTCCAATTTCTATTGCCATTATACTTACTGGAGCATGGTCACACTCCCAGTGGGCAGCCCCACCTAAAGAAAACTGAGTCCACCTGCCAGAGAGCTTCAGCATCCTTATCACAATTTTTAAGAGTGCTCTTTGATGGCTTCCTGTTACTTTTTGGAGGGTGGGAATGAAGAGGGAGGGGTCATAAGGGTTGTCACAGAAGCCTTCCATGTCCCTGTTTCTCAGTTGTGCACTTGCAGTTATCAGTGGCACTGCCAAAGTAGCTTCCTTGCTCTTTACAGTCAGCTGGACTTTGGATCATGTGCCCCCTCATGGCTTTTGGATACAGCAGAGACCACGAACACTGCCTCCAGCAGCAGCAGGACCATGGACCAAGACAAGGCCCTCGGAGGCAGCTTGGACCATGGGCATCATCAACATGGCCTTGGACGGCAAAGCAGGCCACTCACAGCAAAACGGCCTCAGGAGGCAGCACGACCCAAGGACTTGAACATGGCTTTGGATGGTGGCCGCACAGACCATGGACATTCACATGGTCTTTGGTGGTTAACACGGGCCACAGACATCAACACAGACCCCAGCCGCAGAAAGACCATAGACCCAGCCATGGCTGCCTGTGGCAGCACAGGCCTGGATATCGACATGGCTTCAGGTGGCAGCTCGGGCCACTCAGATTGGTATGGCCCCCAGGGGCAGCACAGCCCACAGACATCAACATGGCTTGAGGAGGCAGCACAGACCACAGAGAGCATCACGGCATTAAGTGGTAACACGGGCCGCAGACATCAACACAGATGCAGTAGTGTCTTGGACCCAGTCATGGCCTCTGGTGGCAGCCACACAGACCTGGACTATATCATGGCCTCAGCTGGTAGATCAGGCCACTCACATCAATATGACCGCTGGGGCGGCACAGCCCAAGGTCATCAACGTGGCTTCAGGCCACAGCAGAGACTGAGGAAAGCCGCATGGACTTAGGTGCTAACAAGGGCCACGGACATCAACCTGGCCCCTGGCTGCATCAGGACCACTGACCTACACATGGCCCTCAATGGCATCAAGGACAAGTTCTGCCTCTCTGCACAGCATATGCTCTGCTCTGCCCTTCTTTCTCCCCATCTGCATTGTATATTCATCTATCAGAGTGGTGCCCACCAGCCTTTGGCTTGTAGAGCTTCTACCAGCTTGTGCCCATTTTTTCTTATACAATGAATTATTTCTTTTAAAACAATTTGTTCATTTCTTTTTGAGAATTCCATACAATGAAATATGACCATATCATGCTCCATCTCCTCCTATAGCCTCTCCACCTCAACCCCTCTTAACTTAGATCTTTTTTTTTTTCAAACTTAAGTAAAAGTGCTACTCATATGAGCACGGGTGTTGGGACCATCCACCATAGCAGTGGGAATACCCTCATAAAAGAATGAGTCTCCCTTCTCTAGTGCCTGTCAGCTGCTAGTAGCTCCTCAGCAAGAGGTGGGGCCTGGAAATCATTTACCCCCATCGACTGGCTGGCCCAGTCATGTGCAAGACCTGTGTGGGCAAGCACAGCGGTCTGTGAGTTCGTGATTGCAATAGCCACACGGTGTTCAGAAGACATCTCCCACCATCCCTCTCCAGCCTCCAGCTCTCATGTTCTTTCTACCTCCCCCTCCATGATGTCACATGAGCCTTGGTAGTGGTGGAGGGGTTGACATATAGATGTCTCTTTCGGGGCTGAGCTTTGAGCACCTCTGCAGCTCGCCATTGACCTGCTGTCCACCATTAAAAGAAACTTCTCTGACCCATGCCAAGAACAGTCCAGGCCTATGGGTATAGATGTGTACATCTACGAGGCACTTGGGCAGCATGTCAAGTTACTAAGCATGTCAAGTTCTGCAATTTTTTGAGGATATCATCATCCATTCTTACTTTGACCTTTTGGTCTCTTACCTCACAACTTTCTTCCTGTTCTTCTGTGCCTCTTTCTCCCATCCTTGCCTAGGTAAGTGGGGGAAAGGGTCCCGTGGAAGCTTATCAGGCCCATCCCAGTCTCCTGTGGAAGGAAGCTCTTGTTGCAGTGCCACACTGATTGTTGATGCTGATTTACACATTCAAAAATTGGCCAATGAATTTAAAAATGAAAACAAAACAAAACTGGCCAAGGGGCCAGCGGGAATGCTCAACCTTCAGGAATTGACGTTAATCCCTAGGATTCACATAGCAGAAGGAGAAAATATCTTCCCATGGTGTTCTCTGATCTCCACATATGAGCATGTCATGTATTCTCACACACATATTTTACACGCGCGCGCGCACACACACACACTTAAATATAATAATTCTAAAACAAAATTTTAGAATTAAAAAAAATAGCCAAGTGCTGAGTACCTGCTGGGCCTGAGGACTCACAAGACATAGCTTCCATCTTCTCATATTCCACCAGGAGAGACAAGGCTGGAGCTGTCCCAGGGCGTGCCATCGTGCCATGAGGAATAAATGCAGAATGAGTGAGTGTGTGTGTGTGTGTGTGTGTGTGTTTGTGTGTGTGTGTGTGTGTGTGTGTGTGTGTGTGTGTGTGTGTGTTGAATGAATGAATGAATGTCCCACCATAAAGAGTGTTTAGAGCAAAAGGGCAGGATCAGGCTGACGTTGCTTTTAAGAAGAAAACTAACTTACGGTGACCCGGAAGTTATACGGCCGTGCGCGGCTTTCCTTCCCACAATCCCTCACGTCCGTCTTTTCCAGCTTGGGCGGGGTAGAATGGCTCCCGCAAAGAACGGTGGCAAGAAGAAGGGCCATTTTGCCATCAACGAGGTGGTGACTCGAGAATACACCATCAGCATTCACAAGTGCATCCATGGAGTGAGCTTCAAGACGCATACTCCTCGGGCACTCAAAGAAATTCAGAAGTTTGCGGTGAAGGAGATGGGGACTCCAGATGTGCGCATAGACACCAGGCTCAACAAAGCTGCCTGGGCTAAAGGAGTAAGGAAAGCTCCATATCGCATCCGATTACGTTTGTCCAGAAAACGTAATGAAGATGAGGGTTCACCAAACAAGTTCTACGCATTAGTAACACGCACGGGCCTGTTAACGCATTCAAAACTCTACAGAAAGTCAATGTGGATGGGAACTAACCTGCTGAATGTCAAATAAAGGTGCAGAACTGCCAAAAAAGAATGGAAGGAAAGAAAGAAAACTTACTACTCTATTAGTGGTTGTTTAAATGAGGAAAAATCCAGTTTACTTCAGAACATGGCCTTTCCTTGCCAATTCCTGGTAACACAGACAGTGGGAGTTAAACCTGTCTATCTGTTCTGGGTGCTAAGAAACGGACTATATGTTCCCCCGCCTGTCATCTACTTCCTTCAGCATCTCAGACAACAGCTGTTGCACTTAGAGCATTTGCAGGACTTCCCAGGGAACAGCTGCTGGACCTTACAAAATGGTTCGTGGCAATCAAAGCCCCGACTGCAATCTACAAATAAACAGCTGACCTACAGTGTTAGTCTCAGACAAACAGATTATGGGAGAAAAGAGCTCAGAGAGAGGGAGAGAGAGAGAGAAAAGGGAGGAGGGAGAGAGGAGAAGAGAGGAGAGGAGAGGAGTGTGTGTTATGGGTGCAGTCTAATTTCTGAACTAATTTTTGGTCTAGCACTGGCCAAAAGCATCTCAGGAGAAAAAAGGATTAACCTGGCTTCCATTCCCAGGCAGAAATCCCACAGCAAAAGCCTGAAGCAGAAACCATGAAGCAATGGCCATTGCTGCCTCACTCATGTTTGTCCTTAGATAGCTTTCTTAGCCCTGGACCACCTACCCAGGAAATAGTACTGCCCACGGTGAACTGGAGCCGCCTTCTTCTTCTTCTCCTTCTTCTCCTTCTTCTTCTTCTTCTTCTTCTTCTTCTTCTTCTTCTTCTTCTTCTTCTTTTTGGTTTTGGTTTTGGTTTTTCGAGACAGGGTTTCTCTGTGTAGCCTTGGCTGTCTTGGACTCACTTTGTAGAGCAGGTTGGCCTTGAACTCACAGCGATCCACCTGCCTCTCCCTCCCAAGTGCTAGGATTAAAGGCATGTGCCACCATGCCCAGCAATTGGACCCTTCTATATCAACTAACAGTTCAGACAGTCTTCCACATGCACAACCCAAGGCCAATTTAACCTGCGGAATCCCTCCGTTGAGACTCCTTTTTCAGGTGTCTCTAGGTTGAGATATCAGTTAAAGCTAATTAGGACAGGGTGCTCAGGTCTGTATTTCTTTATCATCCATTCAATATTGTAAAGCCAGAAACACACCATAGCTATGTTTTAGACATTCTTAGATCCACCAACATTGGGTGACTCACCAACATTGGGTTCCAGGGAATCCAACACCTCTTCCTGGTCTCTGTGTGCACTACCTACATGTAGAATACTACACACAAGTATATACACACAAAATAAAACAATTAAAAGCAGCAAGAGAAAACAAGATAAAACTAGCAAGAGTTCAGTATTAAATGTGGGAAAGAAAGGCAAAAGTCAAGCAAAAAAAAAAACCCTGCTTCTAGCTTGAGTGACTGGACAGTATATCAACCCAGACTGAATAAAGGAACATCTGCTTTCCTGGGGGAAGGGCTAGGTGATGAGACCAGGTGTGTCTGAAGCATCATCCATGGTGCATCCAGGTGGTGTGAAGCTCTGTACTTGTCATATTGAATTAAGCTTGATGATACACCATGAGATCAGAGAGAAAGCAAGCATGTTTGTAGGAAATTAAAACTCTGATTTATAAAGAGAAATCAAAGCCAGGTGGTGGTAGCCCAAGCCTTTAAGCTCAGCACTTGGGAGGCAGAGGGAGGCAGATCTCAACCAGGGCTACACAGAGAAACCCAATCTCAAAAAAGAAAAAAACAAACAACAAAAACAGAAACATAAATCGGGGAGACCAAAACTAAACTATGAAGTGAACCGTATCCGCTGAAAAGTAGGTCCTGTGGAAAAGTAGAAAGGCAGTTGAAAGTGGCCAAAGCAAAACTAGAACAATTTGGGGAAGAGAGACGATCTGGAAACACAAAGAGTTGTGGGGGATTGGCAGTTAAGTGGAATAAACACACACACACACACACACACACAACCATGTTTTTTTGGGTTTTTTGTTTTGTTTTTTTAATCCTGGATGAGAGAGGGAAGAGCAGGAAAATACCAACTAGAGGCTGGTGAAGGACCATAGAGGTTTAGGATGTGAGGCTCTTCTCAGAGATGAAGGCTGAAGTGCCTTTCTTTGAGAGACGGAGAATGCGTTTTCAGATTCAAGAATACAGGTATTAGTGGCCTTGGATAGAAGGAAGTGCCCTCATTCTCAAACTGAAACAAACCAACGTGCTGGCACATGTGTGAGGTGGGGGTTGATAGCACACGTGTGAGGTGGGGTCCTTGGTGTTCTCCATGAAGTCTTGTGTTTGTTGTTTGTAAACATGTAATTTTTTTTTTTTTTTTTTTTTTTAAGTTTGGTGGTAAAATGGATACACAGGAAGTTCTTCTGTCTTAGGGTTTTTACTGCTGTGAAGAGACGCCATGACCATGGCAACTCTTATAAGGGAAAACACTTACTTGGGCCTGGCTTACAGTTTGCAGGTTTAATCCATTATTGTCATGTTGGAAACATGGCAGTGTGCAGGCAGAAATGGTGCTGGAGGAGGAGCTGAGAAGTCTTTGTCTGGAAGGGCTGGCAGCGGAAAGAGACAGCAAGCCACTAGGCCTGGCCTGAGCTTCTGAAACCCCAAAGCCCACCCCCAGCGAAACACTTCCTCCGACAAGGCCACACCTACTCCTCCAACAAGGCCACGGGTCCCAGTCCTTTCAAATAATGGCACTCTCTATGAGCCTGTGGGGCCATTGTCATTCAAACTACCACAAAGCCAGTCTTTTAATAATTAAAAAGTAAAGGGAGGGACAGGAGGATCCAAGTGATGGCATAACAATTTAGATGTAATCTGAATAAATTAATAAAAAAATAAAGATCAATTAAAAGAAAAAAAAAGTACAATGCAGAAGTAAGTGAAGTCTCATCCAGAGTGTCCTATCAAGGACTGATGACAGTAATGACAATCTGAAGTGAGGAGGGGGCTTGAGGATTCAAGCAAAGTCTGAGATAGCTAATAAAGAGAGTTTGACCAGCTAGTGGCCCTCTGTTGTCTTCTCCCAAAGACCCACTGGAGGTGGAAAGCTGGAGACCCTGTGTTCACAGGAACAAGCTGTTCTACTGTTCTAAGAAAAGATCCTCTGCCTTGACAGAGGATCCAAAAGAAACTAACTGGGAGCCATGGGGTGTGATCTTTTAGTAAATGTTATCTATTACAGCTACTCCTCACAGCATAGAGTCAGATAAACCCCAGCTGGTGTGAACAGTGAACAGCTTTCAAAATAAAATAATAACATATACACACACAAGTGTTTCTAGAGCCCGAGGAGGCGACAGTGAGCCTGTAGTATGAGGTAAGGGGTTTTGCCTGGTATTCAGCACCTTGTCTTTACGTGTCAGCTCTTGGGCACGTGTGATTCTCAACAGCATCTTGTGTTCATCCACTGTAATCCAGATTCAATTTTGTCCAGCATCACTTCTGCTGTTTTATTCCATCCCAAATATGAACGCACAGAATACCAAGATCATAAGATGAATGTTGCCTTCAACGAGCTTATCACCTGGCAGGGGACCATTTAAGGGCAGGGAATCAGACACAGATGAAATGACACGTCAGTTGGTGGTAGCGTGCAGCATTAGGAATATTGGATCAACCAGTATTTGTAGGCAGATAGTGCATTTGGTGCTGGTTCAGATACTTAAGAGCCTAGCAGTTTTAGTATCAGTGATGACGGGTCTTAAAGACGCAGTGGAAGCGAAGCCCACAGCTGAAAGTTTCACTCCAGGCAGGAGTCAGGGAACCTAGATAAGGAAGAGTAGGTAGGAGGAGCCTTGAGAGTAGCTGGATTTAGAGGCCGAAGTGCTGCTATTTACAGAGGCAATTTGCATGTTCAGACAAATCCCCTTTGAACACAATTATCATGTATTTGACAATAAAAAACAGTTCGTTTCTAGTCGAAGAGGCAGTGTGCGAAGCCAGGAGAGTTGATGCAGAATGTGTGGCTTGTTTTCTGTCTAGCAGCCTAAAGGCTAACTCAGTAAAATTCAAGGACAGATTACATGGTGGGTGGCTGAACAAATGTCTTCTTCACAGAGCAGAGCTGAGGCCTTCGAGACATTTCTCCCAGAAGCTCAGTTGCTCTTTGCAGCTGCTCAGTAAGACAGCACCGAGGTGATACCTCCTCCTCAGACCCACCTCCTCACATATGGCCATGGCAACATCAAGAACAAAAACAGGAAGTCGTCATGGCTTGAGGCCATGGTTATATCATCCCTTATTCCAAAAGAAATTATTTTAAATATAAAAAAAAATTTTAAAACCTGAGTGTATTGCCATGGCCTGATCCAAAGGCAAGAATTATTCCAAGGGATTGTATTTTCAGTGCTGAGAATCAACCCAAGGCCTCTTGTGTTCTAGGTAAATGCTCCCAATTCCTCCGAGGCATTTAAAGCACCACCAGGGCACTGGACATCTGGAGTGGACTCCCAGATGGTTTTATAATCTCTAGTGGGTTATATACTATTGGGACAAAAAGAACATCACAAAACTTGGTGGAAATCATGGCCCTTTCCCTCTGATGCTGTTGTGGATGTGGAACAAACGAAAGACAGTGCGAGATTCTTGTTCATCCATTCCTGTTTTGAACGAGTACCAGGATTCATGGAGGAGGGGGACATTACAGATGGTAAAAGAGATGAAAATTCCTGAATTTTATTAAGTCATTGTTCATTGTGTGCGAGTATATGCACACACAAAAGAACATATACACTCCTCCCACTACTACACGGACTGTGTGTGCTTAGATTCCCCCATACTCTCTTCACGGTGAAGACCTAGTGCGGCTCCTTTCTTACTCACTAGCTGGATAACATAGATTTCCTTGTTCAAAGTCAACTCATTTTCTATGTGGCTATATGGTGGTGTGTTTCCTATTGCAAAAGTGAAATTCATATTGTGTTATTTCCTCCTATTTTCTACTTTCAAAGTCAGTTCAGTCTCTGTGAGCTCCTTTAGGACTTAGGTTCTTGTAGTTTCTTTGGGGGATTAGATTATACTCTGTAGCTCAGGCTGGCCTTGAACTCACTAAGCACCCCCAGTTGGCCTCAACTTGGTATGTTCTTGCGTCAGTCAGTCTCCTGGGTGCTGAAATAGCAAACATGCATCCTAGACCTGCCCGAGTAGTCAGATTTTTTAAAAATACCTTCACACCAAAAGGAAATAGGGCATTTGGGAGAAATGGCTAACTATGGCTCTGGAAAAGGAAATGGAATAGATGAGCCTGGAGCATCTCAACAGTACATGTGTCAAGACCAGACAGCAAGAGAGTTGTCAAAACCCACAGGAGGGCTGGAGGGCTGGCTCGGCAGGTAACAGTGATTGCCTAGTAAATTTGATTACCCCAGTTTGATCCCCGAGCCCATGTGAAATGGAAGGAGAGACTGGATTTCACAAAGCTGCTACCCCTGACCTCTGAAAATGTGCACCGACATCTACATATCACCCCCTGCAAAAATGTGCATTCACACCTACACATCACCCCGCCCCCACCCCACCCCAATGACAGCAACAGAAAGCTCTGAAGTCCCAAGGAACCAGAAGAGTCATACTTGAAGAAGTTGTTATGGGCCAGAGATGGAGCACTTGCCTAGCAACCAGGAGGCCTTGGGTTCCATCCCCAACACCATAACCAATAAATGAAACAGTACAGAGGCCCCGCTGGAGCATTCCAGTGAACAGACTTTGAAAACAGAAAATAGGAGGAAATAACGCAATATGAGTTTCACTTTTGCAATAGAAAACACACCACCATATAGCCACATAGAAAATGAGTTGACTTTGAAAAAGGAAATCTATGTTATCCAGCTAGTGAGTAAGAAAGGAGCCGTAAAAACAAAGGTACCTCCACCGTGTAAGGTGTAAAAAGTTGCTGCATCGGTGCTCAGAGGCCACCAGGAGCATGGCAGGCAGGGTGAGTAGACTGCATGTGCATCTTACAGTATGTGCCTTGTGATGGGAGAAGCTAGTTCCTCCCTAGACATCTTTTCACGGCTCTGGGGGATGGAACCCAGACTCTCATGCAAACAAAGCGTGTGCTCCACCGCTGCAGGCCTCCTTGTTCTCCTGTCCGAATTTATACAGTAAATCTAACTCTGTGCCCCAGAATGTGACTATATATGGAGGTACACATTCAAATGATGCCATCGAGAGCCCTAAGTCCACCCCACTGTGGGTTTTTAAAGTTATTTCCGAGCCAGGTGTGGTGGCTCATGCCTTTAATCCCAACACTCAGGAGGCAGAGGCAGGCGAATTGCTGTGAGTTTGAGGCCAGCCTGGTCTACAAAGTGAGTCCAGGATGGCCAAGGCTACACAGAGAAACCAAAATAATAAATAATAATAATAATAATAATAATAATAATAATAATAATAATAATAATAATAATAATAATAATAAATAAAGTTATTTCCCATGAATCTTAACTGTTTTGGTCAGGATCTCCATCGCCATTCTTGCTTCTTAGCACTGGGATTACAGACATGTACAACCATGTGTCACATCTATATATGTGCTGGGCACGTGAACTCAGGTCCTCAAGCCTGCGCAGCACTTTTACCCATGCAGCCAATATATTGAACCTCGAACCATGAGATTTTAAGAAGAAATTAGGGTTAGGGTGTTGCTCAGTGGTTAAGCCCTTGCCTAGCATGCAGGAAGCTATGGGCTCCGTTTCTATCCCCACAAAACAAAAGTAAGCGGAAAAGGAAACGTGAGGGTCCTCTTTATAAGAAGAGGTCTTTGGGACATAAGTACAGAAGAAGGACCACACGAGACACACGGGAAGACATATCTACAGTGCCGCTGTTTAAACGATCAGCTTGTAGTGGTTTGCTAGGGCAGCCCTCGCAGCTTCACAGAGCAGCCTTGCGTAACTCCCACTGACGAAGTTGGGAAATGCCAAACAGTCTCAGAAGGGGATTAACAGATGCAGTATGGAAGCTCGGTGGGGACAAACTACCCAGTTTTGTTAACCAATAAGAAGTTAAGAATTAAAAAAAAAAAAAGCTTCAAGCTGGGCGCGTAGCATGTGCCTGTAAACCCAGCACTCGGGGAGGCAGAGGCAGGTAGATCTCTGGGACTCCGAGCCCAACCTGGTCTACAAAGCAAGTCCAGACAGCCGTGACTACACAGAGAAACCCTGTCTCAAAAAAAAAAAAAAAATAATAATAATAATAATAATTTTAAAGCTTCAAAGATTCATCAGTCAAAGGTGTGAAACTAATTTGGATTTTCCAAGAGTTTAAAAGTTAGGAGGCAGCTAGACATTTGGATGGTGATTATTTCATCAAATTATTAAGGAGAAATACTGGGTATGGGGTTCTGATAAGAAAAAGATGTCATGTTTATGCCAGAGTCATAGGGTGTCCTGGGGGTGGGGACTACTAAGAGAGAGGAAATTGAAGCTTGCTGAGCTGAGCGACGCATAGTGGGTACGGTCGTATTGTCCACTGAGTGATGCATAGTGGGTACCGTCATTTTGTCCACCGTGTGTGCTTCAGTTTCGCAAACAAGTAAAAACAAATTGCACCACAACTCGCTGCAATTGAAAAAAAAAAAGGTGCGGATTTCCTATCTGGAGAGAGACGCATGCTCCAAACTGACACCAAGCAGCTACAGCAAACATGCCTTTCCTTTCTTCCTTTGCCACGCACAAAGAAGCAAGGGGTGGTCCAGGAGGCACCAGCATAAATAAGAGAAGCCTGTGCCAATGTCAGAACTGACGTCGCTTTCCTAATTGGGGCCCTCAGACAATCTATTAGGCATTTGGACACCCGCTTCTGAGACCACGTGCATGAGAATGCTTGATGAAATGGTCACTTCATACATGTCACTTTAAAAGTCACCGAGGGAGAGGCAACTGACACCTCTGCATATTTCTTACTTTGCAAGCATGTTCTTGGCAACGGTAGTTTTTTTTGCAGTATGTTGTTGTTCTGTGATAGAGGACCGGCTGGGCTAGACTGCATAGCCTGCGTAGGGGAAGGCCAGCTGGAGTCCAGAAGGGCAACCAGCAATGTGCTGGTGACATCATTAGGCACGTTCTGGAGCTCAGGGAAGAAAGCCAATCTGGTAAATTAATGAAGACGTGTTCACCCAGGGCGCAGAGACTATTCTTGTTTCTTTAACTCAGTCAGTCTAGTGATAGAATGTTTTAAAAGCCCTCACAAATAAAGTGGTCATGTTTCCTGGGAAATAAAAGCAACACATCAAACGATCACAACAGTAGGTTTGAAGCATACGTGCACGTCATGCACAGGGCTGAAAAAAAAAATCTCTCAGCGAGTGCTTTGTTCCAGGAGGGAAAATGAACCTGCACACCCATCGGCCCTTTCTGTCTCTCATGAGTAACATTTGGATGTCCACAGCAGTCAGACTGGCAACTTGGAGAACCCTCTTGTACTTTCTGAAGTGCATCGCTTGGGGAAATGATTTGATTTTTATCCTTTCAACAGGATAGATTTCATGCTACGTAGATTCATACAACTTTGTTTCCATTTAAATAATCTCTACGTTACCTACCTTGTCAAAATCATTTCTGTCATATAGGAGCCATTTTATAAATTTGGTTTTTTAACTATTAATGATATGAAAACTCTAGACAGTTTCTTTGTGTGAGATGGAGAAAAAACTTCTAAGTAAGAACAAGAGATTCCAACAAGTGCTAAAAATGATGGCTTAGTGGTTCAGAGCACTGGCTGCTCTTCCAGAGGAACTCGGGTTCAATTCCCAGCACCCACATGGCAGCTCAGAAACTGCCTGTAACTCCAGTTCCAGGGGACCTGACAAAACACCAGTGCGTACAAAATAAAAATAAATAAGTTAAAAAAAAAAAAAAAAAAAAAAGATCCTCCAGGCTGAGAAGATGGTTCAGTAAATAAAATGCTGAACTGAGTGGAGGTGGGGGAGGGGAGGTTGGGTGTGGGGCAAGACATAGTAGGATCCCCAGGACTCACTAGCCAGCTAGTCTCCAAGTTCAGAGACTCTGTCTAAAAAAAGTAAGGTGTAGATCAGCCGAGGAAAACACTCCAAGCTGATCTCTGGTCTTCATACAACACAGACATACACACTAACATGTACATGCACATAACACCAGCACAGATCTTCTACGCTTCATCCTGAATGGTTGCTCTGGAAAGCTTAGCTTTCCTACAATTCCTTGGTGCCCATTTCATTTGTTTCTAGGTACAGCAGTTAAAATATAATGCTTATCCACGTCCCTGTGTGTGTCTTTGTCTACATGACGTGGACATCTGGCAAGTCCCTGAACACATACTGGATGTATGCTTATACTGTAAAATCTGCCTAAGGCATCTATTATTTAAAGACAGTAACAACAAAACACTGCTGACACTGTAAGAAAAACAAAAACAAAACCGAAGGGGACAGCTTGCTAAGAAAGCAGGCCATCACACCCAAGGGTCACAGTATAAATGCATGTCATACTTTGCAGAAGTCCCAAATACACAATATTTCCTGGGTCCTTGGGGCCATTATTTGTCTCATTTTGTCATAATTTTTGGCTCAATATTACTTTTTGCCCTTAGTTTAAATAAGTTGTTAAAATTATTTAGATAGATCCTTGGTTTTTCCAGCATTCTGAAGCCCAAACATAAAACAAGCATGGCACATGCCTTCTAGAGAATTCTATAAGCCACTTAGGATTTTACCCAGTAAGCATAGCATCTTGGCATGAGGGGAGGGCAGAGCTGGAAATATGGCTCAGCAGTTAAAAGCTTTGCTGCTCTAGCAGGGGACCTGGGTCCAGTTCCCAGCACCTATATGGATTCTCTCACAATGGTCTCTAGCTTCAGTTCCAGGGCGTCTGACTCCCTTTTCTGGCTCCCTGGGTAAATGGCATGCATGTGATACATGCATACACAGTTTTAAAAAATATATATAGCTTCTTGGGGCTGGGGGTGGGGGAAGGCTCAGTAGTCAAGAATTCTTACTGTTCTTGCAGAAGACCAAGTTTCAGTTCCAATTCCCTTGTCAGGAACCCCACAACTACTAGTGTGACTCTAGCTCTAGCGCCCTCTTCTGGCTTCCAAGGGCAACATAATTCTCTTTCACATATACACACAACCATACATAGACACCTAAATAAAAAGAAAAGAAATCACTTAAAAAGAGAAAGAGAGGGAGGGAGGGAGGGAGAGAGGAGAGAGAAGAGAGAGACAGAGAGAGAGAGAGGAGCTTCTTTCTATAACCTTTTCTTTTTCCACTGGGCAATAATTATCCTAGCATAACCCATTTGCACTTCAAAGGTTTTCTATGAGTAAATGTGTGTATATATATATATTTTTTTGTTTGTTTGTTTATCTGGTTATATATGTACTTTTTTGTTGTTGTTGTTTTAATGCTGTCTATGATAGAGTGTTGACCCAGGATCAAATAAGTCTCATTCCAGGAAGAAAAGTTGAAATGTTTAGGGAGCGGTGTACAGCATAATTGTAAATGATTCCAGGGTGGTGGGTCAAGGTGGAGAGTCAACTAAAGGAAACAAAGTTGAACCCAACCCTCTTACAACACGTGTGGCACTAATCTGGAACATCCTGACATCCTGTCCCGCCCTTCAAGCAACCCGCCCCCACCCCCACCCTGCTCTCAAGGGTTCTGTGGTGATGCCTGGCTGCATTTGACCCCAGCACCCATGCTTCAGGGCAGGAAGGATCTTCTCAAGCAGCCAGCACCTCTGAAATCTTAGGCCAGTTGTTGTAGTTCATCATCAGCAACCCCACGCCCCATCCACCTATGCAGAAGGCTGGGTTGTGGAAGGAAACCCTGAAGAAACTCATCTTAGAGCCCTCTCTGAGGAGAGCTGATGGTAGTTGTGGGGCACACCATAAAGTCAAAAAGATCCTTGGAAATGATGGACTCTTGTGAGTGGTCCAAGGAGACAATAGAGGGAGAGCCCCGCCCCTCAGATGATGTAGGACATGCCAAAATGTCTCTGCATGTGTGTCTCAAACCTCCCCACTTGCCACATGGGGCGTTTTAGTACTTCCAGAAGTAGAAAGACCAAACATCAATGACTCATTGAGGAAGCAACACTGAAAGAGCCAGCAATTTGAGAGAACAGGTCCGTAGGTCCTCAGCAAAAGCTAGAAATAGAAGGATACACAATTACATCACTTCACGGTGGGTGTGGAGAATGCAGAACCCCAAAGTGGAACTTCACTATTTGAAACCCAAGTGAGTAACTTACTGCACTGGGGAGTAGGTGGAAGGCTGACTCACTGGAACTTAACACAGTCACTTTTAAAACTTAACCTCAGAATCCAAAAGACAGCCATGTAACCACTTATTAGAAGTATTTTTAGTTCACCAGACAGAATTCACAAGATGTGGGTCAGCACACCAGACAGAAGAGAAAGAAAGGGTGGCTTCAGGCACTGTGGGTGCTAGGTGTTCAGTGTTCCAGAATAACTAGTTATTTTAATCAAAAGCTAGTGATTATGAAATCACTTATTCAAGCCAGGTATTTTACAAGCATGCCAAGAGGTCAGTGGATTGTTTGGGCATGAATCAAAGGAGCCATGAAGTCCACAGTGGTCCCCGTCTATTGCAGAAGGCTAGACACCTAGACCAAGCACTGCCCATCCTCAAAGCCCCTCTCCAGCACCCGGAGGATTTTCTCTGACACAAGTGTCCACATGAAACCGAAGTTTGGCCTGTCAGGTTTAGATACTCATCTAAGCAAGGGCCAGCCAGTCTTTCCTGAGTGCAGAAGCCTATTCCCTCTCCTCAGCCCATTATTAATGTTCAGGTTGCTAGAAAAAATTTGGTCATCTCCAAGCTGGCAGTTGTAAGAGGAAACTTTAAACATTGTTGCCTAATAAAAATAATTTAAATATTAAAAGAAACAGTCAATTTAGGAGCAGTTCCATTGTCTGCTAATCCTCTCACAGGCTCTCTCACTGGAGATAGAAAATATATATATACATATACATATCTATTTACATTTTTATTGATGCAAGCAAAATAGACTGTAAATGTGTCCTATGTCAGAAACCACTGAAAAGTCAAATGACTATAAAGATACGTAAGACACAGAAGCATAAGAAGGTGGCCTGGGTCTGTGACTTAGTTGTAAAGAACTTGCATTAACCGGGGTGAATCTCTTGCTCAACACACACACACACACACACACACACACACACACACACACACACATGCGCGCACACACACACGCACACACACACACACACGGGGGTAGGAGGAAGTGAGAGAGGGAGGGAAAGAGAGAGAGAGAGAGAGAGGAGAGAGAGAGAAGGGGGAGGTAGGGAAGGGGGAAGAGACAGATAAACACACAGAGAGACACACGTGGACACAGTAATAAACAGCAGCCTTATAACAGAACCCAGGATAATGGGCCTATAGGTGTTCACAGTGTTCTGTGGGTGAAAGGAGAAGAGGCAGCTATGGGAAGACACAGAGAGATGCTTTCTAGAAGAAACAGTACTGCACTGCCTCCGCAAAGCTTCATGGGAAACCAGAAGGAGACCATGCAAGTGGAGAGAAGCGGATCCTCGTCATAGGGACCATGTAAGAAAAGGGGTGGAGGTAGGAAATCCTGGTCGCTAGCTCCCAGGACAGCTAGTCTTCCATAATGGGAACTTTGGGCTTAGTTTTAGTACACAATAAACTCTTGTTTTAAAATTGTAAAGTAAAGACATAAGGGCCAGCGAGATGGCTCAGCAGGTCAAGGTGCTCACCTCTTGGCCTGGCTCAGCAGTTCAGTGCACTTGGTGCTTTTGCAGAGGACCTGGGTTTTGTTCCCAGTACCCACAGGGTGGCTCACAACCATCTCTAACTCCAGTTCCAGAGGATCTGACGCCCTCTCCTGGTTTCTGCAGGTACCGCACACACATACAGGTAAAACACTCATGCAGAAATTTTTTTTTACGCACAAAATTTTAAATTTAAAACAAATCATAAAAAGAAAAAATAAAAATTAGGTAAAGTTCAAAGTAGTGCCAGTGGTAACAGGGCAGAATCCAAGTTGTCCTTTGGCCACCACACATGCACTGTGGCACACATGTGCACACAAAGAAATACATGTACTTAAAAAAAAATAGAAATGTAAATGAAATAACCTGAGAAGTTAGACCTGCTAGAGAGAAGAGATTTGGGGAGAAACTGCAAGGACTCCTTGAGGAGGATGAGGCGCATCACCATAGTGTTGCTGGACTATCAGAGCACAGTATGTGGAGAGGAATCAGTTCTGCACACAGGAAGGTGATGCTAAAAGGCACCAGGGTGCATTAATGGGAGCCCAGGGCCATGTGCAGCATGTGGAGAAGAGGAAGAGAAGAACAGCTAATCCCCTTTAAATGAGTCTCCATTTCGTTTTATAGTGATTCAACTTGGGAGACAGTTTGGAAATGGTAGAAAAAGAACCTTCATAAATACACTTGTGTGGGGCTGGAGAGATGGCTCAGAGGTTAAGAGCCCTGTCTGCTCTTCCAAAGGTCCTGAGTTCAATTCCCAGCAACCCCATGGTGGCTCACAACCACTTTTACTGAGATCTGGTGCCCTCTTCTGGTGTGCAGGCTCACAATGCAGGTAGAGCACTGTATACATAATAAATAAATACATCTTTTAAAAAAATACACTTGTGCAAAACAAATCAAATAAAAATAGCACTGGCAAAAGGCAAAAACACCATGAACAAACAAAAGAGCAAAACAAAACAAAAAACCAACCACCCAACACAAATGAAATCAACCCATAAAAAGTACTCTTTAAAAAAAAAGAACATTTAAGCTGGACATGGTGGCACACGCCTTTAATCCCAGCACTCAGGAGGCAGAGGCAAGCGGATCGCTGTGAATTCCAGGCCAGCCTGGACTACAAAGTGAGTCCGGGACAGCCGAGGCTACACAGAGAAACCTTGTCTTGAAAAACCAAAGAAACAAAACAAAACAAATTTTAAAAAATGAAGCATCCCAGCCATTCTTGGCACCTATGATGCTTGGGTGTGAGGCTAAGCTGCTTGCTCCTCTTTGCTTCATAACTCCAGGGCAAACTTGGAAACCAATTGCCTTAAAAGATGACACCCATGAGAAACAGATGCCTACCCATCACTGGAGGAAGCTTCATGGGCTTGAAGACCTTTGGGAAGCCACACACAGAGCAATGTCATAGCTAACCTGTTCTAAAGCCCAGGAAAAGCTCCCTTCTCAGAATTATTAATTATATGAACTGATTTTGTGTGTAAACAGCTCTGTCTAGTGGCATTTGTCAAAAAATAAATTAGCAGCAGTTAATCCAACATCACGGCTATCAGTAGGATAACAAGTTGGGGCAAATGGCAGCTGACTAAAAAATCTTTAAAGGAAAAACCAGAGAGTGGATGTGCATGGAGGGTGTGTGAGAAGTGTCAGTCCGTCTCTAGGATACGAGAAGGCCAGATGTCGGTGATGGACACTATATGTCAAGAAGACCTGAGATGATCACGAGCTCTCAGCTTGGCTGACCTTGAAGCACTACGTAAACAGTAAGTGACGGCTAGCCTACATTTAACCTGCCTGCCAGGACACGGACATAGATGTCAACATGTAAGAAGAGCAAAAGCCACAGTGATTCTAGGCATTTCAGGAGCTCACCATTGATCTAACCAAGCAGAAACTTCAGGGGGTAGAGACGGTACTTTTAATACAACCGGGATCATCACTGGACAACAGTTATCACCACTGCCAAAACAGTAGAGTGAAGGTTCAGAAAGCTCAGCAGAATCTAGAATGATAAACATCAGTAGCTTTACACACCAGGTCAAACTTGGATGATAATGAACAAGACACAGTATAGAAAACAGCTAAAGGAAGCTGACATGGAACTGACTTCTCAGCACAAACTGCGGAGACCAATGCGGCGGGGGAGGTTAGGAGGCTTGGGGCAGGGCGCTGTCCCAGAGGCACCCAAAACTGTACAGGCCACAGGCCAATGCTCTTAGTTGTCCACCAGAAACAGACGATAAGACTGTATTTCTTTTTGTTTGTTTGTTTGTTTGTTTTTTGTCTTTGTTTTTTCGAGACAGGGTTTCTCTGTGAAATAGCTCTGGCTGTCCAGGACTTCCTCTGTAGAACAGGCTGGCCTCGAACTCACAGAAATCTACCTGCCTCTGCCTCCCAAGTGCTGGGATTAAAGGTGTGCACCACCACCGCCCAGCTAAGACCCTGCTTCTGAAGATACCATGTAGTTTGGTTGCAGGACATAGAGAAATCAGGCCGTGCCTGCTGTAACCTGCTGGCTAGGTTTCAAGTGCTGGAAGGTGCTCTGTGGGATACTAGGGGAAGAGGTAGTATCACTGTGGAACCTACAAGCTACACTACCAGCCTGCCAGGCAAGACATGCCACTGGCACAAAAGTATGACCGTTAATGGACCTCACCAACAGTCTCCTGATTGGACTGACGTCAGCTCCACAGGAAGAATTCAAAGCTGATACTGTAAACCTGGCCCAAAGGCCGTGGTAGAGAGATTTTCTTGATCGAAAGCTGGGCTTTGGAATTATAGAGCTGCACGGAATGTTAGAACCAGCAGTTGCACACCCAACAGTCTCACTGGGGCTTGGCTTCCTTCTGTGTCACAGCACCTTCCACACGTGGCTCTGACTGGGCTCTGGGGGGCGATGGGGAGATGGGAGTGGTCATGGCTCTGTCAGGTGTTGATGGGACTGTCCAGGAGTTGGGCATCTGGAGATGCGGAGTAGGGGGGCATCAGGGAGCCTCCTCAGCAGGAGGCAACAGGCCAGGTTTTCAGATCCCCTGGGACCTGGCGGCCAGAAAGTTCCTCCAACAGGGAGACACAAACTGATCTCCCCCACTGCACACTGGCAGGCCTCTGCTTCTAGCCCTTTTCCGTCTGACCCAACTGACTTGTTGCTCTTGCAGGCAACCGAAGCCTTTTGTCCTGGATAAGCAGGGAGGATATAGTCGTGGTTTTCTTGCTTGGAATATGAGTGATTACGAAGACACACATGAGAGAAACTCCAAGCGGGCTATTCTCATTAAACAGAGTAAGTTACTAAGGACCACCCTGCCCTCCAGGCTGCCCAAGCTGCTGAGGAAGGAAGAGAAGGTAAGCTGCCATCTTTCTGAATCATCCCTAGAAAAGTCACATTGCAGACTAGAGCGGGGCATTTGCTTTAATAGTTTCACAGCTCCTTTCTACCTATCAAACCAGACTGTAATCCAGGTTAAATTTCCTCTGTAAGTGTCCACTGAGTTGGGGAGATGGGTGTGAGTCTCATTTCATAGCGTAAGAAAACAGGACGGTGTGTGGTCCTGTCCCTCGAAATGTTTATCCACCGCATGGCTTGACCTGGAGAGAATGGTCAGGCCCTAATTTCCCCAAGCTGAGAAAACAGTCTGAACGACGACGGAAGCAAACCTGTAACTCCCCTGCAAACGCTGCACATGCTCAGAACGCTCAGAACACAGCAGCTCACTCTCCTGACTCGCCCTTAGTACCTAGGGAATCTGAGCAAGCTGTGTGATTTCCTTACAGGGGCTTTTAAGAATAAATAAGATGGGAGAACATGAGACAAGATGGAGAGCGAACACGAGAATCAAGGAAGGGCTGTGGAAGCGTATGTTCCACGGTCATTTCGAGAAGTCTGTGTACAAAGCAGTCTCCTATCTTGGCCTTCTGCACAATCCCATAGCACAGCGTACTTTATCATAGTCTGTCTATGACGGAAGAGAAACAGAATAGCTGACATCTGTGCAGACTCCTGTCCTGTACACGCAGTGTCATCTTGCTTCTTGCATTGGAGCTCACTACCACAGGACTTGCTTAGGCATCCTGCCCGCCCGCCCGCTCACTGTTCCTATCACCCCTTTGAAGCGTTCTGCCACAGAACTGAACTTTCCTCCTGGGAAGCTCCTGGCCCCAGGGATACTTGGTGTTGAAAATGGGAGGCGTTCAGGTGCTAACCTCCCCACCCACCCCTATGGGCTGACTTCTGGGAAGGCAATGATTGACATCTATGTAAAGGCGAGCTGGGCTAGTTATATTATTGAACACGTTTTGCAAATGATCACACATTAGTTCCAGATGCCTTCTAGCAGACACTAAAACTAAAGGAAACCTTTATGTTTTGCATAAAAGTTTTGTTTTGTTTTTGTTTTTGTTTTTGTTTTTT
This sequence comes from Acomys russatus, assembly GCF_903995435.1. Taxonomy (NCBI): domain Eukaryota; kingdom Metazoa; phylum Chordata; class Mammalia; order Rodentia; family Muridae; genus Acomys; species Acomys russatus. The sequence continues at coordinate 52,899,922 of NC_067151.1, forward strand.
GAGACAGGGTTTCTCTGTGTAGCCTTGCCTGTCCTGGACTCACTTTGTAGATCAGGCTGGCCTTGAACTCACAGCGATCCGCCTGCCTCTGCCTCCTGAGTGCTGGGATTAAAGGCATACACCACCATGCCCAGCTGCATTAAAGTTTTGCTTTAAAGATTTTTCTTTACTTTTAAATGATTTTAAAAAATAACAGAGGAAACTGTGAGAACAGCATAAAGATCTCCTATACACTCCTCCCTGAGACTCATCAATTAATTTTACTTGATGTATTTTCTTCTTTCTTGATGTATATATACCCCGCCCCATGCCCTATTTGGAGGCAATTGCAAACACAATGGCCCTTTATTTCTAGACACTTCAGGGGGTATTTCCTAAGAACACAGATGTTCTCTCATATAACCATGGTTACAGTTTTAAGACTTAGGTCTATAATTCATCATCCAATCTTCCTGACCCAAGACTTACACTTGGGTCATGCATCATATTTAGCTATCTGCTAAGTTTCTCTTCATTTGTGTCTCAGTCTTGTCTTTTGTGGTACCCATATGTTTGAAGGCTGTAGGAAAACTCCTCAGAATGGTTTCTCTAGGTAGGGTTGTCTGCTGTCTTTATGTAGGCTGACTCAAGATTGAGTGCTATTATAGGAAACCCTGACACATGGTGTACCACCAGATGTAGGTTTAAGTCATCCTCAGTGAGCACAGTCATGGCCTCTCTTTAATATATATTGTATTGTATTATATTATTATATTATATTTCAAAATAAACTTTTCACCAGGCAGGCTTTCTCTTAAAATTTCAGAATATGTTAGAAACTTATTATCCATGTATGCTTTTATTGGGGGGGGCGGTAATCTTAGAGTTGTGGATAGTTGAGCAAACTCCCACATCCTTTCGTGTAACCCTCTTCATGGACATAACGCCGAGCAATGATTCTTACATATTCAAAAGCCAATAGTGAACACAGCATGTGGGAAGCATGCACACTACGCCTCCCTCTTGGGCAACAGTCAGCGCTGGCAGCCATTGCTGTTACTGAGAGAGAGGAGGAAAGGCTGCCATTCTTTGTTTTGAGACAAGGTGCCATACGTTCCAGGATGACCTCAAACTCACCACCGTTGAAGATGACCTTGAACTGCTCCTGATTCTCTGGCCTTCATCTCCAGAGTGATGGAATCGCAGCAGGTACCAGCCTGATGCCATAGCTCTCAATTCTTAGGCTGTAGGAACAGTAATTGTACCAAGCCACCAAGAAACAAAGAACCGCCCTTGTCACAGTATTAGCATACCTTCTCACCTGCACAGGGTTGGGAATGGGATGTTTGATTATTTGTGCTATTGGATGTATTTCTCTACTTACGAACTTGACAGCTTATTACAGTACTTGAAAAAAGTGCAATTTCAGGTATTTAACAGCACAAAGAATTCTTCTTATACACGTTTACCTAGAATAAATTAACAAATTATTTTCAGAACTCAATTGGGCAAATGTGTTTCTTGTGTTAAATTCCTTTCTTTTTAAACACAAACATCTCTCAAGTTCTATCTTCTCTTCTGTTATTCCTTTATCTTGATTCTTTTTCTTCTCAGTAAGCGGTAGTGACCTAGAAATTGTAAAACTCATAGCATAGAACGCACTTAACACCATTCATTTCTACTTCATTCTTGGCTTTCCAGTATTCTCAAGGCCTTCTACATTCCAGTATACCAATGTAACCTTAGTGGCTAATGTATTCTTTTTTCCTAAAAAAAAAAAAAAAAAAATTCTTTTACTGGATGCATTCCTTCTATCGCTGCCTTTGAGCTCAGGAATAGGTTCTCAGATGTTAATGTGCACACAAACCCCTCAGTTACTGAATTCAAATGCAGATTGTGGGTCAGTAGGTCTGCAGCGGGTTTGCCATTCTGCATTTTTGTCCAGTTCCCAGGCAACACTGTGGTTGTTGATGGTCTCGGGACCTTGAATACCACGGTGCCAGAGGACTTGACCATGAATTGAATTTGGAGACAGAACAGAAGGGGAATTGGTAGGACCAGGGGAAGGAGGAGACTGGGAGAGGAAGGCGACAACTGCCTTCGGGAGAGGATAAGTGCTTCAACGTGGCTGCGTATTAGGAGTGAAAAGAAGCTAGGCACCGTGGAGAGCCTCAGTTACTCAGGAGGCTGAGTGGGGAGAGCAGCCTGAGCCAGGAAACTTAGATCAGCTTTGGCTACACAGTGAGATCCCATTTCTTAAGAATGAAGAAAGGGAGCCTATGGTGGAGGTAATCTCAGCTACTCAGGAGTCTGAGGCGGAGCCTGCCTGGATTACACTGAGTTCGCGGCCAGCCTGGGAAACGTAGGAAAACCCTATCTCAAAACAAACAAAACAAAACACAACAACAACAACAAAACCCTCGAGGCTGGAGATATAGTTTAATGGTGCCTACCATGCTTGATGACCTAGGTTCAGTCCTCAGTACCAGGTGCTTCTGCGCAGATGGCCAGCCAACTCATTTAACCCTAACCCTAACCCTACAGGCCTTGGGACTTATTGGCCGGCTGTCTAAACAGAGGAGAGGGACAGATCAAATCAAATCATGTTAGAAAGGTCCGAGGATCAGCATGGAGGCTTGGTTAGAACTCTGTGGTATGAAATGGAGCTGAGTTGGGGGGGGGGCATTACAACAACTCGGATAAAAACAGGGGAGGGTTGAAGGAAGGCAGAAAGAAAGGATGATGAGGTGAGACAGAATCGGACCAACATGCTCCAGGTATGGGGAAATCTCCAGGCTGTTAGAGGAATGAGGAGAGTGTACCCTCAGAGCTCAGTGAGAGAGGTTGGGCGAAGCCTGGCAGCAGAGCAGAGGAGCCCATGGTACAGGGTTAATTATACTATTTGTTATGTGTAAATAGCCAGGCCTTGTGATCCATGCTTGTCATCCAAGCACTTGGGAGGTCAGAGGGAGGAGGGTAGTCATGAGTTCAATGCTAGCCTGGTCTGCACAGCTAGTTCTAGTCCAGCAAGGGACCACACAGTGAGGTCATCAAAAGAGACAGGGGAAGAGAGGCTATTTCCTATAAACTGGCATTACAATGATCTGGCTCCCACCCAACTACTTCCTAGCTGTAAGTACCCCTTGACCAATCTCTTCAGTACCTGCATCAGTCGGGAGACCTATGTGCACACTTGCAGAGGAGATGCAGGCGTGCTCTTTATAAGGAACTGGCTCATGTGATTGTAGGAGCTAGAAAATCCATAATTTATAGGCCTGGCAGGCAATCTGGGACCAGAAAAAGACTGATGCTGTAGTTTGGGTGTGAAGGCCATTTGGATGTATACTCTCCTCCTCCCAGGGGATGATGGGGTTGGGCATGCTCAGCGTGGGGGTGAGGGAAGAATCTGTCTTTTGAAGTGTAAGCCTTCAACAGAATGACTAAGGCCCACCAACTCATAGTGGGTAAGCTCCTTTAGTCAATCTACAGATTTAAATATAATCTCATCTTAAAAAAACAAGAACAAAAACAAAAAACCACCAAACCAAAAAACTCCACAGCATGACCTATATTGGTGTTTGACCAAGTATCTGTGTACTATGGCCTAGCCAACTGACATACCAAACTTCATCTCAGTACCCATCTCACACAGCTGTGGGGACTCAGAGACACAAAACAGTACATAAGTCTCATGACAGAAGTGCCTAGGCAGTAGAAAACCACAGGGGAATATAGACTGTGCTGTGTGTATGCAAGCCTTTGTAGAATGGCATGACTTTAAGTGGCTTCAGGGTCACTTATAAACAGGAGCTGGGAACTCCCGTTCTCTTTTCCATCTTGAAAGGTAGATTAAGGGTGAGAAACCTGTGAGACACTGAAGAAGTCACTACAGCCAGGAGGCTGGTGTCCCAGGGACAGCTACAACAGAGGGGAAAATCCCCAGAGTCCAAACCCTGTGCTGCTGGAAGGAACTGGCAGATGCTCCTAATCTGCTGTGTGTGAGAGGAAGTGCTCAGCTGTGGAACTCAGGACAGGAAGAAAGAAAGGAAGGGAGAAAGAAGGAAGAGAGAGAAAAACGGAAGTTGGTTCTTTTTCCTGTCATAAAACTAGCTGAACGTGACAAGCATGTTGGTGCCCAGGTGGCTAAGTACACACAATTGCCTGGGTTTTGTCCTTCTGAACATACGCCATGGAGCTGTGGATCTGACAAAAATCCCTCCATCAGCATGTAAGGAAGTTGCTTTGCTGGTCCTCTGGGAGTTGTTTCCCCATTCTACCACAACATAGGTTCTGGGGCTCTAATTCACATCATAAGGCTTGGCGGCAAGCACCCTACTTTACCTGTTAGGCCATCTCCCCGGCCCTTGGATATAGTATTAAAACATGCACATCTTGGGCCAGGAGCTTAGGTTTAAAGAGGTGGAGCGATACCTGTGTGTATACACAGTGCTGCACACAGGCAGGGGCCGCAACTGCACCCTGGCAGGTGTGCACTGTACTCATGTTCCTGATCTTACAAGAGCCACAGCTATTGATGACGAAATTTCCAAAAGTCTACCAGTTCTGGGTAAAGATCAAGTGACCACTTGTTAAAATCGTTACAAAGTAAATCCACAACCCCAGGGAAGTCAACAGTTACATTCCTGGAAAATTCACCATACACTAACGTCATATAGAAACCACAAACTCTCAGGTTAGATCATTAAAAAGAGGTTTATCATTCTGTGAATGTCAGGTAGGGCAATTAAGGGGCACGCAGCCTGGCTCTGGGGCATTCATTTCCACAGGCCCCAGGATGTGTCTCCTGACATCCCTGGCCCAAATCCCAACAGTGTGCTGGGGCCAGTGTTCTCACCTAGCAGGGTGCTAACCAAAATCTCCCTGTGCTTCCAAACTACTGACATATATAATGACCTCGGTTCCCCACATGTCACTGAAAGACTCCTTATTTGACTAAACACAACAAACAAATCACGCAGCACCAGGAAAACGTGCAAGATAAATTCAAAAAGTTTATTGCACCAAGTGTCACAGAAAAATGGATCAAAACAATACATGAATGATGCTTTAAGAAAAAAACTTCCACACACTGACATTGGTATCCATTCAGCTGATTAAAAAACAAAAACACAGTCCTATCAATTTCTCTTAATGAAAGAGCAATAATAACATACCCCAGAATTTTCTCCTGTTTAAAACACCGAGATTTAAACATAATGCAAACTCATGTTCCAGATGTTCACCAAATTTTAACATTTAAAAAAAAAAGTTAACATCCAAAGGGGCTGTTTGATTTAAGCAAAAACTGTATTAAAATGTCTTCTCCATCAGGCCAATAAAAACAAAGGGTTCACATTAACTAAGGACACCGTGGAGCTTTTCAATTTAATGATGAACGTATGAGTGAACATGATACCAAGTGTGCATCAGTGGAAAAGTCCAGACAGTTAGGAGAATTTCAGGGTCGTTTTATGTTCTTTTATGTACATCCAACTAACGGAGAACCTAAAAAGCTACAGGCCAGTTTATAAAACCCAAAATTTAAGATTTAAGAGTCCAGACGACAGTTTAGTTTCATTTAGGAACTGGGGAATTTCCTCCCTCCAAAAAAAAGTTAGTTCTGAAAATGCCGTAAGTTAAAAAGTTGTGATGTATAAACGGCAGCTCCGTGAGACGTGAGAAGACGCGTTACTCTCCGTATAAAACAGCACACTTGTGGAAAATGGGCTGAAGCAGTACAAAAGCTACTTAACACTGGTAAAGTAAGATGCTTTGGGATTATGCACAAGTATGGAAGCTACATTTTAAATTTTCATTGTCTTTTATTTTTAAACATACACAACTACCTATACATTCATATCAACTTATCAAATATAAAACTGCAACATGCTAGAAAGAGGTCATCACAGGAACACTTACACACTTCCGCTCTGTCGTGCCTCACTAGCCTGCTTAGTCAAACAAGCAGGGTGCTGCAAAGTGACACTCAACAGGTAAGACATAAGAGCTGAAGAAACCCTAGGGTAGGCGGAATCCTGTCAACTGAGGTAGATTTCTTTATTTAAACACTAAAAAAATTTTTTTCCCTTGAGTTGGGCCTAGGAGAAGGTGGATCCCTTTTTGGACTCTTCGGCTATGACAAAATGAAGCCATCAGTGGTCCAGGATGTGGGTGTCTCAACACAAGTCCATGAGATGCTTTGTTTGTTGTTTTTCCACTTCTGAGAAGAAGCTGAACTTAAGACAAAGACAATGTGAACAGCCCACACCTTAGGAGCCAGGAGAAGAGCAGCCATGCTTTTCTTGCCACAGCAATGAGGGTGGGACCTGAGATGACCCATGGGACCTGCCTGGAGTTTCCCACCAGCTGTCCTTCTGACATTTGGAGCATTAGATTATGAGGCAGGGCTAAGTTTCTTCAAGCTTTGGAGGGCTGGGCTAAGTCTTTACGCCCAGGCTGAGAATCAACCTGTTGACAGCCCAATTCCCCGAGTCTGGCTGCCAGCACATTACTACAACTACTCCAGAACCCGAATGACTTTGTATTGAGTTATTTTCCTCAAAACCTCAGAAGACGGTGAGTGAGGCAGAGTTCACATGGAAATGAGAGAAGCCAGGAGAAAGAAGGGGAGAGTTCTACGCTGGCAAGGGTGGAGGGCTATGACATCTGCTTTGACGTCTCATCCACACCAAGGAAAAACAGGGGCCCAGAAAGCTGAGCCCCAGGCGGGGTTCCCTGGCAAATGATGACATTATGGAGCCAGGAAATTGGAAACAGCAAATGAATGTCAGGTAATAGAAAATGGAAAGATATTTAAAAGAATGGGACACTTCACTTTTGTGAAATACATAAAATGCAAATTAAAGATCTTAAGCGCCTTGAAGCACCATCTTTTTTACATATCATAAAAAGAGAATGAGAGGGGCAGGGCAAGAGGGGTGGGGGTGGGGCTTGAAGAAAGGGGGAGGGGAAGGAGAGGCCACACCCCGGCCCACGACTGAGAGATAATGTGGGCATTTGCTTCAGTAGCGTAGGAAGCACATGGTCTCAACATGTCACATGGCTCAGGCTTTTACCAGACATAAACCACGAAGTCACGGGAGCCCTAGAAGCTATCCCCCATTCCCGGGCACTAGAGACACGCTCCTGTCTTTTAAACATCGGATTTTTGATTTTAAAGTCTTTTAATGCAAACTATTTTATGGTCAGTAAACTAAGGTTCCTTAGGCTTAATGGCCAATGGGGTTTTACAGTTCTTCACCTTGGTAAGTTTTATAAATGCTCAAGTTAATTTCTGGAAAGATGTTTTTAAGAGAATATTAAAGGGGTTAAAAAGTGCTGAGCCGACCGTGGAAAAAGACTGAGATCGCACATGGATTGCTTCTAAATGTCCAAGCTGCCCGTTTTCCTCACCAGAGCGGTTTGCAAGGTTCACTTCCCAACTGGCAGCTGCACCTTACAGCATAGACAGGCATCCACACGGACAGCTAGGCGGAAAGAGGCCCCGGCTGGGAGGGCTCAGCCACAGAAGCTTGCCTGAGCTCATGGAAACAACTTTGGTACAAGATCTTTCTGGAGACGACTTCAGACACTTAAGCCAGATTGAGTACCCAGTGTGAGACCACACACTCCAAAGCTGTCCACAGCACCTGACAGGACAGGGTGCTGCATGTAATCTTGGCTTATTGCACTGCCAATCGCTCTCAGACCAGCCCGTGGCTATGCTGGGACCACAGCAAGCTCAGGAGAAGAGTCCACCGTGGTGGGCCTCTGAAGCACCCTTTTCTCCATAAGCAATCCTCATCCCCACCCTATGTCAAACAGCAGCTGCAACAGCCACGGAGCTGGCAGTGACACAACGTGGCTTCTTCAGGCCAATGTTAGTAAAGAAAGCTCTGACCTAGAATCCACAGCTCATTCTTAGAGCAGCACTTCATGCTCTCTCACGCTTAAACAAACAAACAAACAAACAAACAAACACTCTCCTACCGGAATGTTCTGCCCAACAGTATGAGGGCAGCTGCTTGGTATGACTGTACTGCTTATGTTTCCCTCCCGCCAGAAAGCTCACTTCCTTTTGATTCCTGGGAAACAAAGGCTCAGAGTGCTCCTGATCAGTCACAAACTGTATGGAGTAAACACAAGCCTTCCAATGGAACAGTCACTAGGCAGCAGCCACACAAACAATGTGGGTGAGTGCTCCGAGTTCTCATGCCTTTGCTGTCACTGAGAGCGTCCTCCTCTGTGTTTCATCTTCCAGTGAGAACTGCCCTACAGTCGGTTATAAGAGGATTTGTGCCACATAAGGAGAATGGGTACTGGCAATCGCGGTCAGCAGAGGCAGGTCGTTGGATTCAATCCTAAGTGTTGAAAAAAAAATCAAGGATAGTATTTCAAAATTGCATCATTTCATAAGAAAGTACTATTTCTAGGCACCACTCATTTTGTTAAAGGTAATGCAAACACAAAACAGGGACAGCAAGATGGCTCAGCTGGTACAGGCACTGGCTGCCAAGGCTGCTGACCTGAGTTCCATCCCTGGGACCCACATGATGGACAGAACTGACTTCCACAGTTGTCCTGACACCCGCCCCCCCCCAACACACACACACATACCCTGACACATACATGCTCCTATACAGATACACCAAATAGATAAATTACATGTAAGGAAAGAGATGAGAAAATAAGAAGCCCTTCCCATAGACACTGCTTCAGAAGGTTCGCCCTAGAGAACAGTGGGTACAAGGCAGCTTCTCCTGCAGCAGGGGACAGCCAACTGGAAGCTGGTGAGTTCCGGTTCCTCGCATGGCCATGTTACACTGTGCTCTGTGGGCTCCTCAGCATCTCCCTCTTGAAGGCATACTGCTTCTGCGCCTATGCTTAAATCAGCCTTACAAAATGGCAAGGCAAGTTCTCGAAGCAACAGGTTCTGCAACTTAGCCACAGTGTTCTGAGGAAAAGGAAACTAGAAAGAGGTGTCACGACCTCAGATGGACATGGCGGGGGCTGTCCCTTACAGCAAGCACACTGGGTACAGTACAGTCTCTGGCAAAGTGCTGTCAGGTGTTATGAGAGGGAAAAACCAGAGGGTTTCAATTTGTGGAATATATCTTAATTGTTTCTCTCAAAATTAATTTTGTTCTAAGACAGTGCATGGCCAAAGAAGGGAAAATGGCAGGAGTAACTTACAAGTTAACTGCAAAAGCTCAGTGCCTCCAAAGAGGAAGATACTTTTAAACGGATCACCTAGAAAGAATGTGTTCAAACCAGGTGTTCTGGTTTGAATAAGAACAGTCCCCATAGGCTCATATATTTGAATGCTTAGTCATCAGGAAGTGGCGCTATTTGAAAGGATTAGGAGGAAGTGTGTCAACATAGGTAAGCTTTGAGGTTTCAAAAGCCCATACCAAACAGGCCCAGTCTCTCTCTCTCTTTCTGCCTATGAATCAGGATGTAAATCTCTCAGCTCCTTCTCTAGCACCAAGCCTGCATGTGTGCCACCATGCTCCCTGCCACAATAATGAACTAACATCTCTAACTGTAAGCCACAATTAAATGCTTTCCTTTGTAAGAGTTGCCTCGGTCATGCTGGCTCTGCACAGCAATAGAACAGTAAGTAGGACAACAGGAAAGAGCTAGCTGTCACATCTAGCTAATAAAAGATAGAAAACCTGACAAGCATTCAAGGCCTAACCATTAACCAGTACTGTAAGAGCCGGAGAGATGGCTCAGAAGTTAGGAGCACAAACTGTTCTCCAAAAGACTGGGGCTCCGTTCCAGCACCCATGTCTGGCAGTTTATAACTGCCTGTAACTCCAGCTTTAGGGGATCAGATAGCCCTCTACTGACCTCCAAGTATATCTACATACATGTGGTGTGACAAGAATAAAATATTTCATAAATATATCTCTGCATATCTCTCTCTCTCTCTCTCTCTCTCTCTGTGTATACATTTTTTTTTTTTTTTTTTTTTTTTTTTTAGTTTGAGAGGCAAGCATGGTGACACATGCTTGTAATCCTAATAGTGGAGAGGTTAAAGCCAGAGGATTCTGAATTTAAAGGCAGCCTAGACTATATAGTG